>NC_047136.2:24682177-25007405 GCF_009829125.3 Periophthalmus magnuspinnatus
TGTATTAATTAAATGTTACGTTATGTTAATTGATAAAGGTAAGTACATGTAAATTGGAACGTTACGTTATCATTGTGCAAAATTCAGGACATGAACTTCTGTTTTTATGAACCCCTTGAATGCTCAGCAGCAGGGATGTCTCTCTTCAGAGTCCAACAGTAATCAGCCATCATGACTGCATCCCAGCGTCCCTGATACCTGCTCTCCATCCCTTTTATGTCCTGATGGAATCTCTCCACCTGCTCATCACTCAGTGATCCCAGATTCTCAGGAAACCTGAGCATGTAACTCCTTTTGGGAAAAAGGATGTGGAGCATCATCATTAAAACCACACTGGAGGAATCTTTGTTACTGATGTCAGGAACTTCTCCAAAGACAGGTACTGGAATTTCATCACAGTGAGCTACAGGACGACGTGCTGATTCACAGTCAGGATACTTGAGGCTGCTTCGGTTCTTTCTGTTGATCCCAGTCACATCAATAGCCCAGAAGTAGCTATTGATGTCGGCTCCCTCCAAACCATGGGAATTCCAAACTTCAGACAACTCCTCTTGCCTTTAGTCCATTGACGCAGATACTCGGTGCATGACATGCCATGTGTGGCGCCCAAGCTTCATCTTGGTCACCAAGTTTAATACCAAAATAAGCATGGTAAGCACGCTTTATGAAACTTGTGACTTGATTCCTGTTAGGAACATTGGTGTATTCACCGCAGATGTAGCAGAATATGTCAGGCTTATTTTTGCAAGATCTTCTAGTCGAAGCTATTTCATTCACTTGTAATATAAAAAAAAACAATTAGTCATAAGTTGGCACATGCAAAATCTTCAGAATTTGTTTATAGCGAGAAATTGTCACGATGCCTGTTTTGCCTGTCCTCCTGTGTCCTCTCCCCCTCCCCTACCTGTCCGCCTGGAGCTGGGAGGAGTCCCTGACTCCTCCTTGCACGCACCTGGAGCACATCACCGCAATCACCATCACCTGCTGCCCAGTATTTGAGGGCTCGGCAGAATACACTCGGGGCCAGATTGTCCGTGTGTAAACGTGAATGCTCCAGTTTAAGTCTTTGTATTTTGTTACCTGCTTGCTTGCCTCTGACTGGATTTTTGCCACTCCTCAGATGCCTGTTCTCCCACTCGTTCCTGCTCCTGCCTCTGCGCGACAGCTCCGGTAAAGTTCACCCTTTGTCTTCGCCTCCTGTCCCGTCTGGGTTCCCGGCTCGTCTCCCGTCCTCCGCCTTGACTCTCACCTGTTGGATTATTCCTGCTCGGTCCCTCCTGGTCCTGTTCCTGGTCCCGTCGAGTCCCGGTTCTGGCTATCTCTGCTCCCGCTCCGGTTCTGGTCTGTCCTACCTTGTCCCGTCCTGCGCCCGCCCGCTCTGTCTCTGGCACCTTGCCCCCAGTTGTGACTATTACTATTGACTTTGAATCCCGCACCTTGTAAATAAAACACTGTAAATCTGTCCCGAGATCTGCATCCTTTGGTCCGCACCTACACCCACCGTTACGACAGAAATATAACAGAATTTTGCATCATATGACGTGAAAATACTCATACATGTAAGCAAAATCGTCCAAAAACAAATATGTAGCTTGGTTCAGAACGTTGACCTGATTGAGCAAAACCAATGTGATTTTTGGATTCAGCACATCAAAATTACCCTAAAGCAAAAAAATCTTAGACAATAAATTTAGTGTTGACCAGTGTTATTATTAGAGAATCAGCAGTGTCAGCATTAAGAATGGTAATTGGTATGATATAGATTTAGTGAGATTTTATTGTAAAATTGTATTGTGTAATAATTGTATTTTTGTATAAAAATTGTATTTCTCACCTGCTCAGGGACGACAGATGGAAACTAGCTTCAGCCATAATCTGGTGTAAAGCATCTTTAATGTTTCTGCACATTGTCCCTATCAAATAAACTAATAAAAAAATTAACAAATAAATAAAAAAAAAAATACATAACTGGAGTTATGTTTGAGCAATCCTGGTTTATTAGTCTGTACATTTCCAAAGCTCAAAATGCTCTGTTCCACCTTGTGATGCCATGAAGTGGTAGTTTTCAAGTTAACAGTGATCTTTTACCTTTTGTTCAGTAGAGATCGGCAATTCCAGGGCTGAAATTATCCAAATGATTCTAGTGAAGGTGTATAGAGTTTGAAAACATAGTGGAGCACTTCTTGTATTACCACATGATGACATCACAAGGTGGAACAGAGTACAACTCCAGGTATGTTTGTGATGACATAAATAAGAAAATAGTGTAATATGAGCCCTTTAAACTGTCTACATATAATTTCTCCAGTACTTTTAATGCACAGACCTTAAACCATGAGATAACACTCGCTCACTTACAAAGACATACTAACAAGTCCACGTATAGCGTCATAAACAAGATCTCTATGGAGCATAAAAACACTAGCACTTGTACTTACACTGGCCCTTTGTGTAGCACTAAAAGACAATGACTCACATTGTGCTGGAGTTATAGTTGTTAACTCTCTTTTCTTATTTCAAGGACACTTAAGTGAGCCGACAGCTAGTTTAACAGTAAATATAAGAGACTTCTCAATGGACGGCTCTCACATTACAAAGCTATTTCATCATTCTGCACCACACAGCCACTCGGAGCAGAGAGTCACACTTGTTACGAACACTTCTTGCCAGTACTGTGAAATAGAGCTTGGGAAAGGGAGGCTCCATGGAGGTTCAGGGCATGAATGGATTTGTAAGACTAAGGTTTGGATGTGAAAGTGAGAGTTTGTCCACTAGCAAGAGGATAGTGAGGTCATTTTTAAGGTTAAGGTACGACATTTGACACATCCTTTAAAGTCGCAGAGGAGCAACCTGTCAGGAGCAGTAGGTATTGCAGCGCCATGGCTCTTGGACCTATCTCCGTGATCTTGTTGGCTTGGTCAGAATTGCCTTAGCTTTAGGATTTTACCTATGGTGCATGTCAATGGTCACAATGCCAATCTGTGGGCCAGCGGATCTGACTGTTCTACCAATAATCAATGTTCCATGTCGAAAACAGGATTTGAACAGTCCACTTTCAGATCAGTGGACAAACACTAAACCAGCTGAGCTACTCTTGCATGTTTTGTGTTGGTGAGGGATGTCGGAGGAGTACCCAGAGGAAACCCCGAGGAACCAACACAAACGTGGTGAGAACATGCACATTTTTAAGTTTTAGGTGTTTCGATTTGCAGCCTTGGAGTAGATTTGGTTTGCATTTTCTCCACAGAAAGGTTTGGATCTTCTGGGAATCAAACCTAGAACCTTCTTGCTGTGAGGTGAGAGTGCTAGCCCCCATGCTGCTTACAATATGTGGTTGTTTGAGATTGGAAGGGCATCCGGTGTAAAATAGATCATCTGCAGGTCATTCAGACACCGTAACTGAAAAACTGATCGTACAACTACTTCACTCATATCAAATTTTTAAAGATACACTTCAAAACTTTTCTGATGATGGGTACACAACCAGGTTATTGCTTTGCCTGCAGTATGACTTTAAATTGATCTATCTCCATGGAGACAAGCACATGGCAACACCAGGTAAAGTTCCAGGTTTAGATCCCTGAAGAGACAGCCCTGCTCAAGAAGTATCAAAGTATTTTTAGCAAGAAAAAATGTCACTTAATAAATGCAAGTTAGGTAAGTTTAATGTCATACTGTGGGACATTCAAAGCAAAAGAACATCTCCATGGAGGTAAGCTGATACTTCACAGTGCACCTTTAATAACGTGGTGTGAAAACATGGTGTGAATGTGGACATGTGTTGTTTTTGCAGACAGGAGGCACATCCCCTGCCCAAACGTGGACCCGTAAATCTAGTAAATCTATATGTTTTGCTGTGCTCTGTCTGCTCTTTATTGGCCTCCTCCGGCTCTCAGCTCTCGGCTCTGGGGCCCGTCCTGGACCTCTTTAAAATGAGATCCTCACCGCGGTTTGTGTACACAGCTGTTTTTTATGAGGAGAGAGTGAAGAGTGAGGGACACGACTATGAACCTAGCACTCCAGCACGTCAACAAAGACCTACAGACAGTCAAACTTCAGATCAAAACACGGATTAAAACATGTTAGAGTTGCCAGATAAATAGTAATTCAAACATTCGAGTGGTCATAATTATCAAATTGTAAAGATTTTTAAAGGGCCCATCTTACTCTATTTCTGATCTATGTTATAATGTTGTTTCCTCGTCACAAACAGACCTGGAGTTGTGTTTTGTTTCATTCACACATGTTTAACGCGCAAGACACTCCTTACACCTTGTGATGTCATCATGTGGTAATACAGGAAGTGCTCCAGTATGTTTTTAAACTCCACGCACCTTCACTAGAATCATCTGGATGATTTCGTCACTGGAATTGTCAATTTGTACAGAACTAAACATAAAAAGTAGCGTTTTAACTTGAAAATTACCACTTTATGACATCACAAGGTGGAACAGAGCATTTTCTGATTTGGAGATGTAGACAGACTAATAATAAAGAGTTACTCAAACATGTGTGAATGAAGCAAAACCCAACTCCAGATATTTTTTTGAGGAGGTAACAGCTTTAGAAGAAGGATTAAAGCTCACGATAGTAATTTTTGTGTAATATACTAAAATAATGGTAAACAACATATCACTATCTCATATTTGTGTAAAAATCATGCTTAGATTATGTTGCTAATAGAAAAACAATGTCACTGGTGAGTCTATTGTAGTTTTAAAAAGCTCACGTTGATCTCATACGATACGAAATCATTAAAGGTTTGTTCACATTTATGAAAGTTAGCAACTCAGAATGACACACAAATTAATAGAATCCCTCCATTACGCACAATGCACATACTCCTATATACGTAAATAGATTAAGGTTTAATCCAATAATGACTAAAGCACTGCCGTCCCTGTCTCCTGTTTAGAACCTGGCTTTCCATTCGTTTCAGTGCCACTTAGCCTCCTCTTTGCTCAACATTAGCATTCTAACTCACACTGATTTCATTAAACAGTTCCAACATGGCCGCCCATCTGTGGACCCCAGTTTGACCTTTTGTGCTGGGTCATCCTCAGGTCACGACCCCTTTCACTGTTGTGCGCTGATGTCTGGTTTTAGTTTAGTAGACCAATTTTTTCATTTCCTCAGCTGTATGAAGCAGAGGTAGTATGTAGACAAGTACACACTGGATAATATTGCATTCCGGTCAGTACTAGCTCATTTTAAACAGTTTGTAGTGTCCAAATTTATTCCACACTTACCTTATGCATTCTGTGCATCTTAATTATTCACTATGATGAGTTTATAAGTGTTTTTCAAAACTCAGAGACAAGGTCGGAGTTTTGGCGTGACTGTAGATCTAACAACAACTAGCATAACATACATTTCTTGATTATTGAACAATAAAATGCTTTAACTGGATGTATTTTGAACTCAAGAGCTGCTTATACAATATATTGGCTATTTTATTTGAATATATGCTATATAAAACTAAGAGGCATAAAGATAACTGGGAAAAGCAGTGGAACATAAATAGTAATACAATAAAAAAATCAAGTGTTTTTTAAAAGGAACATATTACGCTATTTTCTGATCTATGTTATAATGTTGTTTCCTCGTCACAAACAGATCTGGAGTTGTGTTTTGTTTCATTCACACAAATTTAACGCACAAACGTTGCATATTTAAGCTGAGTTCTTCTCTCAAACAGAAAACACTCTGTCCCACCTTGTGATGTCATGTCCACTGTGTTTTTTTTAACTCCACACACCTTCACTAGAATCATTTGGATGATTTTAGACCTGGAATTGCTAAACTCTACTGTACTAAAGGTAAAAGGAGCTGTTAACCTGAAAACTACCAAATATTTGGGAAAGCATAATGAATCAAATGTGTATAAATATGTTTGTTTGTTGTTTGTTTTTGAGAATGAAAATACTTTCACACCCTCAATGCTAGTCTTTTTCCACATTTTTTTTTATATACAATTCATGTGGCACCAACAAAAAGTAGGACATCATCATGCGACAGGGATCTAAACTTTAAAAAAAAAATTCGCTAAACTTCAAATATCAATAGAAAGTTCTACCTTCCACAATTTGGCCATCCAGAACTGTTCCATTGGCTGCATCTGAACCTTTCGCTATAATTTGGCGTGCTCACTATATTAATTTAAACTCAAACGGATTCAAATTGCTTCCATAATTCCTTATATCCCCAGTTTAATGGATGTGGTCTCGTAAGCCCCAAAATTACCTGTCCTCCTTCTTGTGTCCAAACTCAACTTCAAACCGAGTATTTAAAACCACATACATATACACAGAACCGCACTTTCAAATTCACAACTTACATCACTATTCCATTCATCTAATCCAATACATTTCCCAAGCAAGTCCATGGCAATACCTGCACTGTGAGCGACTGGACCGATCGCTACCCAACCTGCTTCAACCTTGATGTGGAGAATCAAAGTGTACAGAGCAAAGCATTCTGGGTAGAGCGCCCAGGAGCACGCGGCAGCTATGACAAATGCAGCCTTAGTGGATACAAATTGAATTATTCAGACAGCTTTGGGCAGGATGGAGAAACATCATTGGCGAGAGTAAGTCCATCGCTCAGAGTATGGTACAATAACAAGAGGAGAGGTCACGGAGGGGTCACGGAGAGGTCATGGGTTATCAGTGTGTCAGTGCAGTTAATCTTTATTGTACAAGCATGGGGGATTGAGAACATTCCATTTTGATTTGGACGTGATCGGTGTTGAGTTTGCGAGTACAATAAGGTCACAGGAGCTTACACTGAGGCTAATGTATGGAGGATAATACACAAGCAGGGCCGGTCCAGACTATGAGCAGAGTAAGCCACTGTTTAGGCCCCCAAGGCCAGACTCCAAGAGCCCATTCACTTATATTGAAAATAATATAATATATCAAGTTTTATTGGAAACAGGGCTTGTGTGTTTACAACAGACTAAATATCCCTCTGAAACAATTACATTTGTTTTATATCTATAGTAGCAAAATATTTGCTGCTGCTACATGTGTTTTTAAGTCGGGCAGAGGTGAGGACAGCTGTGTGTTTACACCGGTGCAAGGACCCGACATAATGTAAATTTAAGCCCACTGTCGCCAACTGGAACACATTAAAATCCACCAGAAACAAAGAAAAAAATGTCTAGAATTTTAAAAATCTTGACCCCTTAGTATATGTTTGTGTTTTGTTCTTGTGACCGTGGTAGTTGTGACATTCTGGATGTTTTCAATCTGATGTTGTTCACATAAACACAAATACAACTGGTCAAAGTGATGAGAGCAGAGTCATAATGTGTCAAATGTGAATCACCAAGAGCTGAGCCAGGAGGGGGCCCCAGAGACAAGTTCAGCTTAGGACCCCCTGAAAGCTAGAGCCGGCCCTGTACACAAGCAAACCAAATGGTATCTACAGTAGGTCATAATAATCCAGAGCTGTGTGCAGATTTCACTGATATTCTATTCCTCTGCATATGTCCTTCACGTCCTGTATTACAGTGCATTATTCAGAACTTCAAACTGCTTTGGTTTTGTGGTAGCATCACTTCAATTATGTTTATATCTAATATCTCCGGGCATTGGTTGTCTTCAAATATAAAGTCCCAGCAAGGGCACAAGATCTGTATGTGAACAGTCAACACGGTGGTGCCATTAACGTTTGCACCTCTGTGGCTTTTCCGTGCAGCACTTTGAGTCTGTGCCATGTCCAAGGCCAAATGTGTTTGCACAGCTCAACAGTGTCATGCCCACAACAGTCAGGCTGCTACATCAGAGACTGAACTCTATATTATTATTATTACTACGGCTAAAGTGGCACTGAACTTTTTATGTGACACATAGATGACAAACAAATGTAATGTTCTGTTGGACGGCAGTTTGAGCAGCAGCATGAAGGTAAAACCAATGGGTGTGTAGTGGTGGAACAACAGTCAGGCTGCTGTTGGGCCATCGTAAAAAGGTTTGGAAGACAGGGTGAGACCTGACAAAGTTTCTTCTTCCCACTCCTTTTCGAGTTTGTATAAGAACAGATTGGATTGTGAGATGTGCTTTAGGTGTACCTGTGCTCGAAATAAAAAAACGTTCTGCATGGACAAAATGAACGCTGAAACTTACATACTCACCTCTCTGCATTAAAAGTGGTATTATTTATGAAACCTGAACAGGAATGATTGTGTACAGACAGTATAGAAGTGTTTGTACACATGTCTGGACTCACATGAAGAGTAGGAAACGGGAGTAGACTACAACAGTATCACCCATATGAAATGAGCGCTGGACAAATGTGTGAGATGTTTCTTCACCCAGGTTTGGTCAGTAGCACCCGTCTGTCACTTCCACACTTCCAAAGAATATAAAAGCAGCAAAGAAATACCTACCTTTAACAGCAGGTTAGGAAAAAGTTTCAACA
Organism: Periophthalmus magnuspinnatus; assembly: GCF_009829125.3. NCBI lineage: Eukaryota > Metazoa > Chordata > Actinopteri > Gobiiformes > Gobiidae > Periophthalmus > Periophthalmus magnuspinnatus. The sequence goes on from NC_047136.2 coordinate 24,690,602, forward strand.
TTTGTCCTATTTTTTGTCTTACTGATGCCATATTTACCAGGTCACCTATGAATATACAACAATAGGCGAACGCACAACACCCAGGAGGATAGCTACATTAGCATTAGACACATAATACCAGTAGTTTAGTTCCTCCAGACCGTGTACATTATTTAAAAGATTTACATTGTGTTTTCCAGGAAGCGTGGGAACCGTGCTCTGTTGTACCACTGCAGATTTGGCCCATAAGCTTCCATCATCCTCCAGAGCCACAATATGAAAGTACACATTTGTATTCTGCTACGGCCTGCCTCTGCCTTTTGTCTCCTCTTCCTCCCGAGTCCATCTCACTAAAGAGCTCCAAATCAAGTCCCCGATTGAAAGCCTCCACGTATCTATCCCACAATGCCCGGTTTGCAAACGGGGAGGGGAGGAGCCGTGTGAAGTCCGAGAGCTTTAGTGCGGATTGTGACGGGACGTTAGCGCGCGAGATCAAAGCGCCGAAGCAGGGAATGATGGGAGGGGAGTTTAGGAGAGCTTTGAGGAGCGGAGACGTGACCGGACTGAGGCGCAGGTGTGAAGAGCAGCCAGTCAGAACGCAGAGGACACGGACCAATGGAGAGGTGAGGAAGATGAGAGGAGGAGGGCTCATGAGTGGGCTAGCTTGGGGAATGCTAGCGTATGTTAGTGAGACATGATTATGGGAAGAGCAGGTCATGACTGGAAACATGATTGGGTGCTGGGCGTGATGTATTCGTCCTACTGAAGCGGCGGTTGTCAAACTGTGATGAAGACACACGTGCAGATTGGTGACCTATAGTGAGAGCGCATAGAGCATGGGGCATATTTTTTAGCATATTTCCCAACTAAAATATGTCAAATATGGTCTTTTTTTATGGATTAGCTGAGGTTTAATTGGCACATACTATGCAAAATTGACTTTTCTGAGCTTGTACCATTATATTTACCAGATTATATTGTCGTTCTGTCATCTAAAACATACCTGGATTGGTTGTATTTTGTATCACCGCACCCTTTCTGTGGTCAAATTGTGTTCACAACAAATACATGGCTTGATTAGCATAGCATTCATGTTGCTAATGATCAATGAAATTATTTTTTCATGAGTCATTCACACAGCTGACAGCAGAGGGCGCTTCAAGGTCTCGATACCATGTTGGAAATGGATATGTAGTTTTAAAGTGCTTTTTTTTTTCCAAATGGAGACCTTATTTTATGTTAGAAAATGAGAAGTATCAATGCCAAGGTGAGCAATTAAAAGCAAATTACAGCCACAAGTGTCAGATAATTACCCACAAGTATCATTCAGGACTAAAAATGTATCTGTGTGAATAGAATCAGCTCATACTTTCTAAATCATTTTTTTTCCCATTTCATTTCTCAGATTTCTCAGATGGGTCGCCATGTTGGTTTTGACTTTTCTCTTTTGTCTTGTCGTCTTAGTAGAACATATATGTATCAGAAAATATAGTAAAAAGATTTAAGAACGGTTATTTCTATGAGGGATTAACTGCTAACACATAAAATATTTAGATCACCATGTTACCTTTTATTCTTTGAAAATGCTACATTGGCCGAAAACCTTTTAACTTGTTTAAAAGTGTAGTTGTTGACATTTTTTGAGTCCCTCCTCCCCTTGCTCCCTGTGCTAAGTCACTCCCCCTTCAGAGTAAACACAACACAATCAGCGTGCATCCTGCTCATGAAACTACTGCACATACATCAGGCTGTATGTCTTGTATCACGTTTTTGCATATTTACGGAAAATTGTCGCGTGGGAGCGTGGGTGACGTAGGCTTGTGGGCGGAGCATTGGACAGAATTTAACACTAACCATAAGGAAAATAGATCACTAGATACTCAAACACGCATGGCTGACATGTATAATATCTTGGTAGAAAGCTTAAAAAGTCAATTTTGCATAATTTAAGTAAAGCCTTGACATGTACAAAGACGTTACACCAGCCATGAGATGCTTTTGACTAAGATGAAAGTGTTGAGGAAATACATAGATAAGCAACTAAATTATTCATGCCTTTCTCTGATTGGTTAATCCACCTGTCAATCATGCTCATGAGAACTCTGTGAGATACTCCACAGTTATATATAATGTATAAACTTGATTAATTATGTTTAAACGTCTGCACTCTGTGGATCCTTTTTATTTGTCTGTGGATCCTTTTTATTTGAGGGAGTTCTGCAGCCTTATACTCCACCCAGAGCCTTTTGTGTGTCAGAGCCCAGACTATGGAACAGCGCCCTCTGTCTGTCAGATCCTCTCAGTCTGTTACGCAGTTTAAGACTAGACTGAAAACCCACCTCTTCTCCCTGGTATTTAACACTAGCTCCACAGGATATCTTGGTGTTTTATTATTCTTTTTCTATGTGTTGTGTTATCTGTATCTGTTTTTTGTTGCATTTTATGTGAAGTACTTTGGTCAGCTGAAGTTGCTTTTAAACGTGTTATATAAGTACAGTTGAATTGAATAGACTAGATACATGATGTAATCTGGGATTGTCAGGGTAGCAGATCAGCAGCCTTGTTTTTGTCAGTCTGTCCTAAGGCAGTTGTGGCAGCTGCTGGTTCTCAGAGTGTAGAGTGGATGAACAAGACGCTTGAACAAACTAGTGAAATTTGTGCAATCTAAATCTAAACTGTCATCATTATTAAAACACCAAAACAAGCCTCTAGCAAAGATGGAGAAGTTTTTCACCGCATAATCATGCAAAAAATGCCGGTTACGTGTTTGGAGTTTTTACAGCAAGGCCAGGAAGGAAGAGAAAGTAAGAGAGAGTGAGCTCCTTGGACATCAGGACAAAGAACAGATATGTACACCAAATTATTCTCATATGTCTTAAAACAGGGTTACCATGTTAAAATGTGCCCTCATCAAAAATCATCTCTGAAGAGGTTTTATATGTCATCCATACATGTTTGCATAATGTCAGGCGCTATTCAAACCCTCCTTAAAGTTAACAGTAAGAATCTGTCCAATCCTCAACCCACAAGCCTACATCACCCATGCTCCCACAACAATTCTCCATAAATATACAAAAACATGATACAAAACAATACACTACAGCTTCACAAACCTGATGTGATGTGCTGTAGTTTCATTAATTCATACCCGGGTGGGTGGTGAGTCTCTGCCCCAAGTGGAGGAGTTCAAGTATCTCGGGGTCTTGTTCACGAGTGAGGGAAGGATGGAGCGTGAGATTGACAGGCGGATCGGTGCAGCGTCTGCAGTGATGCGGTCGCTGTATCGGTCCGTTGTGGTAAAGAAGGAGCTGAGCCGGAAGGCGAAGCTCTCGATTTACCGGTCAATCTACGTTCCTACCCTCACCTATGGTCATGAGCTCTGGGTAATGACCGAAAGGACAGGATTGAGGATACAAGCGGCTGAAATGGGCTTCCTCCGCAGAGTGGCCGGGCGCACCCTTAGGGATAGGGTGAGGAGCTCGGTCACACGGGAGGAGCTCGGAGTAGAGCCGCTGCTCCTACACGTTGAGAGGAACCAGCTGAGGTGGCTCGGGCATCTGCTCAGGATGCCTCCTGGACGCCTCCCTAGGGAGGTGTTCTGGGCATGTCCCACCAGGAGGAGGTCCCCGTGGGAAGACCCAGGACACACTGGAGGGACTATGTCTCTCGGCTGGCCTGGGAACGCCTTGGGGTCCCACCGGAGGAGCTGGAGGACGTGTCCGGGGTGAGGGAAGTCTGGGAGTCCCTGCTTAGACTGCTGCCCCCGCGACCCGGCCCCGGATAAGCGGAGGAAAATGGATGGATGGACAACATTTAACATTATCTTACTGAACATTGGATCATGTTTGAATAATCCAGTTACCCCGGTTTTGAGGCTTGAGTGCTTAGAAAAATCCTGTTTTCACCTACCCCCTATCTTTGGCCTTATCCCAGCACTTCACAGCCATGTTTAAAAAAAAACAAAAAAAACAACTTAAATTATTTGATGAAATGGAATGGTGGAAGAAGTATTTTGTAAATGTACTTTTCTTCCATGGATTTCTTTGCTTTTTTCCAGTCAGTTTAATTTTGATGTTTTGGGGCCACACTCAAAATAACCTCTCAGCCTTTTCAGCAGGTCTCATACCATAAAGAAATATACTTTTACTTTTCAGTCCAGTTAAAAATGTAGTGGAGTAGAAGTAAAAGTAGAAAGTACAGATACCTGCTCTTCAATGTAGTTAGGTAAACGTAAAAGTATCCACTGTAAAACTGATTTATGAAAGTACGGATGACTAAAAGTTGTCCTTAAATACTTTTACTTTTGTATGTTGTTACCTTCCAACCCTGGTGAAATATTACTCTGAAGAGGTGGATCCTGTTTGTACAGTTCTGAACAGGAAGTCAATGTTTCAACTACTATAATTAAGCTGTTAAATCCATACTGCTGTTAACTTAAACCAAATGTAAAATGAAGATAATTCAATACTAAGTGCGCAGTATGTTCTCTTACAAAATAAATATCTGTTTTGTATAATATTTAAGGCCTTAGCTGGGTGTGAAAGTTAGTATAGAAGACACCCGAGAGACGTAAACTGGAAAAAACAAAAGTTAGCTATCGACAGAGTTATGACAGGCTAATGTGTGCTAACATGAAGACAGAGGAGGACAGGCCAAGGTGCACGGTCACGGCCTCCCGGTGAACTGCATTTGACTTCTGAAAAATTCCCCAAAATAATGTGAGGAATGTAGCGCTCCATAAATCTCAGCAGCAGCTAACCACTCTGCCGCGCTCTCTGCTTTCCTTTACTCTGCTCCTGGTGAAAAGTGGTGGGTAATTTGACTGTCATGGACACAGTGCCCTCAGCGAACACATCAGTGATCAAATCTGTGGAGACACTGGGAATCTTCTGGAGTCTGTCTGGTTATGAACTCAAAATAAATACAACAGTTCTGCAGTACTAGTTGGTGGAGGGTTGTTTTTTTTTGTTTTTTGTTTTTTTTTTTCAATGGAGAGAAAAACAAGCAAAAAAAAGCAAAAAAAAAAATTAATATAATAATAATAATAATAATAATAATAATAATATAATAATAATAATAATAATAATAATAATAATAATAATAATAATAATAATAATAATAATAATAATAATAATAATAAAGAAATAAAATAAATTAAAAAAAAGATTTAAATAGCTCCAAGTTTTACGTTTTGTGATTGTGCATAATTTTTCTTTCTTCAAAAATTATGTTGATCTTTTTAATAAACTAATTGAATTAATGATTAAACAAATATTGAGACCATACATAAATTCCCTGAAATCAAATTAACCTTTTTTTTTTCTACAGCAAGACAAATATTGTGAATAATCGTTGTGCACAGCTACTCTGAGCACGCTAGCTAGCTCACTGTGCCTCAAAGCTAACAGTCACTTTTATTAAAATTGGAAAACATTCAATAAACAACCTATTAAAATTCAAATGAATTACAATAAAGACAACTCAGTTATTGTTATATGTAGAATACTGCAGTTTGTGGTGTTGTTTAATATTTATTATGCCTCAAAATTGGCATTAGCGTTAGCATTGAGACACAAATATCTCTCTTTCTAAAAACAGAAGTGGGGCGTCAGACTAGGGGGGTAAAGGATATTGTTTACCCAGGGCCCAGTGCAGGTAGGGACCCCTCACAACGTCTGTAATATCCATTTTTCATAAGACAGTATGAAGTGTGGGCCCCCAAAGAAGATTTTTACTGCATAAAAGTGTCCTCTGGTGAAGTGTTCATTTTATTTGTGTAGTTTTTAACATGTTGTTTGTGACATCCACCCACAGCTCCCTGTTCACTCTTTGGTCTTTAAGTATTTTTTTCATTTTAGTGTAAATCAGCAAAAACCTCACAGACATAAAACTGGACAGGAAGGTATGACGCTAACAGTAAAGCCTATTAAAGTATTTTCGACTAATGTATTATAGCAATAACTATCCTATTTCCTGGTCATCTCCTTCTTTACGCCTTCTCCAGAATCCTTGTTACTTGAGTAGCGGATGGTGCGCAGTGGATGGGGGGAGATAGGGGGCGCTGTGCCAGGACTACCCCCTCCGCGGGCACAGAGCAGCCCACAGGCGGTTGGCAGGATGTGCACGGAGCTGTGCCAACGGGCGCTTTGGCACAGGCAGAGACGTACAGGTTCAAACAGAGGTGAGGGGATGGTACAGTGTGGGAGTGATATCGTTCACTCACACGAGGATCTGAGGGGGGGCCGGAAATATGAAATCACATCATTCTATATCACTTTTTTACTTACACTAAAATTGTTAAGAAATATATATCTTGTGGGGAAATTTTTTTAGAATTCTTACATATTTTTATATAAACATAGGTGGCTGAGTACCTTGAGAAAATGTATATCAGAAGTTATGCTCACAATGTTTACTTTCTTCAAATGTCTACTCCACAATTTTAGCGATGAGTTTTGATTTACTAGGCAGTCACCAATAGTTTATTTAAAGGTGCTATATGACACAAAATGGATTCTCACCTGTTCAAAATTGCTTTTAATGTTTGATTTTATGTTGTAAATTTTGTGATCTTTTATTCTTGTTTGTATTGTGAAGCGACTTTGAGTATCTTGAAAAGTGCTATATAAATAAAATGTATTATTATTATTTATTATTATTTTTATGAGCTTTAAGCCATGTTATAATGCTGTTACCTCCAAAAAAAACATGTCTGTACTTGTACTTTGTTAAATTCACACATGTTTGAGTAATTCTGGTTTACCTTGTGATGTCATGCAGTGGTAGGTTTTAAGTCAACAGATATCTTTTACCTTTTGTTCAGCAGAGATTGGCAATTCCAGGACTGAAATGATCCAGTTGAGTGTGAGTTTACTAGTGAGTTTAAAAACACAGTGGAGCACTTCCTGTATTACCACATGACATCACAAGGTGGAACAGACCGTCTGTCTGAGAAAAGAACTCCGCCTAAATATGGAGGGTTTGTGTGTTAAATGTGCGAATGAAACAAAACATGACTCCGGGTACATTTGTGAAGAAACAACATTATAACAGGGATCAGAAAAGCGAGGCCACCCTCTTGAAACAAGGCAACTCACCACGGCCTGTGCAGTAGATCAGTTCAAAGTCTTCTTTCAAGCGAGAGCGATGCAGCCCTCGTACTCAAAGACAGAGATGAGGCAGGAAGGGGGCCGTCCCTGAGTGGCCAGCCGCTGGATCACAGTCACAGAAAAAGAACCGGACGCAAACCGTATTTCGTGAGGCCAAAACTGTTGTGGACTTTCTAATTGTAAAAACCATAAAAATGTAGTAACAGAGAGTAACAGAGAAGTTGTCTTGAATCAAAAAGTCTGGTTTATTGAATCAATTGTGCAGTCAGTAATAGTGTCGTCTCGCCCTCAGCTGACAAATGAACATACATACAGTGCATTTATACCATTAAACAATCATACTTGTTTAGTCTAGTCCAAGTGGCTAGACATACAAGCAAATAGATGCATAATAACTGATGGTATTATGAAGGTTAGACATCCATAACAACACAAGTCAAGATTTAAGTTAAAGAAAGCTGTAACATAGAGTAATACGTTAATGAACAGTAGATGTACTTTGTGTTGGGGAATTTTGAACCGGTTTTGCACCAGTGACCCCTCTAGCTTGGACTTTTTTGGCATTTGTGGACAGTCCAGTCATGAAAGAACAAAGTGTCTTGCCCAAAGACACAATGCCAATATGCATAAAGGTTTGAATCTGCAACCCAGTCATTAGTGGGTGAAAATGGGAGTGTTCATTATACGAGTTTTGTCGAATTTATTCAGCTAACAACAAACAACTACTGGCAAAACACTGTCTACTCTGCAGTGAGAATAAATAATAAATCATTTTCAATCATTAGCAAATCCAAATATGGGGCAGAACCAAATCACAACATCATTTCAGATTAGCCCAAAAAAAAAAAAAAAAAGAAACGCTTACTGCCGAAAGCATTCATTTGCAGTTTACTATACATTTTATCATTCTTTGCACAAACTTCTAGCTAGCTAAAAATACAAAAATCAGTTTCAAATTTTGTGTGCAACTTATCCAAATATTTCCTTTAATTGGGCTGAGCAAATGTACGGTAATAAGCGCTTGTTACAGAGACAGGAGTGAGGAGGAGATGCCAGTGTATAGCTCTCCCCATTAGAAAAAGACTGCAGCGCTCCAGTACCCATTATGTCAAATATAAGTCCCATCTTTTCATTTATTTATTTATTATCCTGACAGCAGCCTACCTCCACCCTCCCGCTTCACGTGGAGATGGAGAAGAAAGTTTACTGCTGAGTTGCACCAGATGCCAACTTTTACCGTAGTGTGTGTTTTACGGGATTGTGTTTTTACTATAGGTGAAAATGGGATGTGGCGCAACCAGGGGCAGGTCGCAACAGCGGTATATGCAGATTATGAGCCAGGTGGATTTCATAATACTTAGAATAAATGTTTTTTGTATAGGAGCATTATTTCTACCGCTATAGTACATGTTGCTAAAGAACTAGTGGGAGAATTAGACTCTTACATGCTGTAGAAGTATTCAACAATGTGGCCATGGACGATTGCATGGGAATAGAAAATTAAAACTATACTTCAGAATATTCTCTAATAGGTTTTATGGAATACTATGGAAGATTATATCCAAAAGCAATATTTCCATGGAAACAAGCATGAAATGGCTCACCTCTAGGTCAAATAAGAGTCAGGTTTGCCTGTTGAGAGTAGGGATGAAGTGTTTCAGTGCAATAAACAAAACCAAAATTTAAAACAACAAAACAAAACATGCGTATATCTAGTCTACTCTAAAACGTATTCTGTGGTTTCAAGTAAAAAGGGAAGATCCAGAAGGTAAAAAATAAAATAAAAATAAAGAATGTTCAATTAAAGCCACAAAAAGTCTATAAGTGAATAAAATGAAAAAACTGTATGTAGCATTAAAATGAAAGCAGTTTTTTTGCACTGAAAAACATGCCTTGTCCTTAATGTGAGCGGGCTTGCATCTCCACAAACCTGACTCGTATTTGAACACGGAAGACGGCATTCTCCAGCTTGTTTCCATGGAAATGTTGTTCCACAGTAAAACTAAATAGGTCTTATCTTAATTTTCATGGAGAATGTTCCAAAGTGTTGTTTTAACTGAGTATTTCTTTTGAATCTTCAGGTCACGTGCCGCTTCCAGAAAGTTACGGTACATTTTAAGGCGCGCTATGTAACTTAACGATTAGCATCTTGTCTCCATGGAGATGTTATTGCTATCAAGAAAGTTCCATAGTGTGGCATAAAATTTAGCCATCTCTAAAATGTATATACCTCCAGAGACAAGCTTGATGCCACTAGGACAAGTTACAAACTGTGAAACGTTCCAGGCAAAGCAATGACTTGGGTTTCACATCAGACAAAAATTGCACCTAATTTCCTCCTGTCTCATCCTATAGCACGGATTATTCAAATGAGAGCTAGGCTAATTAGCATTGTAAATGAGCAGATGAGTGGGACATCATGCCCTTCAAATAACTTCTGCTGTATAGAGGAATCGCAGTCTGAGCGCACATGAAAGAGCGTCCCGGGTATAGAACCATCACACGGAATTAGCTTTAGCTTCACATTCTGTCATCACCATTTCATGCGCTGTTTTGTTGGGGATTCAACATGTGCTGATGAGATGAAGTGTTCTGCGTTTTTCCTGCAGGTGCGATCCATGGGCTTTGAAGAATGGACGGGGAAGATAAGGAGTGGACTGCAGCAGAGTGGTTAGCCAGTCGCTTCTGATTTATGTGTTTCTACCATACTTCATTTGCAATCCATAGCAACTGAAATTGTAATATTAGGTGAATCATTGATTTTACATTGCCCCGTCTAAGTCTGTGTGGAAGATTTGGTTGAAAGGTGTGTTGTGCCAGATTAATAAGTGGCACTCTGAAATGAGCTCTATACATTTATCAATCTGGAACAGCTCGCACTGAAAGCATTCGGGAAAAAGAGTAATGTCGTGACAAATATTTGCATCTGATTGGTCAAAGCAATACAACAACAGAACAAGACAAAATAGGATGAACTAAACAGCTGCTCCATAAGAGAATGTACCAACATCGGCGTGAGAGCTCCTCTGGACCCCAGTCTGCTATACATTTCCATCTCAAAGACACTAACCACTCCTCTGAAGATGGTGAACTTCAGATCAGATCAGTTCAGAGAAAAGAAATGGTTTGAGAGAGGAGTTAAAGAAGCTATTTTTGTTAGGAAAGACAATCCTTCCTTAAACAGGAATGGGGGCCTGAGACATAATCTCTCGCTGATCTGCAACTCTATCCTCAGACCCAAAACAAAACATAAACAAAGAGAACAATAGGTGGCCGTTACAGGTTGAATAGGATCGTTACAGATTAAACTAGAGACAATAGCTGTTTACAGTTTCAGTGTAGTTAGCCTCTCCCCTCAGATAGATATAAGGCAGTGTCCAGCAGTAATCTGACCAGAACTGAATAAGCGGCTTGGATGAGCAGCCAAACGTCTTCACTCCTAGAACGATTTGTCCAGTTTACAGATTTAAATTTAGTCTTTTGCCATGGATCGTCAGTCGCCATCACCATGTTTGTATTGGTTTGCTTCAGAATTGGTTCAGAAATGGTCAGACAGTTTAAAGCTGCAGTATGTCACTTTCTGGAAGTGGCATTGTATAGAAATAGAAACTTAAAACCATACATTCTATGCAGAGATAGATGGGTTTTATGCCATACTGTGGAAGATTATAGCCAAAGGAACAATATTTCATGGACAAGTTTGTGCTGTTTTTCTACATTTTTCAGTGCAGTAAACGCGACCAAAAGAAAAAAACAATGCTTTTATTTTAGTGTGGCTAAAAGTTGTGGCTTTAAAATGAGATTAAACACAAGCTGCTAAGCATGAAGTTGATTATTAGCAAGACTTTTGTTGAAAACAAATGAAACAAACTTGAGGGCTGAAATGAATGTGCCATTCCTCAAGCTTGGACTGTCGGCTTTCAAGAACACTGAAACATCCTTCATTCATCCAGCGTCTTGCTAGTACATTATACAAGAATGAGAGTGTCAGATCTACTAAAAGGGAAAAAACGTTTGTGTAAGAAAGCTTCATTAGAGCTACGTGTTCTAGGCCTGTCACGATGATCATGATCTGGAGTTATCGATCAATATATGTTTTATGGAACAACCATTTTTAGGGGTCAAAAATTGTCAAGGGGACTTTTTCTTTGCACTAGTGGGGAATTTTTGTTATTTTTCTGTTCTACGATTAGATTTGAGCTGTAGAGGGTTGAATAAATAACTTCTATGACACATTATAGATACAAAATGAACTACCAAAGATGTACATTCTGCTGTTTATTTATTGCAGTTTGTGTTTTTTAGCTTTGTGGTAATAATTCTACTTTAGCGTTATTGTGTCCGTGGCATAAATTAGTTTCAGTCTTATCGTTTACCATCTGTATTTTCTTCAGCCATACATCGTGCTCCAAAATGTGTAATCATGACAGGCCTAGATACATGGCTAGAGTTGAGCAGTTTGAATAAGGTTAAAAGAGTAGCTGTGTGGTAGTAAAGGTGAACTGAGAGCTGAAATGATTAGAACAAGTCTGGTGAAGATGCACAGACAAAACAACGTCTATAAAAATGAGACAGCAAAGCAATGGCATTTTCAGATTGTGACGGGAGACTGAAGAGCTGACACCAAACACACCTCCAGGTTTGTTTTTTATTAAGGAGTCACATAATGCAGTAAAAGTCACTCTCTCCTTTGGGGGCTTTCACACCTACACCAAGTTTTGGACACGTGCACAGTATGCTAATTCTCCAGCCAAGGAAGTCCTAAATATACCTTAGCCCAAGATGGAAGGTTGTCCCAGTCACTAGCTTACATGCACAGAGAAATCCGAGCACGATAACAATTAAGTTCAAATCTTTTTGCCCTAAAACCTGTCAGATCTCTCTTGTCCCAGTCTGCAGTGGGCCAAAGAACTGAATAGGCCTGAACGGGGGGCTAGGAGAATTTCAGGGCATAGATGTATATATAAATGGACATAGCTAACCTGCTAGCCACCGCGTTTCAAATAGGAAGTGATCATGAGCACGCTCCATCAACTCTGGCTCCAATTAATTCACTTTACATTAGAAAACTGACGCCTCTCTCCATAACTGCTGCTGTCTGGCTTGTTATTTTGGTCTTAAAATGTTCGTATTAACCCACTCTACATGATCCAGGTATTTTTATTTCACTATTGTGTCTGTAAATCAAGATATGAACATTAATAAGAAACAAATCAGCTGCCTTCTTTGCAAGAGGTTGCTTCCGTTAGCCTTAGCAACAGGTTTGATTGACAGCGTTGCTAAGCAAAGGGGCGTTACCTTCATCAGATTCTCTCCAAATTTGCTCTTTGGTTGCTATGATACTCGCAGTCAGAGTTCCAGTTATGGAACTCTTCGCTACTATAACCGCTGGCGTCGATAGCTTCATTTGACTGGAGCCGAACGCTACTGGTGACATCACACTCACTTAGTGCACGTCTTTATACAGTCTATGATTCAGTGGCATCTGATAATTTACCATTGCAGCTAACAACATATAACCACATGTCTGCATTTGACCTGTTCTTCAATGCCACTGGGACACTCTGTCAGGAGCAGTGGACACATCTCCAGATCTTGAGCTGGACAGAAGTATTGTAGTCACTAATGTTTACCACGATACACATTAGAGACAGAAACCCACACATTTCTGCTGTAGTAGTGTGTTTCTATCCTAAACGACATTAAATAAGTTTACAAGACACAAGCTACATTCCCTTTGGGCTATTCATGTCTCACCCACATGCACCATCACCTCTCTCTCTCCCACCCTTCCCCTACCTCTCGCCCTTTTCACCCCTCTCACTTTTCCCTCTCTCTCTCTTTTGACCCCTTCTCTTGCTTTCCCTCTTTCTCCCTCTCTCCTCCTCTCCCTATTTTTTACTTCTATCTCTCCCCTCACCCCTTTCCTCTCCCTCCTTCCCTTTTCTTCCTCCTCCGTCCCTACTTCCTCCTTGTCTCTCCTTCTCTGTCTTCGTTCCTCTCTCTCCTCCTTGTCTCTCCTCTCTTGTTCTTTGTCTCCTCCGTCTCTTCTTTCTCTTCTTCTCTCTCTCTTCCGTTTCTCCTCCCTCTCTCTCCTCTCCCTCCTTATCTCTCTCCTCTTCCTCCCTCTCCCCCCTTCTCTCTCTCCTCCCTCTCACGTTCTCTCTCCTCCCACTCTCCTCTCTCTCGTTCTCTCTCCTCCCTCTCTTTTGTTCTCTCTCTTCCCTGTCTCTCCTCTCCCTCCTTCCCTCTCTCTCCTCCTCCATCACTCCTCTCTCTCCTTTTCTCCCTCCCTTTCCTCCCTCTCTCCTCTCTCTCTCATTCTCTCTCTCCTCCCTGTCTCTCCTCCCTCTCTTTCATTCTCTCTCGCCTCCCTGTCTCTCCTCTCCCTCCTTCCCTCTCTCCTCCCTTTCTCTTCTCTCCCTCTCTCTCCTCCCTCCTTTCATTTCTCCTCCCTCTCTCTCCTTTCCCTCCTCTCGCTTTCCCTCTCTCCTCTCTCCCTCTTTCTCTTTCTCTGTCTCCTCCCTCTCTCCTCTCCCTCCTTCTCTCTCTCTTCTCCCTCCTTCCCTCCCTCATTCACTCTCTCCTGCTTCTCTTCCTCCTTCCCTCTCTCCTCCTTCTCTCCTCCCTCCCTCTCCTTCCTTCTCTCTCTCCTTCCCTCTCTCCTCCTTCTCTCGCTCCTCTCCATCATTCCCTCTCTCCTCCCTGTCTCTTCTCTCCCTCCTTCCCTCTCTCTCCTGTCCCTCCTTCCCTCTCCTACTTCCCTCTCTCTTCCCTCTCTCTCCTCCCTCTATCGCCTCTCCCTTCTTCTCACCCTCCTTCCCTCTCTCCTCCTTCCCTCTCTCTCCTTTCTCTTCCTCATTCCTTCCCTCTCTCCTCCTTCTCTCTCCTGCCTCTTCCTTCTTCTCTCCCACCTTTCCTCTCTCCTCTGGCTTCCCTCTCTCTCCTCTCTCTCTCCTCCCTCCTTCCCTCTCTCCTCTCGCTCCCCCCTTCTCTCCCTCCTTCTCTCTCCTCCCCTCTCTCCTGCCTCTTCCTCCTTCCCTCCCTCCTTCCCTCTCTCCTCCCCTCTCTCCTGCCTCTTCTTCCTTCCTTCCCTCCTTCCCTCTCTCTCCTCTCCCTCCTTCCCTCTCTCCTCCTTCCCTCTCTCCTCCTTCCCTCTCTCTTCCCTCTCTCTTCCCTCTCTCTCCTCCCTCTATCGCCTCTCCCTTCTTCTCTACCTCCTTCCCTCTCTCCTCCTTCCCTCTCTCTCCTCTCTCTCTCCTCATTCCTTCCCTCTCTCTTCTGCCTCTTCCTTCTTCTCTCCCTCCTTTGCTCTCTCCTCTCGCCTCTCTCTCTCCTCCCTCCTTCCCTCTCTCCTCTCGCTCTCTCCTTCTCTCTCTCCTCCCTCCTTCCCCCTCTCCTCCCTCTCTCTTCTCTCCCTCTTTCCCTCTCTCCTGCCTCTTCCTCCTTCCCTCTCTCCTGCCTCTTCCTCCTGCCTCTCCCTCCTTCCCTCTCTCCTTCTCTCCCTCCTTCCCTCTCTCCTTCTCTCTCCCTCCCTCTCTCCTCCTCTCCTCCCTACAGAGCAGTGTCCGTGTAATGAGGCGCGGCAAACACCCTGATGTAACGTTTACATAAGTCCGGGTGCAGTGCATCAGTATGCCGCTTAAGTCCAGTCTTCCACCCAACAAGATATCTTTCTTTCATTCATTATTGATGGGCGAGCGAGAGGACCGTTCCCCTGGAGGCTCGAGGATCCCCAGAGTTAGCTCCGGCTTCAAAGACCTCATCCTCTCCTCGGCTCATCTCTCCGTCCGTGCTACGTCTTCCTCCTGTCTCCCCTGTAATTATGACGTACATTTGAGCATAGACGTAGAATTAGCAGACACGTCGTTCGATGCTAACGCTATCATCCACGCAGCAACTCGGCTAGCCTGGGAAGATTTTGGGTCACTGCAGCCAGTCTTTTGTATGTTTTCTTATAGCTGTTAGCATTAGCCTTCAGAAAAAGCTAATTATGAAAAATTAAGATGGTGTCAGCTGGTATCAACCCATCAGCCACATTTAGGTGATGTCAAAACATTGTTAAACTTCTATTGTTGAGTGCGTAAACCTTATTTTAGATCATAATTTGCTAAAAGCGGCATCTCGGCTAATCGCTAACCAACTTTTACTTGAGATTTTTGAGCTTGTGTGCATCTGGTGAGCATCTACTGACACTAAACCTCCTTTTTAATATGTTGCTGTTGGGAAGAGCAGACAAGTGACCTAAATATTATCATTGTATATACTTTAACCTGCATTTCTATGTGAGGGAACGTTCGTTTTGACATAGCATTAGCGCCAAGTGTCTATGAAATCAAACTGTTAAAGTGCATAAGTTAGACTAGTTCGACTAAAACACTCAAACAAAATCACACTTCAGATTTGACCTTACCTCGTTTTCCATGGATTATTTTGATGACACTTATAATTTGACTTACGACATACATACAGAAACATCCACAACTGTTACCTAGCAACCATAACATTAACAAGCGCCAAAACTTCTCTTCTAATCTACATCATCATGGAAAAATATGTGCTATTTATATATGTTAAAAGCTGTATTGCGGAACATTATACTGAAGATAATAACATCTCCATGGAGTCAAGCAGGTGGTGGAGCCTTCAACAGGTTACACAGTACACCTTTAATAGGGAGAATGCATGTAAGCAGCTAATGTTTGTTAAAATTTGTGTGAAAAATTGCTCGAAACAGCGTAACTCGAGCTGAAGTTAACTTTTATTTCAGTTGTAAATATCGTCTGCTGATGTTTGCTGATATTTGTCCGTTCATCCTTGTCTCTCCTTGTCAGCGTTCGCCTGATATTTTTAAAGAAAAGAAAGCCTCAAAACATCAACAAAAAAACTCTTGCATGAACGTTTTTCCTGATTTTGGTTTTGTAAGAGAACACTGAATGTTAAATGCTGTGGTTTTGAAGATGCTCAAACAGACCGAGATTCTACAGCAGACTCTGACAAAAAAGTACACCATAAAAAAGTACAGTGTGTAACTTTCTGGAGGTGGCATATCACCTGCATAACTCTCCGTACTGTATTTTCTGGGCTATAAGTCGCACTTTTTATCATAGTTTGGCCGGGGGTGCGGCTTATACTCAGATGCAACTTATGTGTGAAATATAAGTCGCATTAAGGTAATTTAAAAAACAATCTGAGAAAGACTGAACAAAAATGCCCCTAAAAGAAAAGATTTACTGATTTGGAGTGATACCCAGAGTAAACTGTTTTTTTCTGCTTTATTTATCTGATTAACTGTTAATATCTTACGTTAACAAACCAGACACATGTTCAGTTCTGTCTGTGCTTCATGGAGCTGAATAAATATAAATGTGTTACGTTAGCGTGATGTACTGATATTCAGCCTGTTGTTCAACATTTTATTATTTTAATTTGCCTTTAAAGATAAAATGTCTGTTCTTGTAAAATAAATTTCCCCAAAAAATGCGACTTATAGTCCAGTGCGACTTATTTACCGTATTTTCCACACTATAAGGCGCACCTAAAATCCTTAAATTTTCTCAAAAACCCACAGTGCGCCTTATAATCCGATGTGCCTTGTATATGGATCAATATTGGTCAGTTATGACACCCGTAGTCGCCGAAGTAATAGCGGTAATAACGGGGACACGGGGACATGGGGCGTCAGCGTTGGGCGACATACGCCACAATCTGCCAATGGATTGCGGATGCCTGGACTGGTATATCAGTCTCAACTATTTCGAGAGTTACTATATTGTGAATGCATTAACTTGTTTTATGAGTGAACAAAGTTTTCAGAGCATTTTTTATATATATTCTATTAATAAATGTATCTGTTTTGTTGACGTTCCCTTTAGCGCAGCTCCATCTCGTGGATGCGTAACACAACCCCAGATACTACAGTAGTTTATATTCTATGCGCCTTATAATGCGGTGCGTCCTATATATGAAAACTGTTTTAAAATAGGCCATTCATTTGTGAATTGTTTGTGAAGACGCAAGCCCACTCAAAGTAAGGAAGTGCGTTTTTATACGTTTCTCACAGTGCAATAAACACAACGAAAATGAAAAAAAAAGAAAACGCACACACGCTTTTATTTTTGTCTATTTTTAGCTGAAAAGTTGAATACCGCGGCTTTAAACCTGCTAAAAGACAAACGTGCCCGCGGACTCGTTGATGTCAGAGAGGAGTTAACCGCCATTCTTCCCGTAACAGTTCAGTCACCCCCATTTGAAATCTAACTATAGGAAAGTTCAACAGCTCCACGCGCCCCTCCACACACCCGACACATATACCCCCTGATGGGCGTAACACACGCCACAATCCAGCCTCGCTAATGATGCAGCGGGTTATTTACAGTACATATGTGGATCAGCGTGAGTCTGCCTGGCTCTGGAGAATAAAACTCCGGGAACAATCACTTTACACGTCTCAACCAAGTTTGTCTTCAGAGATAAAGAGCCGCTGCACGAGGTCAAAGGTCAGACATTCAAGTTCGTACAGAAAAGAGACAAGACGATAAGAAAAAAAAGAGGAAATAGGATAGATTGGTATAGCTGTTGCTAGCGGTGGACATAACAGAGTGAAAATTGCAGGTATCTCTACATTTTGTGGATACTTTTTACTTTTACTTCACTACATTTGAGAGCAGTATCTGTACTTTCTACTACACTACATTTTTGAACAGGTATTTTTTTTTTTTTATTGAAATCTGTTGAAAAGCTGAGGGTTTTTATTTTTATTATGTTCATAGTCTGAGTAATCTAAAAATGTACAAATAAAAACAGCTTAGAAAAAAAAAAGTATTGATTTAGTTGTTTCTATTGAACAAAATTCAGCACAAGTCTTAATCAAAATCAATAAATTTCAAGCTTTATAAGAAAAAATCTGTGCAAAATACTTACTTTTTACTCTTTCAGTAAAAGTTTTTTTTCATGTGATACTTTTACTTGAGTATTTTTTGCTCCGGTGTCTGTACTTTTACTTAAGTAACAAAATTGAGCACTTCTTCCATCACTGTGCAGTGTCTTTTTGCTGTCTTATAACCAGATACAATTACTGCAGTTTGAGGTATCTGTGTAATGTTATGTGCAAGAACACAACGGCGTGATGCACTGGGTGGAGGTTTGAACTGGTGACCTCCTGGTTGGTGGGTGAGCAGTCAGTCAACACCATTTGACACGTCAGTTTGTACCCAAAAGAAACAAGGGTACCCAAAAGAAACTAGAGTACCCAAAAGAAACTAGAGTACCCAAAAGAAACTAGAGTGCCCAAAAGAAACTAGAGTATCCAAAAGAAACTAGAGTATCCAGAAGTAACAAAGGTACCCAAAAGAAACTAGAGTATCCAAAAGAAAGAGTACCCAAAAGAAACTAGAGTATCCAAAAGAAAGAGTACCCAAAAGAAACTAGAGTATCCAAAAGAAAGAGTACCCAAAGGAAACTAGAGTATCCAAAATAAACTAGAGTACCCAAAAGAAACTAGAGTATCCAAAAGAAACAAGGGTATCCAAAAGAAACTAGAGTACCCAAAAGAAACTAGAGTACACAAAAGAAACTAGAGTATCCAAAAGAAACTAGAGTATCCAAAAGAAACAAGAGTACCCAAAAGAAACTAGAGTATCCAAAAGAAACAAGAGTACCCAAAAGAAACTAGAGTGTCCAAAAGAAACTAGAGTACCCAAAAGAAACAAGAGTACCCCAAAGAAACTAGAGTACCCAAAAGAAGATTTCACATAGTACTGTACAGTACAGAATGTGTTCAGACAAATTTACATAAATGTTGGATCGCAGTGTGACTCTGAAGTGCTGTATGTTTGCAATTTGTTTTCTCCACCGACAAAACCCACAATGTCGATGAAACGTTCTGCACCGACAAAGACGCCTACGAAGGTTTGAACTTTGAGAGAGTTTAAACAAGAGAGAAATGTGAGAAAATGTTAATGCCTGTGTGAGAAAAGTGTATAAAGTGTGTAATGAGGGGTCACTACATCTAAAAAAAATTAAGTTACGGGTACTTAAATATTTTTACTTAAGTTGATTTTTTTCATGTGACACTACTTTTACTTGAGTATCTTTTTTCTTCTGTGTCTGTACTTTTACTTAAGTAACGAAGTTGAGTACTTCATCCACAAGTGGCTTATGAGCGCCTTTCGCAGTAACACTAACAACAACTAGCATGCTAACATTAACGTCTTATTTCCTAGTTCGCGTTATAAGCCCGTATCAAAATCTTTACACCAATAAACATTCACAAAACTGTTTACTACATTTTTTATCATTTCTTTGCATTTCACAACCGCAGCTTTCTGTCACCTCTCCCTCCTCTACTCCCGTCTTTTTGATCCCCCCGTCCCCTGAGTTCAGACTTCGCCTCCTCTTCCTCCCGCTCAGCTCAGGCTCTACAGTGGAGCATATAGACGCACATATAGAAGACACAGAAGAGCTGACAATATGACAACACTGAGGAACCCACAGGAACCCGCCGATCCGCACACAAGAACGCTATTTTTGCTCATTTGAAAACATATCCGTCACTGCGACATGTGCACAGCTGAAACAAGGGAATGAGCAACTGAGTGTGGTTTTTTTTTTTGTATATTTTCTTATTTAAAGGTCCTATATTGCACGAAATTGACTCTTGTGAGCTTTAAGTTGTGTTATAATGCTCTTACCTCATGAAAAACAGACCTGGAGTTGTGTTTTGTTTCATCATTATTACATAGATGAGAAAATATCATAATATGGGCCCTTTAAAGACAGAGTATTACGCAAAATCGCCGTGTCGCATTGTTCCCTCATCAAAAACATGCCTGAAATAGTTTTAAATGTCATCCATGCTGTTTGAGTAATTTAGCGATCTCATTCTAATTCGGTGTAGACAGCACGCAACAGTTTACTTGATTTAAAAAATATCATGACATCATACAGGTCAGAACTGAGGAGAGGCAAATCACTGTAGTAAATGTTTTTGTTTTTGAAAAAATATATATGCAATGCAAGTAAGTACAGGACAGTGGGCGGGGACAGGTGAAAACAGATATTTTCTATACTCGAATGATGCACAATGCTCAAATAGCCAATATGAATCACTCAAAACACAACTTTGAGTGAGCTTTTAGGCTTTTACATGGCCTATATTACACAAATGTTATGATTTTGTAGCCTCTTTAAAAACATAAGTGGAGTTTTATTTCGTTTCATTCGCACATTTAACGCACAAACCCTGTATATTTAGGCTGTGTTCTTGTTTTAAACTGAAAACACGGTTCCTTCTTGTGATGTCGTTAAGTTGTGATAGTGTTTTTAAACTCCGTATATCTTCACTAGAATCATTTGAATAATTTGCCAAACTTTGACACTACAGCTACGCCGGTGCATCAGAAGATTGTTAACTTTCTGCGGTGATCTTAACTGAACAAAATGCAAAGATGTTATTCTAAGAGTAGAGTAAATCAGCTCAGTTGAAGCTAAATCAGGTGTTAACTTTAAAACTACCACATGATGACATCACAAGGTGGAACAGAGCTTTTGAGCTTTAGATATGTAGATATTTGAATAATTACTCAAACATGTGTAAATGAAACAGTTCATGGAGTCATCTGTGTGGAGTCAGTGCAATTTAATCTTTAGTCTTACTGTAAATGCTGCTTTTGTGAAAGAAAATAAACAAATGCTACTTTAATATAAAAAATAACAGTTGTGGTACTAAGGTGTAAAAGAGCCAGTCCGGCCACAAGAGCCAGTCTAATCTCTAGTTCTGGCTTTTTGTGGTTTTGTGGACTTGGTAAGACAGTGATTACAGAGAAACATAAAATAGCAGCCATTATATATAAGTACAGTAGCATTAGTACTCGTAGTAGCAGTAGTAGTTGTAACAGTGTACATAGTGGTCACATGAGGTGAGTTACTCAACTCTGAAAGGCACAGTATGTAATAGAGACAGATATATCAGTTGGCCGATATATTAGGTATATCAGTTCGATATTTGCACTTATTTCTGTATGGGTTATCGGCCTTAAATGTTCAGCAGAGGCTGATATTTTTTTTGCTGCCAAAGGAAGTAAACTTGTTACCTTGTTTTTTCTGCTTTATTTATCTGATTAACTGTTAACATCTTATACAAACCAGACACGTGTTCAGTTCTGTCTGTGCTTCATGGAGCTGAATAAATATAAATGTGTTATGTTAGTGTGATGTACTGATATTCAGCCTGTTGTTCCACATTTTATTCTTATTATTATAACAGTACTCGAGTTTGTTACTTAAACAGAAGTACAGATACTGGAGAAAAATAAATAAATAAGTAAATAAATAACAAATACTAAAGTAAAATTAAAAGTATCACATGAAAAAGTACTCATTTAAAAATCTACTTAAAGTGCTGAATTTTGTTCAACAGATTTTTTTTTCTAGCTGTTTTTATTTCTATATTTTTGTTTGCTCAAATTATGAACATGTTAAAAATAAATTCTCAGAATTTTCAGACAGTAATAAAAAATACTTTTCAGTCCTGTTCAAAATGTAGAGGAATAAAATGACAGATACCTGCTCTCAAATGTAGTGAAATAAATGTAAAACGTATCCACTTTACAATGTACATGTTCAAAAATGTGCTTAAGTACAGAACTTTACTACTTTTACTTTGTTACGTTCCACCACTGCCTGTGAGTAACATAAAAGTTTATTGTAAAAGTGACTTACATTATAACTTATTGTGTATCACTTTATGAAAACTACTTCTTAATTCACCCCATTAAAGCATGAACACAAACTTAATGAACATCACCTGGATGACCCCATGGAAATAGAAAAGTAAAACCATACTTTAGAACATTCCTCAGGGAGACAAATATGTTTTATGCTATACTGTGGAATATTATAGCCAAAGGAACCACAGGAGGAGTCAGGTTTGTGGAGGTGCAAGCCCACTCAGAGTAAGGACACAGATTTTTCAGAGAAATAAACATAAACCAAAATCAAAAACACATCTTCCTTAATGGCTGGAAACTTACATACTGCACCTTTAATTAAGTTGTTACTAGACCTGATCATTCTTTGCCTTGGATGTCCCACAGTATGGCTTTAAACATATCTTGCAGGTAATGCCACCAGACCAACAGGTCATATCTGTGGAGAGGTGTGCCTCCTCACAGTAAACATGCATGTTTTAATGTATTCTAGAGCAATAGAAACTCCTGTAATTTAAAAAATGCAAGACAGATCAGTTTAATGCCATAGTGTGAAATATTTCAAAGCATACAGCTCCATGGAGACAAGGAGACAAACTGTGAGTTGAAAAAGTGTAGTAGTCACAAAGCCTGATTCATTATTAAAGGGCCCATATTACAATATTTTCTGATCTGTTATAGTGTTGTTTCCTCATCACAAACACTGCGTTCTTCTGTCACACTGAAAACACTCTGTTCCACCTTGTGATGTCATGTGGTGATACAGGAAGTGCTCCACTATGTTTTTAAAGTCCAAACACCTTCAATAGAATCATCTGGATCATTTCAGCCCTTGAAATGTTAATCTCTGCTAAACAAAATGTAAAATGTAGCTGTTGAAAACTACCACTTCATGACATCACAAGGTGGAACAGAGCATTTTGAGCTTTGGAGATGTAGACAGACAAATAATAAAGAGTTACTCAGACATGTGAATGAAACAAAACACAACTCCAGGTCTGTTTTTGAGGAAGTAACAACATTATAACACACAAGAGTCGTTTTTGTGTAATACAGGACCTTTAAAGGACTATTTCCTCGTTATAAAGTAAGTCTTTGTTCATAACATTACCGCTTATCCTGCTGCTACAACAACTAATACATCCCTCTCCTTCTCTCCTCCCCCTCTTTCTCCCCCTTCTCCTTCTCTCCGTCTCTGCCCCTGTTAAAAAACGAATGTCAAACGCCGCCCTTTCATATGGATATTCTAAAACTATAGAGTAGGACTTCCAACCAGAGTCAAAACATAAAAGACGTATTAGACACATTTCAAAAGTTTTCCCTTTGTAAAATCATCATCGTCTTTTCACAGCTCGTCCTTCCAACAATGTCATCTGCACTTTTATGTTCGAGAACACTTTGCCCCCTACTGTCAGATGAGTGGAACTTCACGCAGTCTCATGTCAAAATGTATGAGATGTGGGTAGTACTGTTACATGTACTTGAGTAACTTTTTTAGCCTTGTACTTTTACTCCTACTGAAGTAATATTTGTATTGAAGATTTGGGTAAAAGTTTGCGTTATTCTTCCCACTGTGATGTTGATTTAAGCTTAGCAACTACTTAAAAATTGTCACTTGAGTCGTTTTTTGGACCACTACGTCATACTTCAACTTGAACAACGTTATTTTGAAGTAACGTTACTCTAACTTGAGTACATTTTTTGGCGATTCTGCTCATCTCTGCCAAAATCAGAGCACAGGTGGATTTATGCGACACTTTAAAAAACACAAACCTGGATCTTCGTCGTGTCTTTGAACATATCGCAACGACATTTATGGGATATTATGTGATACGTATGGAATAATAAGAATTAGCTTTGATCACATGAAAGCATCGGGTTTGACGGATTTAAAGGCATTATTTATGTAGGAAGACTCGGGGCTATCGCATCTCGCATTCGACGCCTTTGATATTTTTCTGTGGTCATTAAAATTTCATGGTGGAGATGAGGTCTTAATCACCGTGTCCACTTTTTTTTCCCATTAATTACGTTTTTTTTAATGTTGAATTTTGAATGTTTTAATCAGACCACGATCTCTTTCATTTTCTCTGTGATCATTCAAAGTTCAGAGTGACTGATGATGACGTTTTTATCACCGTGTCCAATCTCTTACATTTATTTATTTATCCTTATTTTAGGGGTGACAGTGGCTCAGTTTGTAGAGTGTTTGTCCACTGATCTGAAGGTTGGCAGTTCCGATCCCAATCTCAACACGATCCACAGGTTGGAGGTGCGATTCCAGCTCCCACAGATGAGTGCTGTCATTGTGTTCTTGGGCAAGACACTTAACCCACCTTGATGAATGTATGGGTGAGTAGTTCCTTGATGTAAAGTGCTTTGAAGGTGAAAAACTACTATATACTGTACAAATCTGACATTTACCATTATTTGTCCTGTTTAGTTAGACTTTACTCATATTCCTTTATTTTATTTTTATTTTTTTTATTTCATGATAAAAAAAAACATGTCTAGACTTTAAAAATATATATATATTATTCATTTGTGCATTCTAATTATACTCATATAATAGTATACCTTCAATTTCCAAAACTATTATGGTTACTTTTATTGATGCACTGAATTTATTTATTTATTTATTTACTTATTTATGTATGTATTTTTTTTAACTTATTTATTTATGTATGTATGTATGTATGCATTCATTTATGTATTTATTTTTACTTATTTATGTATTTATTTATTTTATTTTATTTTATTTTATTTTATTTTTTATAAAATGTTGCTTTAAAGTAGTGGGGGGGGGGGGTAACAGTAGATTAGTTGGTAGTTTTCTGAAGGTATTTACACATAGTAGCAGTAGTTGTAGTAAAAGTAGTAGTAGCAGCATCAATAGCAGTAATAGTAGCAGTAGCAGTAGAAATATCAGTAGTAGTAGCAGCAGTAGTAGTAGTAGTCATAATGGCAGTAACAGTAGCAGTAGTAGCAGTAGTTGTTGTTGCTGTATTTGTTTGTATTCAACTTGTACACAGCTCTAGACTTCCGCAAAAAAAATTCTGCATTTGTCAAGCATGACTTTCCTCTCAATTAAACAAACCGACAGCTCCCATTTATAAAAGCTGTCTCTGCATTGACTTTGAAATCTCCCCTCATTGTCTGCACTCCTGTGTCTGCCACGGCCTCGCTCCCGACCCCCCCTGGTGGTCATTTTGGTTATGGGACACTCGGGCGCACGTTGCATACAAGTGGGTTAATTAAAAAGACTCACAAGTCAATCATGGGACATTAGGAAGGAAGAGAAAGGAGAGAGAGAGAGAGGGAGGGAGAGAGGGAGGTACAAGAGGAGGATGTGGGTTAGGGTATAGGAGACATCAAATGATTCAAGCGAGGCATGAAAGGAATGAGGAATGAGCTCGGAGCGGCAGAGGTAGGATGCAAGGAGACATGGGGGTGAGGGAACTGGAGGCGGCCCTATACGCTGTAGAGACAATAGGAGACAAGAGCGGGGGACATGAATTAAACACAGAGAATGATCTGCAAAACAAACGCCACATTTGATACATCTTTTTTTTTTTTTTTTTTGGTCATATTTTAATACCTTTGTGAGATATCAGTTCTATTTATTTTATTAAATTCTAACTAAATATGAAATTACCTTTTTACATGTCAAGGTCAAAATGAACAAAGATTAAAAAGTGCATTATGTAACTCCTGCTCATTTTCATGGGGGTGTTATTGTTTTACCTAGGATGTTCTGCAGCATGGCATTAACTGTGTCACCTATGTCAACAACCGGGCCAAGTTACAGGTCAGATCTGTGGAAAAGCATGCCCACCTCACTGTAAGATGTGTACTGTACTGCACATGGTGAGACCTGTTTAACCCAGATAAGAAAGTGTCGTCGTGTAGTGGCTAAAAACGCACATAACTTCAAGAAAACTGGAATATCTCAGCGTCTAAAGTTTAGTGGACTACAAAAAAAATGCAGTGTGGCTTATGTTTAAAGCCATTGTGTGAACGACAAACACAGACTGAAATAAAAGCGTGTTTTTTGTGTGTTGTTACTTATTTGTGGTCGAAAAACATAGAAAAACATGCGTCCTTACTGTGAGCGGGCTTGCATCTCCACAAACCTGACTCTTAGTTGACCTGCTTGTGTCCATGGAAATGTTGTTCCTTTGGCTATAAGATTCCACAGTATGGTTTTAAACTTATCTATCACCATGGAGAATGTACCAGAGTATGGTTTAAACTTTCTACCTCCATGGAGCAGTTGTTAACTTTAACATAAAATACAGTTTGAAACATTTAGTATTATTTTATAGCTCAACAGTTCAAGTTCATTTCCATTCACACTACACCTCCACTAGTTATTCTTTCTGAAATATTGAATAAATTAAATGAATAATGTTAAAATGTTTGAAAAGTATTCTGTAAAAGAGTTTCTTTTCATTATGAGTTACCAGGAACACACTTGTATAGAAGCCTTTATTCACATTCATCTTTTAAAGCCCATTTAATTTTTGAGGGACAATATAATTCATGAATCCTTTGACTTGCTTTTCATATGTTTTTGTTTAATGAATATGTTATGTTATATATGGGTGACATTTTGAGTACCAAGACATTCAGAAGGTATATGTGTCTTTTTAAATTGTTAGTCGCTATGGCAACAATGCTAATATTCACCATTCTGAAGCCCATGGATGTGTCATGTGTGGTATAAGGTGAATTATCAGTCCAAAAAAAATGCTATTCATAATTAGTAGATTTGTAATAATAGAATTCAATATTGCCTGTTATAAAGTTGCTGACCATAACCATAACGCATTACGCACATGTTTGCACTGGTCAGTTGTACGTCCTCAACAGGTAATGACACTGCGTTAGACAATCCTCCAAGTGCACGCAGGGTTACCGAGCGCTCAGAACAATCCAAAGTAATAATAACAACAACAACAATAAGCTTTCGTGCTCCAAAATCAAGTAGGTTCGCTCTATTGTCACTTGAGCCTCACGCGTCAAGCACATTCCCAAATTATTCATGTGGAATAACGTGCCACCCGCAGCCAAAAGCGCCCAACTTTTACGCACGACATTTGTCCATCTTCGCCAAACATGTCTACACAAAAAATGCGTGGGAGACTTACGTGCACGTCGTCTCTTCTTTTGACATCTCTATCCCTCAACGTGCGTCCTCGAGTTTCGCTTCCTTAACCACCAAAACCCGGACAGCGGAGAAAGAAGAGAGGAGGATGTTCCAGTATTTCCCTTAAGCGCGCACAGGTGATGTCCTTTTTTTGGCACAAGGGCGAAACGGAGAGATGTACAGTTGGTTTTACGCACGGGCTGTTTTCGGTTGTACTGTACTGTACACTCGGAGCGCGTGGGAGCAGTGGGGAACAGCGCGCGGGGTCTCGAGCCAAAGCGAAGGGGCGCGCGCTCTTCGCTCTGACACCGTGCACCGCTTGACACCACCGTTTAGGAAGCGCAGCTCACACACACACACACGCACGCACGTACTAGACAGAGGGGCAGCACTTGAGAAAACGAGTGTAGCTATTTAACACACAATTTAAAGGTGCAATATGGAACTTTTTCTGGTTGTGGTTATGTAATAAGCTTGTTGCAGTGGAGATGTTTGGAGATGTTAAGAATGTTATGAATAAACTGAACTGGTGTTTATTAAATTACAGGTGTGTGGGGGGGTGGGGTGGGGGGGTGTAGGTGTGTAGGTGTGTATTTGTGTGTGTATGTGTGTGCATGTGTATGTGTGTGTGGTGTGCTTGCGTGTGTTTGTGTATGTGTGTGTACATGTATGTTTGCGTGTTTTTATGTGTGTGTGTGTAAGTGTATATGTGTGTAGGGGTGTGTGTGTGTGTGTGTGTGTGTGTATTTGTATGTTTATGTTCATGTATATGTGTGTGCTCGTGTATGTGTGTGTATGTTCATGTATATGTGTGTGCTTGTGTATGTGTGTGTATGTTTATGTATATGTGTGTGCTTGTGTGTGTGTGTGTATGGGAGTGTGCATGTGTGTGTTATATATAGTTATGCATTTATATTATGAGTGGCGTCCTGTCTCCACAGATCTGACCTGTAACTTGTGATGATTATGTCAGCTGTTTGTGTTCAGAGATATAAAAGTTTAATGCCTTATTGTGCAACCTTAGAAACAAAGCAGTAACATCGGCATGGAAACAAACAGATGGCAACCTTTAACCAGAGAAGTTATACCTTTAAAAAACAAAAGATGCACTATGTGTAACCAGCTTGTTTCCATGGAAATGTTGTTGCTTTGCTCAGAATGTTCCACAATATATGACTGAACTATGCTTTATTGAGTTTTATTGCTCAAAATCATTGCTTCTCGTGTAACCTGCACCTCAGTCTGATTGCCTCAAGAGGAGACAGACACGTTTAACCCCATCACATTCCCATAGAGACAAACAGGTGGAAGAAACTCCATCTACAGCTCTTTAAAAGTAAATCATTTCAAAGTATGGCTGTATTTATGGATTCAGATGACATCACTGTAATGTGAAAATAGCCTGTTGACTTATTTATACATTTATGTCTTGTCATTTTTGGGTTTTTTTTTTTTTTGTTTTTTTAATTGAAATACCATATAACCCAGGAATACTAGTTCCTGATTCAATCTAAGAGAGGAGCACCACAAAATTCTGAAATATGAAAACTGATCTTTTGTTATTCTAAACTGGTAATATTTTGAGCGTCAGTAGAGTCACAAGCTTATATTTCATTACTATCTGATGTAATTATTGTTTATTGTAGAATAAATGGTAGTAAAGTTGAAGAGGCGTCATGCCTGGAGTGAACTGGAGTTCTAAACCAAAACACACCAAACGCCAGGGCCACCTCACATGGCGCCATCTTCATTTACCAAGTTTATTTACCATCAGTACAGACCTGGAGACATGAAGCCTCAAGATACTGTAATAGTGTTGTCCAGTGTAGTCCAGTACAGCCTGGCTTCAATTGTAGGGAGTATTATACCTCTGATAACGTAGGCCAAGATCACAAGAACAGCACAGAAACACAATATCTTGAATAATTATACTACATTTTAGTGATGTCTTTCATTTGCCCTTCAAAACTTCTATGAAAAACAAACAGACGAGCTGCTATTGGCTGGCAACAAAAGACAAGAGACAAGAGTTGGGAATACCGTCTTGCAGGTTGAATTTTATCGTTAGCATCATAGATATCTCAAACAGTCAATTTCATATTCTTTTTGATAGTCTGCTAAGAATACGCCTGCCTTCCCTCGGAGCTCCGCAGACAGGAGAAGAGAGAATTTTTGAACGCACTGTGAAGGGAGGGGAACGAGGGGGAGGGGTGCACAACATCCCATTTAGGCTCTGACCCACTTTCTCAAACATTACAGCGATTGCACGGTTTGGGTTCATTTTTCCATCACCTTCTGCTGACGCCGAAGGGCAAAATAATTAGACAGGAGCGCTAGCAAGCTACATGCTAAATACAGACGGCATATTCAGGTGCAGAATGGGAGATGAGCGCACGCTAAGAACTGGTGCTGTAAGCTAATGTGTGATGTGATTACAAAGAGAGCTTGGAAGATGTAAAAGGAGCTGTACTTGATTTGAACAGTTTAAGAACCTAAAACACAGAATTTGTTGATTTTGCAGTGATCTAAAGTTACTGCGCACTTACCTGATGCATTTTGTGCATTCTAATGAGTATATCAGGATGAGTATACAAGCGCTTTTCACTACTTTCAGAAATCAGTCATGGTAAAAATGAAAAACTAGCTTGCTAACACTTGCACATCCTGAGTGCTACTTATCGGGCAGTAAAAGGCTTTATTTTAGGCAAGGCAAGTTTATTTGTACAGCACAATTCACTCACGAAGCAATTCAAAGTGCTTTAGACAATAAGAAAGACGTTAAAATCACAATATCTATTTTCTGTTTGTATGTAACATCAGTCCGACAGTGGTAAAAATTCAATTGTATGTTGTATTTCGGATCATATAACAATATTAGCATTGTCTTTTCATTTTAGTCTTTGCCAAGTTTTGGAAAAGACACAGTATGTTGTAAAGGAGCAGGTGCAAGTAGGTGCTGGGGGGTCCTCAACTACGAGTAGGTGCTGGGCTGGGGTACTGGGCTGGGGGGTCTACAGATGCAGGTAGGTGAGATGCAGAGATGGTCAAGCAATAAACTGGGACTAGCGAACAATTTAAATTACAAAAGGTCCAAAGGTAAGAGTTTTCAAAAAAGAGTAATCTCAAAAGAGTCACAAAGTTACAGCTGCAGGTATATATATGAACTGGCAGAGTGGTCGTTGGGCCAGGTGTATATGGGTTGATTGCACATGACCCACAGGTGAGTATTGGCAGACTGCAGCTGGTGTCAGACCATGGATCCTCCCAGGCAGGAGCAGCTCTTTCAAAGTGAAGAAACACAAGGTGGGAGGGGTGAAGGGAGAGAACTGAAGGATCACTCAGGTTAAAGTCAAAAGTAGCTTATCTATTTTGTCCTAGATATTGTAAAAGTAACTATTAGGGATAATATGTGCTGTTTAAGGACTATTTTTTGTCTGTGTTACACCCAATTAAACAACACTCATGTTGTGACGCTTGCCTCAATGGTGCTCATGCTGATGCTTTTATGGTGAAAGTTGGGCATGACACCTATAACCTCAAAATTTAGTTGTATTTATATTTTTTTTTTTTAAAAACTAAGATACACAAATAAGTCCCTTTAGCTTCATTTGAAGTTTAGTACTTCCATTTGAAATGTGACTGTGGATAGAGAGGTGTTTAGTCCCACTTTAAATAGCACCTACATACAATTGAGTGGAGTAAAATATTGGCATAATATCTATTATAAAATCAAGCAAAAGTCCTGGTGTTTAGTATGTGAACTTCATTTTGTTAATCCCTCTGCTCTAGTTTTGGGCTTTACTCATTTAACCAAATCTGATTTTATTTGGAATGAAAATGTTAATACAATTTGAATCTCTTTTCTTCATGGACTAAAGAGTGACCCTGGCATGATGTAAAAAATACAATACCCACACCATCATAATATTACATTACCATTTGTTCACCGGGTCACATCCTTCAGGCTAACAAGCTTGTTTGTGAGCAAAATTTTTAAACAACTTAATACTTCTGTGTTCAAGCAAACACGCACTTTTTAAATAATAATATTGTTCCTTTATTTTATTTTATTTTTTTGTTTTACTTTTACCATACTTTCTTTATCAAAACCTTGCGTTACATATGCTCATATATATATATATAAATGTCCATATACATGTGTATAGATGCATGTATAGACATGTATACGTACATACACACACATCCACACACACATTTTCATTGTAATAATAACAATAATAACAACAAGTTTCACTATTATTACTTTTATTATTACTATTATCACTGTCACCTTTATCTATTGTCATTAGTATTATCTGTGTAATCATTATCATGTTGGTCTAATCCTCTTTTCAACCTCAGCCTCAAATACATCTAACAGAAACAGACAAACCTCTACATTCACACCAAACCAAAAATATGGCAACCTGCCAGTCTAAAATCTTCAGAATTTCTCTCCCAGCTATGAACATTTGTGCTCATCTTTTTGTGATATTTTTGATCCTTTTCAGACTGAACACATTGGTTCTCTAAATTATAACAATGTTCCACAAAATAATAAAAGACAGCAATATTCATAGATTCTGAACATTTCACATTAAAAATAAGTTATAATCAAATATACAGTATCCTTATTCTTTATACTTTATTTATACTTCCATAGATAACACTTACATCATATTGTGGTAATCTACTGTCTTCCCCAAAGCTCCATTTATGAAGACACTTCTTTTCTCTAAAACTTTCTCCCAAAATAAGGGTTTCCCCTCAGTTGATATATTTGAGTTGATCCATGTAACGTCCTGTAAAATTTCATCATGTTTCTTTCAGTGTTGAATTGGAAGCAGCCAACACTGTAGAGTTTCTCTTAAGAACACTGAGCCGTCCTGTATGAGGCTGGTGTGTTGATTTATTTACAAATATAGAAACAGTTCCATACAAAAATCTAATGGTTTTGTATTAATGAGATACTTGTGTACCAATTTGGATTTTCATACATTTTCTGAGAAGCTTTTAATGAGAAGCATGGTGTTTCTAGGTTTAATAATTTACATCCCCTACTCTGTAATCATTATATAATATTTTCCTTTTTATCTTTTCTGTCTTAATATTGCAGATAAACTCAAATGTTGTTTGTGCGCAAAGAGGCTCTGTGATGGTCTAGGGACAGACATAAGCACATACACTCAAAAAAATGAATTGTGGCTGTTGTTACTTTTACTAAAGTGTGTTTTGTAGTTTTTATTTAAACACTTTGATTTTTCACATATTTTTGACATGCTTGTGTAAATATTATGAAATACATTCAATATTTGGCATTACTCAAGGCTATATGCAAGGGATTACTCAACACTCTTAAGTAAAATGTTTGAGTTATGTCCTTCTGGGATTCCGTATTTGATTTGATTTTTTTTGCCCGCTCAAATGTGAGCACACGCGCATGCGCTAATTTCACCTGCCCTGATCAACTAGACCTGACCATCTTTGGAGTTTTCTCTCAAATTTATTGGTAAGTAAAACTTTATTAACTTTGATATACTTTATATCGTTATTTATCCGGACATTTCGGCTGTATATAATATTCATGATTCGTCACGAGCATATATTGAACGCTAAATTGAGGGAATAGTTTGGTTAGCATACTTTTTGCACTACAGACTGGGGCTGCTGCACGTGCTACACTGGCGTGGGGGAGAATGGGAAGAATGTATGAGCGCGGGGCGGACCGGTCGGTCGGTGTGTGTGTGTGAGCGGAGACCAGCGGAGACCAAATGAAAGCTGTAGTGGTGCGTGCGAAGGCGGCGATGGGCAGGCACAACCGCCGTGATGACGTGACTGCGGAGCCTCGCGCTGTATCCCGGTGAAGAGGGAGACTGAATAAGGAATTCGGCTATTATCTTTTTGAAAAAAATTCGATAGGGTTTGAGCATGCAGGATCACTCCTGCCGTTGTATTACAAGTAGAACAAATAATAAATCTTCCCTCCATTTTGTAATAAGATTTTGTTTGCATATTTTAATGATCAAATCAATTAGTATTATGTATAGAGTTATCATGAAATTATTGAACATGTATCTAATGTAGTCTTTTATAAAGTTATTGTAATGACCATAAGACAAGATAAAACTATAGAAATTTGTAAATTTGTGAAATTTGGATTTTATAAACTTTCAAATGTGGGTTTTAGTAGTTTTGTATTTGGAGGGCCAATGTGCAGACAGATAAAGCTCATAAAGCACAAGATTATAGCTAAATAGCTTTTATTACACAGTCCAATTATACATGGTGAGCTTCAAAGTTTGAGAATCCAGTTTCAGAAGGCAGTGCTATAAAATAACAAAAATATTAATTAAAATATTTAAAATGAAAAAAAATATATGTCTTATGCTTTGTCTTTTTTTCCACAGATGTGCTGATGTGGCAGTGTAAATTGTGCCAGAAGGTGGTGTCAACAAGGACGCGTTTGTTTAGGCACTACAAGTTAGTTCATGTTTCCAGACCATTATATCCATGTATATATTTGGATTGCCCGTGTACTTTCAAGACTTTTAAAACTCTTTATAGCCATACAAGCAGAGTACATCCACACAAAAAACACAGAACTGTTGCAACATTTAGTGGTCTTGCTACAGAAAAAGAGTATTTTTCTCATATTAACACTCATCTAAAAAGTAGTGAGACAGTGCATTGTATGTTTAAGGGTTGCTCTTACCAAACAAATATCTATGGTACATTCAAGTCGCATAAAACCCGGAAGCACACGCCATACACCTTAGAAGACTTTAAACCAGGGATTGTGAACACCATTGAAAGCCAAACCTCAGCTTGTGTTGCTGAAAGAAAGATGGAGAAAACTTTTCCACACAGGAGACAAGAAATCGTTCGAGACATGCCCTTCATTGCAGATTTCAAAAGTAGATGGCCTGCACTCTTTTCTCATCGAGAGGTATGTCATGTTGTCTTGCAATGCTGTTGTCATTAGAACATCTCATAAATGGCATGCTCACACAACAATCATAAAGTCTAATGTTATGGTTGGAGAAGACAATACTGACACAAATTTTTTGTACTGAAATAATTGAACTTACAAGAAGTACCTCTGAGGCTAGGCAACAAATTCTACTAAAATACAGTTAAGATAATTACATCTAAGACTTTCCTAAAAAAAAAAAAAATCATAAATGTCATCCCAGTTTGATGAATTTTTTACATTTATAATTTTACTTCCTCATTGTAAACAATGACATACTTGGTAATTACCTTAGCAACCATGTTTTACACTGGGCCAAAATTAAGAATTGTTAATTTGACAAAATTACATCAGAACACACATTTCTTTTTAAACTTTTGCAGATAAAAAACATTTTAAACACCACCAAGCTTACAGGCTATATGCATTTATAATTTGGTATTTGGGGCAGGAAAAAAAAAAAAATTTAAATACATTTTTATTTCACTGTCTTCTAGATTAATGCAGAGTTCAGACGAATCACCACAATGCCATTGGCCTCAAAGTTCATGTCACAGGTGGATCTTTATGCTCCTAAACTGATGAAAATCTTTAGAAAGAAGGGAGGAAAACCTGGACGGAAGATAACAGAAATCATGACAGGAATTAATGAGGTTTGTCATTTTAAACTTGGAAATAATTTCATTACTCAGAACCACCACTTTCATTTTATTAAAATCTATTTAAATAGTGTACACAGCAGGGGTCTCCGACTTGTCGCTCAGGAGCTACTAGTTGCGCTCCACATGCTGTATTGAATAATTCAAATTAGATCGAACACATGCCCTATATAACCACTGTAAATGTATATTTAGCTAGCTAAAGATGTTTGTATGTTTCCAACTAAGGCTTACTATTGCTGTTATATTGACAATGTTTTCTTACAACCGTAACTGTTATTTTTGGTTTGTAAAAGTGTCTCACTAGGAGATAAAGGTTGTATTAGGTGTGCCTTGAAAACATTTCCAATAAATGAGTTACTATTTATAAATGGATGTATTAGACTGTTAACATCTCAACATAATGGTTTTTAACAATATATTTTGTACAGCTAACAAGCTAACATTAATACAGTCTTTATAGGATATTTTTTTGTTTTTATAAAAATTGTAAAAAACATTTATAAATGGTGGTCACAGAATGTCTTCAATCCAAAAAAAGTGTGCCGTCGCTTAAAAAGTTGAAAAATACTGTGTATTAAAGTATAAAAAAGTTGATATTTAAAATTTTACTTTTTAAGTTTAAATCAGAATATTATTGTTATTGTATTTTTAAAAATATAAAATGGTTTTAACATTTGGCACATATAGAACATACAGAATGAATAAAGTAGCGTTAAAGTATGAAATCCCTGCATAGGTCCTAATTTACTCCCAAATTTAATTTTATTTATTTATTTTTCAGAGAGACTCCATTGACCAAAGAAGATGTTGTACCCTTGAAGGCCCTTTCTGTTTATCTGAATGAAGATCCAAGCAACATGATAAAAGAATATGTAGTAAGTTTATTGTATGAAATGTTAATTTTAATAATAATAATAATACTATTTTGAGGAAAATATCAGAATTTTACTTACTTATTGTTAATGACTAATGGTTTTGGTATAACGTATCTATGGGTGTAAAGATTTATTTGTGTCCAGCAGAAAAGCATATTTTGGTACTTTAGTCTTATAAAGATGGACCCCTGGTGTTGGGTCTTAGTCACTGTCCGCATCAAAGGTGAGACAACTACAGTCCTCTTATTTCCTCACCCCCACCACCACCACACCTGTGTCCCTCATTCTTTAAGTCGAGAATGTTTATATCTCTTATAAAAAGAATACGTTGATGTTATTGGAAAAACTTGTACAGTGAACCTTTGTTTATGGTGGGGGTTTACGTTCCGAATATAATCTGGGATAAATGAAATCCGTGAAATAGTGCTGTAGCGTCTTTTTCTACTGAAGGCTGCGCAGGAGTGTTTCTCAGAGAGAAGAACATTGTCATGGGTCGTTGTTGGTAATCTTTCTTTTTCTGAGCAAGAAGATTTTTATAAACTTACATGACACCTTCCATTAAGTTTGAGAACTGTTATGAATGACATGACACAAGTTCAATTCTTGTGCCGATCTAGAACACAATGCACGGTAAAAAAAAAATATGCGAAGTCGGTGAAGTGCGTTATAGTGAGCGTTCACTGTAATAAAAAAATTTTTGTGTGTCTTTTTTTAGAATATTGATTTCCTTAATGCCCAGCAACAAATGCCAAAGACCTCTATTGGCATTTATGCCATCCTGCATGAAGGGGATGATGGCGGCAAGGAAGATCCAGAGGATGTGGGAATCATCATTGAGGGAGTCTCTGTACTGCAGGATCTTCGTGAGGTTGCCACTGCTTTCCCTTTGCTCTTTGGACTGATCAACTTGAACTACCCACGGGATCTCAAGTACACTTTTGAATTTTACCAAAAGGTGTTGGAGCTTGATAACAAAAAAATGTCAAACAAAATCCAAATTCTAAAAAACAAGCTTCTTGAGTAGATTAGCTGACCATATTTTACAACTTTTTCTTTTTTTAAGATGGGCTGCTGTTCTTTCAGTGTTTACTTTGCACTAGAGGTTGGAAATATGAACCAAAATTTATGTATTTATTTTTTGGTGATCTCAGATGAGCAGTAAGCCAAGTGTAAACAATCAAATTTAAATTTCCAAATCAGGATTACTGAAAATATTTTTGAAATGCTTTACTTACTTTTTGATTAAAAAACAACTTTATTTTATTTAAAATATTCTTTGCTAAAAAGGAACACGTTAAGTAGACTTTAGTACATTCCAATAAGTTCAATGTATTATTTTTTTAAGTTTTAAATTTGCTCGTTAAAGTTCATTATTGCAAATTGCAAGTCTGTGATGATTTTTTCACAATTTTAGTCAATACATTAATACACTTGTTCACAATGTTCAAAGATGGTTTCCAGAATGCTACTGCAAAAATGTTCAAATGAAGTGTATTATTGATGAAAGTTTGAAACTATCTGCCTATTTTGCAGATATTCATAAACATTCACAATATCTCAAATTTGATATTAATATCAATATTTATATTTTTAGTAGGTGCTACTTTGCACCATATGTGTTGGTTTGGGACAAAATGTTGTCCTTTTCATACATATTTTATTTACTTTTTTCACAATCTTATCTGTTGTTTGCTAAGTTAATTTTTCAAACAAGGACAGCTATTTTAGAAAGGTTATCTTATGTTTTTAGAATAGACCCTATTCACTTAAAGAGGACTGCCCTAAAGAGGCGTGTTTACAAATTTTAATGTTTGCAGGTTGGTTGCTCTTTGTAAAGTTAATTCTTCACAATTGGGAAGCAGTTTTATAAAACTTCATGTTGCACATTTCAAGTAAAAAAAAAGAAGTTAGTTTTGAGATGTAAAAATGTGCGCTAGTTTTGCACTAAAGCATGGTTTTAAAATGTCATGTTCTAAAAAAGACAATAAATGAAGAATTGTAAAATTATTCCTGATGCTGTTTTTTGTTCCCTTCTGGGAAACTTGACTTGCTTTTGTAAGCGATACTTAACAATGTTGCGTCATCCGGTTGCATGCAACTGCACTGAGTAAATATGAATGTGTTTTATTCATAATATTAAGTTACTGTAGTGATGTTAATTCTATTTAATGGTATTTAATACAAGTTACTTAATATGTTTAAGTTAGGGTTAAGAACGCGAATTCTTAAGATTTACCTAAGCATCTTGAGTAATTACTATTAAGTATTTTATAAAGGGATTACGCAATGCATTTATGTAGTTTGCACCCAATAAGGTTGAGTATTAACTATGTAATGAAAATATCTAGTATATATTTAATCCATCTACATAGACCCTATTGAAGTATGTTAAGTATGTA
Organism: Periophthalmus magnuspinnatus; assembly: GCF_009829125.3. Taxonomy (NCBI): domain Eukaryota; kingdom Metazoa; phylum Chordata; class Actinopteri; order Gobiiformes; family Gobiidae; genus Periophthalmus; species Periophthalmus magnuspinnatus. The sequence continues at coordinate 24,728,453 of NC_047136.2, forward strand.
CTATATAAGCATACTTTACAACAATTACTCAATGTGATTGCGTGCAACCGGATGATGCAATGCTTTTAAGTAAATCCAAAGAATTATTTTTTTGAGTGTAGACAGAAGTGGAACTAGTAAAGAGTGATATTCTTCCATATAATGTTAACGAGGTACATTTCCATGTTTGGAATATTTTTCTATCTTTTTGAGTTTTTATTATAATTCACTTTCAGGTGCTCCAGGTTTCGTGGAATTTGAGTCTATTCCAATGGTACATTACTTTGTATTTTAACTGCACTTCCTTTTTGGCTCCTAATCCTTAGGACCTCACATTTGTGATGAATTAATTTTAAACCTAAAAGAGTGGAAAAGGTTTCCAAAAGTTCCAATAGTGCATGTAGGCTGGAACATTGAGGAAACTGGTTTCATCTGCATACATAGAGATCTTTGATTCCATGTTCCCAAATGTTAATCCTTCTATAACTTCATTTGATCTTACTTTGATCACTAATAAATCATAGCTTTTATGAACAGATAAGGTGATAGAAGGCAGCCTTGCGGTGCCCCTTTTGTCAGCGACACCAAGTCTGAAAAGTGGCCAAATCTGGTGTCATTATATAATACTTTAACATAGTTGGTTAAGGATTATATATAAATTCCAATATACATTAAAAAATGTATTTTAACAAAAGCCTTTTCTTACTAATAAACTAAATTAATTAATATTTTTGTTATTTCATAATATTTAATTATTTCTAATAATTATCTGATGTTGTTTCCTATACAGTGCCTTTTAGAAAACCTGACCTGGTTGTGGTGATTAATACTTGGCATAATGTGTTTTAAAGCTTGGGCAATACATTTAGCTAATATTTTAATGCTGTAGCATTGAAGTAATTGGCCTCCAGTTTTAATCATGCTTTTATAATGGCCAACAGCCTCCTGCTTTTATAGCCGTGAGATGATTCCTTCGTTTTGGGTGTCACTTAGACTAGCAGCTTGGTAAGAGAAATGAAATCATGAGAGCGAGGTCTGTGTCAGGAGACCAGAGAAAGTCTGGGATTCCTCTGAGAGACCTCTGCTGGAATAACATCAGGACTTGGTGTTTTCTCTTCCCCGGCCTGACCATAGAGGTCCTCCTCAACAGATTATTTCTGTACATGGTTTAATTCTTCTTTATAAGAAAAAAGGAAAAAGTCAAATCTCCTTGGAGAGGCTGATCACAGAATTGTTCCCTACAGTAATTTTCCAATTCTTTCAAAATTTCATCTTTAGAATTTAATGTTTCTTGTTATTTAAAATTATCTTTGAAATATTCTTTTTAATTATCCTTCCTTTGATAATTTAGAACTTTGTAAATTTTCCCCATTTCTCATCCATTCTACTTTTTTGAGCAGATAACTTTTAGAGAAATGTTTTTCCATTAACTCTGTTAACTCATTTAGTTTTATTCTCAGATCTTTTCATGGGTCTTGGATGATCTGAGTTCTTTGTTACAGACGTAAGACTTCAACCTCCAGTGTCAGGATTTACTCTTTATTTTTCACTTGTTTTTATCCATGAAGAGAAACTAATACTGTGGCCTCTGAAAAAACATTTAAAAGCCCAAACCATCAGTGGTTTAGCTGAAACAATATTCTGTTCAAAGATTTTTTAAATAAAATCATTAGTTTTATCTATAAAATGTTCGTCTTGAAGGAAACTTTGGTTGAACTTCCAATGCCCAGAGTTTAAACCAGTACAATTTATCCTCTACTGAAGCGTCTGCCGCTTTGGGAGTTCATGAAAATGAGATTAAAAGAAGTCTATTTGACTGGCCTGTTTTTGTGAAATGATGGATTTCTACCTCCACAGACAATAAAGCTATTCTGTTCTATTCTTTACTATTTGTCTTCTCAAGTATATATAATAGATGTGGGGTTATTTCACTCTCCAAATGTTTACTATGATATTAACAATTTGTTTTAGAGCACGGGGATGATCCTTTTTAACCACCTGTCCTGTCCAGTACATCATTCAAGGATGGATTCAAGTTTCTTACCATTACAATTCACTTTCCTTTTCTTGAAGAATACTGTTTAAACTAGAAAAGCTGTGTTGATGGCTTACCATGTTCAGTTCACCATTTACAAACAGTTTAACAACCAAATAGTTCATAACTGGAACAAGTTGTCGATGCTTAGCTGCTCCCACTTCTGCAGGATATTTCTTGCTTACATAGAAAGGACTAATTTTTAGAGATCTGCTGAATGAAAGTACTCTCTCAGCTTGTTTTGAGCTGGTTTACGTGTGGTAAACTGGCTCAGTGCAGCATACTTTTTCTTCTTTAACATCTCTCACATCTCTATAGACCCGCCCAGAACACCTGTATTCTAAAGGCTGGCACCATTCAACAAGTTAGCTCCAACGCATTTTCCAAGGAGGGATTAGCATTAGCCTCCAAAAACCACAGACTATGAAAAACCAGGACTATTTTGGCGACTGACAACTTCTCGACCACACGTGAGTAACACCACAGCCTTGTTACAAAACATCATCAAGTGTTTTGTGTATATTATTATTATTGGTTGGTGCTAATGACCACAAAGGCTAATAAATATTTCATGAATCTAATGCTGGACAATAGTGCACCAAAAATTTTGCAGGCCACAACAGTTTTTTTTCTAGTTTTTTCTAGCACCACAAATGCTGCACACATTACTGAACTTTAGAAAATGGAGCTAGAAAATGAATGTTTTAATTTTGCTCTTATTAAAATGAATGTGATAGAATGTTAATATCAGTAGGACCAGATGCACAACCGTTCTAAACACACGTCACTCCTGGAAGAATCTATTTTCCCAAGTTCTATTATTTTGCCATTTTAGATCAATGTTGGAGTTCACAAGGAACAAGCAGTGCAGCAGTTCTTCTATTTTTGACTTAACAAGGTACAAAAAGTAAAACATAAAGATCTACTTATGTTGTTTTGTTATCGCTCAACACTAAGTATCAGACAAAAGCAGAGTATGTCTCTTTTAACATCTCTTATCTCTATGTACTAGGGAATAAGTACCAAACTTTATCCATTTTATTCATCACAAATCTTTACTTTTGTTTCTTTTCACTTGTGGTTGAAAATCTTGACATTTTATCTTTTCCAGTGCTCTATTTCTCCACAACATTAACCCTTTTTAATCATATCTTTGCCTCACAAACTCCCATATTTTTAAGCACCACCATGCAACCCTTAATGCCCTTCGAATCCATTACAACTATCCTTTCTCTGCTCCTCTGGCTGTCCCCCTGCACTCCTCCCATATCGTAGTGTTTGCCATTGACTCCCTAATGTTCCTCAGGACCCATTCGGTGGCTAAGATGATGTTGTTATCAGCTCTAAAGCCTGAGTGAGCATTCCTCTTGTCGGGTATGGGATCGGCCAGACAGGCAGAGAAAGGGGGAGAGCTGATAGGAGCGTAGGAAGTCCTCAGTATAGCAGGGAATCAACCTCCGGCTCCTTATCGCTTCCCCACGCCGTTGAGCAAGACCATTACGGAGAGGGGTTTATTCACAGACCGCACTGGCACACAATTAGTCTCCCGTGCAACCTGGCAGTGTTAGGGAGTAGAGACGAGAGGAGGGGAGGTGGAGATGAGAGATGGAAAGAGAGGAGTTGGGGGTTTTGGGAAGCGAGTGGGTGGGAAGATGTTGTAGCAGAGTGAGAGAGAAGAGATTGAGCTGGTTGGTTATTTATTTGCAAATGTGTTTGGTAAATTGAAAATAAATTGATTGATTTGTTGACGTGAAGAAATGAGAAAATATCACCTGCCTACCTGGGATCCAGAATACACACACAGAATACTTACCAATATTTTACGAAGATGTGAGTCTGGACACAGGAGAATCTGCCTGAGTTTAGATGGGTGTGATTGACAGGTGGGTTAGCCAATCAGAGACACACACGAGCTGTCCATATCAAAACAAATATTATGTAAGTCGCACTTTTTGGATAGTTTGACCAAGGGTGCGACTCATAGTCAGATGCAATTTATATGTGGAAATATATGTTTTTGTTTTCTTTCATTATTATGCTTTTTTTGGCTGGTGCGACTTATACTCCAGTGCGACTTATACTCTGGTGCGACTTGTGCGACTTATACTCCGGTATGACTTATACTCCAATACGACTTATACTCCAGTACGACTTATACTTCAGTGTGACTTATACTCCAGTATGACTTATACTCCGGTACGACTTATACTCCAGTGCGACTTATACTTCAGTGTGACTCATACTCCAGTGTGACTTATACTCCATTACGACTTATACTCCAGTGTGACGGCGCGACTTATACTCCGACGCGACTTATACTCCAGCGCGACTTATACTCCATTACGACTTATACTCCAGTGTGACGGCACGACTTATACTCCGGCGCGACTTATACTCCGGTGCGACTTATACTCCGACGTGACTTATACTCCAGCGCAACTTATACTCCGGTATGACTTATACTCGGGAAAATACGGGTATGACTGCTTATGAGGAAAAAATAAAGGGGAAAAAATATCACTGGGGAATAAAAAACATTGCCGATTTCTGCAGAATCAGTGAGCGAGCTCCTTTGTTTCACTTGCGTCACTGCAAAAAACAAATCTGATTGGATGGCTTGTGTTTGGTTCTGGCTTGGGACGAAACAGAGGGCGTGGCTACCAGAATGATAACCCTAACACTCTGTATGAAAAACAGAGATATCATTTTGAATTTGCCAGGCAAGAAATGCATCATCAAGGCTTAGAATAGCAACAGTCCAAGTCACTGTTGTTTGCATTTGCATTTATTATTATAGTTTTGTGTTATGTTTTTGTATATATTTGTTTTTACATTGCCTGACCAAAAAAAAGTCGCCACCGAAAAAACGCCACAATGGGGTTAGGGAAGGTCTGGACTCTGTGGACAATCCATGTGTGAAAATGATGTCTCATGCTCCTGAACCACTCTGTCACAATTTGAGCCCGATGAATCCTGGCATTGTCATCTTGGAATATGCCTGTGCCATCAGGGAAGAAAAAATCCATTGATCCAACCTGGTCATTCATTATATTCAGGTGTCAGCTGACCTCATTCTTTGAGCACAGACTGTTGCTGAACCTAGACTTGACCAACTGCAGCAACCACAACCTGTTTGCTTAGTTAAATCCAGGTGGCGACTTTTTTTTTTTTTTGGCCAGGCAGTGGATTTACAATGACCATTAGTTGTTCATTTTATCACACTTTGCCATTTGTACTTGCAGTTGTACTTTGAACTTATCTTACAACTTACTACAATTATTGCCCAAAACTTCAATGCATGTACTCAATTACTGATGAATCACAGAAAAATATGTATTCTTACTATGATCAGGGTCTCTATAGATCTGACCTATACCTTGACCTGCTTGTCTTCATGTTACAGAAAACCCCTTAAGGTAACCATCGCTGCACAGCTCCTGTCAATACACTCCCATACACATCCGTCTCTCCCAGTGCTGTAGGTCATGAATGATGCAACACTTCTCCTTATGTAGTGTCCACTCCATTATGTCCGAGCCTTTGACTAACCCTCACCTCATCTGTCCATCTATCGAACGCTCTGGACAACAACAGTGAATCTCCAGGATCTCGCAGGATGGACGGTGTTTCAAGACAAATTCTCAGCTCCAATCAACAAAAGAATTACAAGCTGCAGGTCTATTGAAGCAGACAATTTACTACTGTCCCTGTACCTGACTTTTCCCATGTATTTGAGCAAAATTTGTCTTTCCCCAGTACAAATTTACTTTAAAAGCAGCTCATGAGGTCAAAATAAGTGTACTGACTGCACCTAATTAAAAAGCATTTTATTGTCCGATAATCAGGTAATGTTAGCATGCTAGTTGTTGTTAGCTTTACTGTCGCGGCAAAACTTCGCTCTCATTTCTGAAAGTTGTGAAACGCAGCTATAGCTCATCACATTAATAATTAGGATGCTCAGAGTGCATAAAGTAAGTGAGGAATAACTGTGGACCTCTGCAAAGCGCTGTGAAATGAACTGGTTCTTTTACCTTTTTAAGACGGTAAAAGAATCAGGTTCAGCATCTTTATGAGCTGAGGGAAGCACCGGTAAAATTTATAATGAAACTCCAAACTTTATTTATAATGAACAAATAGTTTATAAAGAATGATCTTTCTTTCTTTCTTTATTCTTTATTTGACAGGGACCATGTACAAATTCATTAATCTTACAAAGAAAAGATGATTTGCACCAGATTTAGCTACTGCTACTTTCCATCTGCAGTCCCTGAGCAGGACAGGATAAGGAACATCTTAAAAACATAACACCTAACCCTAACCTTCTAGTTAAGTTTCTAAGCTTGAAACATTCTTAAGATATTAATAAACTATTTGTTCATTAGTTTAGTCTTTGTTCATGATTTTAAGTGGGGTTTTTTTTTAATATGATTTGTAATTGCATTGACCTCATAGCTGCATTAAAGAACAAATATTATACAAACAAAGTCATCTTCTTTTAGAACTAAAACTAAAAAATAACTAAAAAATGTGTTATTAGTTTTGCAATTTGTTTTGTTGCATCACTGCTAAAACTTCTGAGGTCATATTGTGTTCACAACAAATATGTGTCTTTATTAGTACAACACTCACAGAGGCGAAGGAACTAACTTCTTTAATTTCTGATTGTTCATTCTTGCTCCTGACAGCAGAGGGAGCTCCAACCCCTAAATGCCTCAATGGAAACTGAGGTGTAGTTTATAAAGTATATTTTCTGACTGACATTATTTTCAGATGAGCGGAGCCATGTTTAAAGCTACAAGAATGCGTAATATGTGTTGTATAATGGAAGCAGGCATGTTAGAGATCATCAGAGTGTCTTGCTCAAGGACACAATGGCACTATGAATCGGTCTGACGTGGGATCAAACGAATAATCTTCTAATTATATGACAACTACTCAGCTTGAGCCACCACTACTCACAATTGACCCTAGACATTTTAGCAGGCCCAGCTAATGGTCATTCAAATAAATAAACAAATAAACTAGATGATATTATCGTCTCTAGTATCACTAAGAAATGCATATCTCTTTTGCATATCTACTTCCACCATTTAGCGCCACTGTCCTCTGCATGTATTCACAGGATTACATTTTTTAGTGGGTGATTTCAGCTCCTCCAGCCTCTCAAATGTGCCTCATCTTTCAGAGAGAGGCAGTTCTCAGACTGTCTCAGATTGCAGGAGTAGGTCTGGTACTTACACACAAACAGGAGAGCACGATTTTAAGATGTAAAGGAGGCACTGTCAAAACTTTCCGAATTTGTGTCCTATGCTCTTTGGAGTTATATTTTGAGTGCGCTAACTTTAAAAGGGGGCGTGTTTTGTGTAGCGTTTAATATTTTCCAACACTTGCACATTGGTGTTTCATAATTTCGTAAAAACATTGGATATGTATGGAGCCACTGAGTTAGAAGATTATATGCTTCTTTGGAGTTGTTCAGTCTTTGAGCTTTATAATATTTTAACTAAATAGATATGTGCATGTTAATTGCTCAAATTACAAAGTATTTCATCAGTGTTAATCTAACTTTAAATTCAGTGGGAGTGTGCACCTCTCAAATCGTACCATCAAGATTCAATCACTAAATGAGATTATGTCAAATGTGTGATGAAACGTAGAGAAATGCATCATGTTTACAGAGTCAAAAGTGAAGGACATCTACAAAGTTAAGTGGTACAATCAAGGTCAAATGTATTTTTTTTAAGGTTCCTCACATTTTAACCGCACCATGTCACCGTCTCATCTTTCAAGACAAAACACGAAGTATGTAGTGGCCAGAGTGGAGACAACGCTGCAAACTTTCATGTTTGTTGAAAAACTGCTCTATCACTGGGTCACTTTTGCCTCGAAATTGTTTTTTTTGTTTTTTTAAACATATAAGTTATGGCTTTGCTTGGAATGTTCCACAGTACAGCATTATACGAGGGTGCCACATGTTTCAGCCAAAAAAATGTCTACAAGTGGGCTAAATTGTTTAAAGCAGGACGGAGCAGTGTTGAGGATGAAGGCAGGGAGGCCTACAGAAGTGAGGTTTCCTGAGGTGATCAAACCAGACACAGTTGACATTCTCCTATGAATTTCAACGGGTTTGCACCTTCATGTAACCCAGGTTAAAATTCTGTCTTATTAAAAAAATGTTTTATTAAACTCCTGCTTTGACCTGCCGTTAAATCTTGTTTATATAAAAGTCACATTTATATATTTATTTCTGCCCTCCGTGTCTCATACGTGCCTTACGTAACCGCACCCCTAATCACGTGACCCGAGTCCGCCAATCACAGCAGAGGGTCTTTTCAATCTGTGTCGGCAGCTTCCTAGTCAGAGTTGTGGTGAAAGCTGCCGAGGCAGCTGTGAAAAGGTCAGTCCCAAACAATTTATAATATTCGCTCTTTTTTGTGTTTTTAAGTAAGTAGCTCCACTCTTAACATTGTAGAGCTAACCTCCGGTCCGTGGGGAGTCCATTGCCGCCATCATGCGATGTTAAACTGGGGAATTGGTGAGTTTGAATGAATGTAAAGTGCTGCTAGCATCTGATGCTAAGCTAATTAGCTTAGCATTAGCATGCTCGGGCTAACGTTGTTTTCTTGATTGTGCTCATTGTAAAACACATTTAATGCCTTTTTGGAGCATTTAGCACTTTGTTGTAAAATGACTATTTAATGTTTATGCCGGTAATTTAAGACCATTTATTGCTAAATGTTTATTCTGAATGTATTTATGTGAAAACCTGCAAGGTTAACACTGCAGCTATGGGCTACAGCATACAGCCACAGCACCTTGGTCAAAGATTATTTATTTGCAATCAAGCAATTAATTGATTAATTGTATTTGAATGGTAAATTATTTTGTCCCCTCCACTTTTTCTATCTTTTGCTGACTTTTTAACTATAATCAAAGCCAATGGACACTATTCTAATGAACAATACAAATGGATACTAAGCAAAGACATACTCTCAAATACTGTAAAGTCAGTAATAAGTGGACGCCACCTGTACGGATTACTTCCTTTCATTTTTTCCTTTTGTTGCAACCAATTCATCTCAACCAACTAGAACTTAAAGTGCACTTACCTATCACATCTTACTGGTTTAAATCTGCAGACTGTAAATATTCGGGGTTTTCATTATTGTTGTCATTATTATTACTATTTTGTGTTTTGCTATTTTTGTTTCTGTAAATATTATTTTGTAATATAATTCACTTCAATATACGGTACCAGCACCAACATAATTCCTGCCTCCTGCCTGCATTTCTTACTTAAAACGCCAGCTCCAGCAGTCGAATCTCAATCTACTGATCTCAGTCAGCCCAATTCACACAGTAACATTTCTTTTTATTAATAATTAATTAATAAATATAAGTTAGCACGCAAATACATGCTACATTCAGCAACCAAAAACTTGATAACTGACCGCTGTTCAATCCTGGAGCATGCTTCTTGGTTGGCCATCTTTGTTAATCGCCAAAATCGCAGAATCTCTCAAAGTTTTCAGCAAAAGAAATTAAATCCATGTGAAAAACAAGTTAAAACAAACCAAAAAATGTAAGCTTCTAACTGTATTAAAAGTCCTTATACTGAAAAATTCACCTTATTTATTGAATGACCCTCGTATCTCCATGGATACACCTGTAACTGAAAACAGTGGTCCCTGGTTTATCGCAGGGGTTACGTTCTTAAAAATAACCCGCAATAGGTGAAATCCACGAAGTATCAGCTTTATTTTGTACAATTATTCTCTGTTTTTGGCTGTAAAACCCCTTGCCACACACTTTATACACTTTTCTCACACAGGCATTAACATTTTCTTACATTTCTCTCTTGTTTAAACTCTCTTAAACCTTTTCAAATCTTCGTAGTCGCCTTTGTCAGTGCAGAACGTTTCATCGACATTGTGGGGTGTCGGGGAGAAAACTTGTAAACATACAGCACTTCAGAGTCACACTGCGATCCAACATTTATGTAAATTTGTCTGAACACATTCTGTACTGTACAAGAGACACGGTACAGAGGAGACTGATGGACAATGGTCTACAGTCCAACAGCCAATCAGGACGCACAACACAATGCATGTTCATACACTGTGAAAAAAACATGTAAAACTGCCCAGAAAAAAAGCCGTGAAACAGCGAGGCCGCGAAAGGTGAACCACGATATCATGAGGGACAACTGTGTATGCAATATAGACAAGTTTAAAGCCAGCATACTCTTTACAAATACAACAATAATATCTCCACACAGACCAGCAGGTGGTGGACCCTACACCTGAAAACTAAAGCCCATAGTGCTCACTTTTGAAAACATTGTGTTAGTGATTAGACCAATAAAAAGTGTAAAAAAAAAAAAACACGCTCTTGTCCCAGGTGTCATTAGTGTCCTTATTTAAAGACATGTTGTTTGGACATTAGTTCAAATTATACATTTTCCCGCACCATTCATTGTTCCTGCATTAATAGCGCCATGCAGGTTTTGTAAATAAATGCTTTCCGAGTGTCCTGTGCTTCTATGAGAAACAAATGTGTTGTTAGCTCCAGGGATCGATGCCAGAGTACCGAGGGTCATTGATTGACACGGGCTGTCGGTTAGACAGGTTAGACAGGTTAGAGGCGGTCCAGCCATGGAGAACGGAGAGATTATTGAGCTGATGTGAGGATAAAGAGGGCTCATCCAGGCTTACACTCAATCTATACATCTACAGTACAAAGAACACATGGATCAGGAAGTGACCAGAGGAGTGAAGCTGAAGTCTGAGGCTGCGTCCCATTTCTGTTCACTTGTTTCCTCAAGAATGTCACGATAGTTATTTCTGTTGAGTTTTTGTTCAGTAAATGACAGATGGGTTGTTTATTATGTACTGTTGTCATATTATTGTAGTACATTTGAACTGAAGAGGATCAAACAGATAACTCATCGTATTTCATTGGGCTAGATATTTAATTCAGCTCTTTAATGTACAATATGATTCATTTAGAAAACATGTTTGATTTTGATTTGAATTTTCCCAGGATTGTTTTGTCATAGGTAGAAACTCTGTGCACTTTTTAAGTCAAAAAACATAATCCGACTCATTCTAAGCATTTCTGTCAAATTGCAGTCATTACTTGTTTGTTAACATTAGATTTTCTACCCCGCGGTAATTTCCTCTACTACCAGAAGATGGCGCCGTACAGCAGATTCCAGCATGGGGAGCGCCAAACCTGAAAAATAAATCATCGTTCTAAAAGTTCTAAGTTCTAAAACATGAGACGTCAAAGCAAAGGTGATCAAGAGTGTGTTTAAATTGTAATGTCTGTACAAATAATGCATTTTTGTGTTCCTTAATATTATGGTAACTACTAATCTACCCCTCATCCGCAGCAGCAGAACTTTCAACCTCGCCAACCTCTTCATCTTCTCCCCACTCGTTCCATTAATTGCATAGGGTAAATGCTTTGTTGCACACATTTACATCCACTATAATGTATTCAACGTTAAAAGCATTACAAACCTCACACTGTACATTTTTATCCAAGTTTTAGTTTCACACTGAGACCATAAGGACACCCACAGGAGCCCTGGAGGGACATGCTGTTGTCAACTGAAAACATGTGGATAAATATAGCAAAAGACAAATTAACAGCAACTCTTTTGTCACTGTCACTCAGAGCTTCCATGTAAACAGGTACAGTGGCACTGGAGGGACAAACCGTTTTCTAATAACAAGTTTCAAATAAACTTTTCAAAATAGGTCGCCTGGGATACAAAATACACAGTTCTCTGATACTTTATGAAGATGTGAGTCTGGTCATCGGGGAAACTTGAGTTCAGAAAGGGAGGACTGACAGAATTAACCAATCAGGGACAAGCATCAAAACAAATATGGCTGCTTAAATGGAATAAAGAAAGGCGAAATAAAATATCACTAGGGACTGAAAAACATGGCTGATTTCTGTAAAATCAATGAGCAAAGCAGTAAACTAGGAATGGGAGTGATCAATCTGCATTTTTTTTCATTATTTTGTGCCAAAACACCTTCACTGGCAACATTTTGGACGGCTCCAGTCTCTTCAGGTGTCCTATTCGTCCTGTACTTATACTTATTTTTATCTCCTCATCAGTATTGAGTATCAGTATTGGAAAGATTATCCCCCACAGCACTGCAGGATCGCCCATAATTACACTAAACGTATATTGTCGCAAAATGATAGATGACCATTGAGCTCCTTCATTTCACACGTCACTAAAATAAACAAATGTGATTGGACAGAGGGAGCGCTGACCAGACGCGAAACAGAGAAATATCACTCTGAATTTGCCAGACAACAAACTATGTAAATAAGCGTCTCCAAATCTTTCATAAATTATTTTCACCAATTTTACCTCCAAATTTGAATCTTTTCCACTCCGCTCGTGACAGCTGTAGCCTCCATTCAAAAACGCCACTCTTCTCCGGTTCATATTGTCAAATCCATCATTCACTCGCTGACAGTTTTCAGTTTTCATCACATTTGAAAAATCCCCTTTATATTCCCTTGCTAACTGTGGCACTCTAATCACATCCAGACTGACAGAGAGAAATCACCAGGATCCCTCATTGTGATGGATGAGGTGGGGGGCCATTGTCTCATTAAGGTTCGGTCCAGGTAATCAGATCTGGACTAGACTCCGGAGGCCTGGGGATGTGAGGTAATCAGGTAATCAAGAGAGAGCAAAGTCGGACTGGACAGGTCAGACAGAGGAATTGATCATGGGAATGTGAAAGATTGTCGACGGGTTCTTGGAGCGTTCAGCATCCGTCAGTCAACATGTAGAGGTATGCAGAAGTACGTCTGTTTGTTTGGGAGATGTAGGTTGTGTTCAGAGGCTTCACGAACATGTTTTTTTTCTGTTATAGATGCAATTTTGAGGACTTTTGGCCATTCAAAGAAGTTAGTGATTAAATTGTCAATGGTAATTTCATTTTTCATGTGTTGAAACTTGTGAACTGTTGGTTTTCTGATGACAATAGTGTTTCAATTTCAATACTAAGGAATAGACTCGATACTTAATACTGGCAATAATAAAAAACACAGGCAATAGAATGTAATTTTCAACATTAAATCATAGCCCTTTCTTTTGTATTCCCATATCTTGTTATATCTGTGTAATCCCTCAGTAGGTTCATAGTGGTCCATGGTGTTTACTAGTCTATGTGTCTTATATTTGTTCTGATACAGCTCAAAATCATTCTAAATCTATTCAGGAAAAGTTCATTTCTGTCCTGTGAATGTGACTTTTTTAGTATTGATACCTGCTCAAATGAGTATATAGTTTTGATACAAGTTGTGGTATCGATTAGTATCAGATTTTTTTGTTTTTATTCTTAGACTGAGTTTGTATTGAGACTTAGTTGATATATAGGGTCTCATTTCTCAACATAAAGTTTTATAAATAATCAAGACGAGGGATTTCGACTAAAAGTGTACATACAAAACATCTCCACAAACTGCTCCAGATTTGAAATTTAACATACAAAGTCATATAACAGTTTGGCACTTATGAATGCTTAACAAACTACATTATATTTTGTGGAGATAGATAGTGGAATTAAAAAAATAAATAAATAAATCAGTGTTAAAGGCGCTGTCCCCAGTTTTGAACCATGAGTGAAATCTGGTTTTATTTTGAACATCACTTAACAAAATGCCTTTCAGTCTCATAGCTGCTTTACATTACACTGCATAATGAAGGGCATGTACCTGAACAAAGAAATACAAGTCATGTACAGAATCTTTAACGTTTAAAAACTTTAGAATATTTTGTATGAGAAAGAAGAGGCTGCATAATGAAAAAAGAGCTCATATAATCACTGCATATTAATGAGGTTTGGATATATACACATCCATATAGAACAAAAGCAGACTATGGGTTGAGTCCATATTCTGATTTGACTATCACAAGAATAACTATTGTTCTCTGCTAATATTTCCATCTCCAAAGCTCAAAATGCTCTGTTCCACCTTGTGATGTCATGAAGTGGTAGTTTTCAAGCTACATTTTAACTTCAATTCAGTAAAGATTGGCAATTCCAGGGCTGAAAGTATCCAGATGATTCTAGTGAAGGTGTGTGGAGTTTAAAAACACTGTGGAGCACTTCCTGTATTACCACATGATGACATCACTAGGTGGAACAGAGTGTTTTCAGTTTGAGCAAAGAACTCAGCCTAAATATACAGGGTTTTTGTGTTAAACATGTGTGAATGAAACAAAACAAAACAACTCCAGGTTTGTCTGTGATGAGGAAACATTATAACATAGATTAGAAAATACAGTAATATGGGCATTTTAAAGGAGTTTTATGAATTTTTCAGCTTGTTTCAGTGATGTTCCCTCATCAATAGGTTATGCAGAGTTGTATTTTGAATATTTGAGGCTTTAGTGCTCAGAAAATTGCAGTTTTCCCCCACCCCTCATTTCCTTCCACTGCTCTGTACGCCGGGTCACACACGCAGCAGGGTTCAAAAATGTCACATCGTCATTTTTCAACAATAAATACATGAACATCTGCTGCTACAATGAAATTCCACTATCAGCTCTTCAGTTTTGGAAATCAGTGCAGCGGTTTCTATTATTAAGCTGTTTTAGATCAATACTGTGGTTTACAATGAACAAACTGTAAAACAATAATCTACTACATGTTTTATTCTAACTACCTGAAAAGCACATATGTCGTCTCACACAGGACCTGCTTGTCTTCATTATAACAGACACATGTGGTTCCTGGTCTTTCTTGATTTACACAGCAGATTTTCGCTGATTTCTGCCTCTGGTTGTTGGTTTTTGGAGTGAGTCCTTATCAGCGTGCAGCAGGACTCATGTATCAGGTCTAATGTGTTGCTCAGGGGAACTACGGCAGGGTCAATCTCAGGGCAGATTCCATGACATGATACAGACACTAGGCCTCAATCTCATGTGTTATTGTGGACATGAGGAAATACATGTGCAGTGTTACTACTCCCCCTAGTGGAAAACAGCTGGATTTGAGTATTTTAGCTGTAAAGATGAAGATGTGGAATGTTAAGGTTCTTAAAGACATTTGAATCACAGCTTTTCAGTGGAGTGGCACTGGTAAAAATAAATTAGTTAGAGTTGTTTTATAGCACTCAACAAAATATAAAGCAGATTTTCAGTTGTTTATATTATATTCATAATTTTTGTGGCAGTGCTCTTACATTTACATCAGGAGCTTTTGGTGACACTTAACTACACTTTAATAAAGCATAAAAATATAACTCATAATGAATAAATATTAGTTTTTTATTATTATTAGTTTATTAAGAATGACACAGGATTAAGAACTACTAAATCAATACCCCTATAGGCCTAAGCCTGAATCATTCTTAAAAAAAACATTTGTTAATTTTGAATTAAGTTTTTGTATGTGTTTTATTAATGCTAATTAAGGCACAATTATCATAAAGTTGTACACAGATTTCATTACTCACTGTTGACACTTGGGTGTTCATCTGAACAACAAATTGGACTGGACTCACAACACAGATGCACTGTACAGGAAGAGCCAGACCTCCTGAGGAGACTAAGGGGCCACTCCTGAGGACCTTCTTCTGTGGTGGCATCAGCCATGTACAGTGTGGTCTGCAGCAGCATCATGGAGAGAGAGGAGAAGAAAGTGGACAGTCATCAAGAAGTCCAGCTCTGTTCTGGGCTGTCCTCTGGATATGGGGAACAGGAGGGTCCTGGGCTGTCCTCTGTAGGTGGGGGACAAGAGGGTCATGGCTAAACTCACATCTATGCTGGACCATGTGTGTAGGATGGCCTGTCTGCTCTGGAGAGCAGCTTCAGTGACAGACTGATCCACCCTCTCTGTGTGCAGGACAGGTTCTGCACGGCTTTTCTTCCTGCTGCTGTCAGACAGTACAGTGAACAATACTCACACTGTAAATGTGTCACCCAAGAGACTTACCTATTTATTTACTTAATCTATCCACATGCTGCACAATAGAAGCATAATTTTAGCCACTTTTGTACAAAGGACACATTGCCTTATAGTTTTACTCTGCTGGAACAGTGCTGTGTTAGTTTTTATGTATTGTAAATGTTTACAGTATAATATCTTGATCTTGAGTTTGATTGCATTCTCCTGCTGTTCTCTTGACTGAAACATGGGGTCCTGTTTGTGGGCTATGTTGGGGTTTTTTAACAATATTTATGACAAAAATGTACAAAGACATTTTTTATTCAGATGTTTAGTTTCACATTTTTAATCCGAAACCATTCCAAGTGCCCTGGTAAACCCTTGTCTTCTCGGCTGGTTTGGAAATATTGGACCAGCCCAGGACGCTACTAGATTTCATTTATAGCTTATAATTATTTGGACCTACTTCCTTGGTCTTTTCACTAGATGGCGCCAAGATACAACTGCAACATTCATATTTGTTTGTTGCGTAATTTGGCTGTATCCCAGAATGTTTGGACCAATCAGGGCGCAGCAGTGAGTCGCTCCACGTCCCGAGGCGCTCACGGTCTTCTCTGCGGTGACAGCTTGTACTCTATTAGGAACACAGTCTGTCTCTCTACTGCCCGATGTACAGGGAAACGAGGCGATCTTTGGCACACCGTGAATACCTCGCCTTCAGCCCCGTGCGCGCAGCTGTTGGACTGGACGTGTGCGTAAAAGTTGGCACGAACATTACGCACAAATCTGCAGCCCGTGTGTGTGTCCTCAGACGACCCCGTTCACCGAATGTGCAGCTGCCGCGGTGCACTGCTGTAAATTCACCCAATGAGTGTAAAATAAAGGCTAGAGAGTTCATCACCATGGTAACCCATAGCAACAAACATCCAGGTTCAGCGATGGTGTTGTGAAGGTGACATTACCACACAAGAACTACACAAACTGATCCATGGGCTTCAGAAAGATGCAGAATTAACACTGTGGCCACAATAACTTCAAACTTAATATTATATCTTTTGAATGTAAAAGAAATCTGCTAGTAGAGAGCTGCACTATTTAATTATAATTTTACTTAGATACTTTGATAATTTGACTATTTTCAATCTTATACCCGCCATACTAAAATCTTTTATCATTATAGTAAACAGAAAAATTATCAATGATTGTGTCTATGTGGTGTAGTGACACATAAACATAGGCTATACTTTAATTCTGTCTAAAATATAGACTAGTGCAGTATTTTTAGGGTAAATATTGACTCTCATAATTTGGATTTTGAAATGTCTTGACATGTAGAGGTAGAATATACATATAGAGTTGGCAAGGCAAGTTTATTTGTAAAGCACAATTCGTAATTCTCAACGTAATTCAAAGTGCTTTACAAAATAAGAAAGACATTAAAATCACAATACAACAAATCAAAACATAGATAATCATAATAGAATTAAAATTAAAGGAGAAAGGTGCAGAATTAAAACCTTTCAGTCATATGCACAGATAAACAGAACCATTATGGGCCTGGATTTAAACACTGTCAAAGTAGAGGCCTGTCTCTATTCCAGGTTTTAGCTTAGTTCCACAAATATAAACCTTTAAGTCCAATATGTGACTTTAGAAAATCAATGAATAGTAAGGCCCTGTGTTACATAACTTTCTATTTGAATTTTGTAGCTCTTACAATCACAACATGGCCGCCACAACCGCCCCGGCAACAGAATTCACTCCGCTCTAGCACTCTTAATTATACTACGTAGAAATCACTCACCAGTGTTCCTTCTTCTGGGTGTGTTGTTATGACAAACATAGAGAGAGGACATTGTTTGGACTCAAGCCAAGCTCTTAATGTTCCAGGACATTTTAAAGAATGTCCCTGTGAGTCATGCAACATAAAATCATATTAGATTATGTTCTAATAATGTTACATTTGATTCAGTTGTGACTATAAATGCCAAAGAGAAAATGAACAAACAGAGCCACTATAAAAGGAGATTAAGAGGTTAGGTTCAAAAGTGTAAGTCTATCCTTTGATAACTGTAACCATTTCAGGATAAATAAATAAAAAATACCTTCTACAGCATTTTGGCTTCCGTACAAAATGCATAGATAGATATTAGCTTGTGCATGTGCTCTCTCTAACATCTCCTTTAGCCTTAAGGTCGGCCATATAAGATCTATTCTAGACCACACATTTATCATTCATTTATTACTTATATAGCCATTAGGGAAAAAAGATGATATTTAGGCTTAACCATGCATATTCTGTACATCATGCACTATGGGAAAATGGCTAAATATTAAATACTAAATAGACTAAAGTATTTCAAAACACATATTACACTTTTGCTCCCTTTGTGAAACCTCTATGACACCAAGACATTTTTATTATAGGCCATATTCTTTATGAGAGATAAGCCCCTTAGTTAAACACGGCAGTAAATTCAAATTTCTCTGGCACCGGCAGGATAATAATCACTGATTCACAGGTTAGCGGTGCAATTTCAGCTCCCATAGATGAATACTGTCGTTGTGTCCTTGGGCAAGACATTTAACCCAGCTCAAGCCCAGAGTCTGTGTGCACTGGTGTATGAATGTGGTTCCTTGATGTAAAAGCGCTATATACAAATGTGACCTCTGACCTTGCTATGTTTGTTTAAATGTAAAATTCAAATGTTACGCAGTCATTTACAATCTCAAAAAATATTTCTTTAATTTTTTACCGTACATTCAGCACTGGGACGACCCGACAGAAGCAGTGAGCATCTACGAAGTACCATAAAGACGGATTAGCCACTTGTGCATTATATAGATTCATAGTGGAAACCGGAGCACCAAGGCCACACACCCAGACAGGACCTTTAGTTATGAATTGTTTGCACTATGTAACTTCTCTGGTGAACACTTTACCACCTCCTCGTGTCCGTGCAGATGCTATTGCTTTGCCCATAATGCTCCACATATCTATTTCAATGCAGACAAACTGGGCCAAGTTCCAGGTTTAATTACAGAGTTTATATTTCGTCATATTTTTAACCGGCACAAGCACCTGTAATTAAATCAATGCTTAGATACATTTGATAAAAAGCAAGAACATCTGTATGGAGACATGTTTGACCGGAAAAGTGACATAGTGAACCTTTTAAGGTGAAGTCCCAGGGTGACTTTTGAAAACAAACATGGACGTTCCATTTAAGGGGCACTCAAAATGTTATAACCTCTCTGAACCCATACCCGCAAATATTTGACATGTTTGTTTAGCATAGCCCTGTTAGCATAGAGCTGTTAGAAGTACAGAGTGTTCACATCTGGCCCGGTCTGTGGCTGTATGCAAACATTCTTTTCCATAGCGCTATAGGCTATGTCATGTGTTACACTATATGAGGGTCATCTGATACCAATTTTGAATAGCCTCAGCACACAGCCTCATACGTATTAAGACAAATATTCAGCACATATTTCTTGGTTCGTTATATTTTTGAGTCACAACTTTTATCCATCAGGCTCAGGATCTGTTTATGTGAGGAAGTGGAGCATAAATGAGCAAAGTCCGCAAAGGAATTGAACTCTAGACCTAAACTATTTATTGATTAATCGTTAGACATAATCCTGATATCAAAGTACACCGCATGCACGCCAGCTTTTGTGCATCTGTATTACTCAACATATTTTATAGATGGGTTGATTTCTTTGCACGTCTGGATGTCCAAAATACGTAGACATTTTGTGGCAGTGCCTTTAAAAATATCAAAATGTTAGCGTCCTATTTTAGCCGCTGTGTATTGGTAAGGGGTGATGGTTACAGGCATGGACAGCTCACGCCACCCACTCGCCCCTGACGCTTCTCTCCTCCCCCTCTCTCTCCCTCTCTCCCTTTCTCTCTCTGTCTTCCCTCTAACTCTCTATCTGTCTCTCTCTCTGTCTCTTTCTCTCTCTTCCCTACTCTATCTCCTCTATTTCTCTCTTCCCTCACCTCTCTCTCTCGCTCTCCTGCATCTCATCCCCCCTTTTCTTACCTCCCTCTCTCTCTTTCTCTCTCTCTCTTTCTCTCTCTCTCCTGCCTCTCACCCCTCTTTCTTTCTTTCTCTCTCTCTCTCTCCTCCCTCCCTCTCTTTTCCCCTCTCTCTTTCTGCCCCCTCTCTCTCCACACTGGACAGGGGGGGGCTGTAGTCATCTCTTGTTTGTTTTGCACACGGGCTGCTGGTGGCAGACGGGCTGACCTCAGACATGTAGAGCCAGAGGAAAACACCACACTGGGGATACCACTGCACAGCACACATCCATGTTTAATGCACATACATATTATTCATGAGGTACTTACAGTGTGTGAATAAAGTTATGTCATAGGCAGACGGAGTCACTATAAGCTGTCTAGACTGAGATAGAACACACTTAAAGCCCACGTAATGTGCCCTCTGCTGACTTTAGCGCTCCACATTGGAAATATTCTTGTTTATAAAATGTGCTTTAGTTGGTAGTAAAGTACACTTTATTGATCCCTCGTGAGGGAACATTCTCTGCATTTAACCCATCCTTCAACCCGTGCCTCTGGGATAACCTGTAGGTGCAGTGTGCTGCTGCTGTACATCTACAATTAGCAAATTCTTACAAATACTTAGGCATATGTCTTGACAATACACTTTCTTTTGACATTCACATTAACACATTACTTTCCCAAGTCAAATCAAGAATCAGCTTTCTATATTGCAATAAA
Source organism: Periophthalmus magnuspinnatus (assembly GCF_009829125.3). NCBI lineage: Eukaryota > Metazoa > Chordata > Actinopteri > Gobiiformes > Gobiidae > Periophthalmus > Periophthalmus magnuspinnatus. The sequence goes on from NC_047136.2 coordinate 24,749,145, forward strand.
TCCTCATTCACCCATTCCGCAAAACACACCCTTGTCAAAATGACAATTCTCCCTATCTTCGATTACGGTGACATCATCTACAGGTCAGCATCAAAAACTCTCCTCCATAAACTTGATGTCATTTATCACTCAACAATCCATTTTGTCACAGCTGCCCCTTTCACTCCCCATCACTGTCATCTGTACTCACAGGTTCAACGGTCGTCACTTCACTCCCGCAGATTAATAAACTGGTACAAATTCATCTATAAAACATTAATTGGTAAAACCCCTCACTATCTTCGCTCACTCATCAATATTTCTAATAACACACATAACCTACGTTCCAGTAACATTATCATCATGATCACCCCACGAGTCCGTACGTCCTTTGGTCAATCATCATTTCAGTTCGCTGCACTCAATGACTGGAACAATCTACAAAAAACTCTAAAACTTAGTACTATGATACCAATAGCTTCATACATCAACTCAATAAAATCTATAGTACGTGACCAATGTACTTGTTTCTAACTTTGTTTTTAAACTCTGCTCACCCATGTGAATATATGTAAATAGTGGAAAATAGGAACTGTCTTAGTCTTGTTGTTTTGTTTTGTCTTTGCCTGTATGGATGTTATTCTGTTGTATGTTGAAATTTATGCCTCTTGGCCAGGTCGTCGTTGAAAATGAGAATTGGTTCTCAACCGACCTACCTGGTAAAATAAAGGTTAAAAAAAAAAACATCACGCACAGACCCATGTCCACATTTGAGCTTTAGGCTTCATCAAACTACCTTAGCCAGAGTGTCTTTAAGAAACCCCCCAAACACAGAGAGAAACACGCAAACTCCACACAGAAAAGCCCTGGTGACCTGGGAATCAAACCTGGAACCTTCTTGCTGTGCAGTGTGAGTGCTAGCACCGCTGAGTCTTACTGTGGACTCACCTCTCCAGAATTCTGACATGAAACTCAGCCTGGCACCCGGCACCTGCTCATTGATATGTTTAATGCCATACTATGGAACATTCAAGAATAAAACAATCTTCATGGAGACAGACACATCACCTGCAAGACCCTACACCAGAAAAGTTACATAGGTTTATGGAGGGGAGAGAGAACATTTATACTTGAAGCTTGAGAGATGATTGGCTGAAAGACGGTAACGGGCTGTGGTTGGCTGAAGAAGAAATGATGTTTAATAATCTTCAATGTTTTTAAAATCCACACACCTCCATTTGAGCTGTATTATTTCAGTGTGGTCAGTGTCACCATATCATTTTGACACAAGAGCATTTTGACAGCTCCATTTTGGCACTTTCTTTGGGCAAAACTTATTTTACTTCTGTCTTTTATTTTTACCCTGAAAGAATATTTCCTCCAGTAAAAGGTTTTTGCTACATTTTATATATAGTACTGCATCTTTAAACTCTACTTAGATTTCCCTTTACTGACAAATGAAATAAATACTCTCTCAGTCTGACTGAAAAAAGAAGAATGTACTGTCATCTTGATTTCACTGATGCATCATTTAAGGTGCTGCATATCGCTCCTGTGCAGTGTCGCCATATCATTCACCATTTTGACACCTCCCTGTCGACAGAGGGAAGAAAATGTACACAACATTTGTGTAACCTTAGTCATGTATGTAACAAAAATGTTACATACATGACTTTCCACATTATGTTTGAGATCTGTAAAAAGGATACTTTCAATGAAAAGAGTGGTCTGGTCCACAAACTCTGAACTTTGTGCATTGGGTTGACGAAGTTTGTGTTTTGTTCATATTCACACTTTTAGTATACTCACACATATAGTACACTCATACTTTTAGTACATTCACACTTTTAGTATACTCACAGTTATACTACAATCACACTTTTCGTACACTCACACTTATAGTATACTCACACTTTTAGTGAAGAATACTACAAGTTTTGTGAAGCCCTTTGTGTGAAGAGGCGACTCTGCTCACATTAAAAGTGGGACACCTGATTTTCAAACTGTGGAAGATGGAAGTATTTAAATCTATAAAATGCTCCTAGCTCACCAACCGTTTGGCACATCACTATTATTCACTTACCTGATCTTTATACTGTAAAATACTTTATACAAAAACATGTGGTCTGGAATCTTATCCTGTCTCTTCGATTTCCAGTGGCTGAATTGACCAATCAGAGAAACGTATGATTTTTTTTGTCAAAACAAACATGGTGGGCTTACTAGTAAAAAAAAAATGTGAATAACAGAAAAGTCAAGTACAAAACTGTTACAGGGCTAGGTCCTGGAATGTCTTAAACAAAAAAGTGTCATGACTCAGAAAAGGCTGGAAAACACTGACATAATACATGATGTCATTTCTATCAGGTTTGACTATCTGACTGTAATATGTCACCACTTTCTGCACATGACGGCCTTGTACTGGTAACCACGCCTCTCGTACAAGAGGAAGCTAAAGGCTAAAAGGCCTCAAGTCTAGTATTATGCTGCGTTTATGGGCTCCTCGGGGAAAAAGTTTTTTCCGAGTAGAGAAATGCACATAAACGCTTCCATAAGTCGGAAAAACAATTCGAAAACCTTTTGCCAAACTTCCACACCTGATGTAACTGCTCTATGGAGATCAGATGATTTGAACTGACTAATGATTTTAGTTTATCAAACACAGCTCTTTGACTAAACATTATTATATTTAGGGGTCAGTTATCAAATATCATAAGAGAACAGATCACTTACCGATAACATTAAGTAACTAAAATAAACAAATAGCTGAACGTTTAGAACTACTCTTACTGGCTGGCTTTTTTAAATGCTGTTAATGAGCGGGCACAGTGATTTTGTTTTTATTTTTCAAGCTGACAAATGCTTTTTACATTTTCCGGCATCGACATGTTTCATTTATAGTGCTTTCATGACACATTAAAGATGCGCAATGTAACTTTCTTGGTAAAGGGTCCTCCATCTGCATATCTCCATGGAGATGATTGCCTGGAATGTTACACAGAAGGACATTAAGTGCAGCACTTTGCTTATCTCTATTCCACCTGGGACCCTGGCGTATGTTTCTATAGCACGAAGAGAAAAGATGGCACTTGTGGAGCAGAAGTTTGAGGAAACACTTGATCAGGAAATCATCAGAAACCAGGCTACATCGTATAAAATAATGACATTCAGATCTGCACATTAAGCAGATGTTCAAAACACAGACAAGGGCTGTTTATTTCACTCATTATTCACAACAATATTACGTATTTGAAACTGCACTCTCGTGGAGGAACACGTGCACCCGCTGTAGTGCTGGACCTCCCTCAGTCCACACTGTGATCATAGACTTCTATATACAGTCTATGGCTGCGATCCATCTCAGAGACGATGAAATAACGATGTGACCTGAGAGAAAACTCTTCTCTCGGACAGAGTGAGACTTTAGTTTAATGAAGCACTGGGATTAAACGCAGCTCCAACACTTCACCAGAGTGGCCCGAGTCTGCGGACAAGAATACTGTTCAAACCTACCCCGAACCTAACATTTTAAACTTTGAATTTGTGCAAAAGAGAGCTTGTTCTGAAGTAACCTCCCTGTATAAGTAAAGGACATAATTAAGTCTGTGCCTGTCTGAACCCAGGCCGGCACACTCAAGCAGAGTTTTGATATTGCGTGCAGAGTTTTACTGTCAGAATAACAGTGCTTGAAATGTGTCTGCATTGTTTTACCTGTACTTGTCTCTGCCTCGGAGCCAAAGCCCTTGTCCTCTGGCAGCTGATCCATGTATCCCTCCCTCACACATTTTGCTCTCTCAGGGAGGGCATCTGAATCTCTCATACGCACTTACAGCCCCCTCCTTGAATCATTAAGCCCTCTGTGTGCATGTGTCTGTGTGTGTCAACAGGGCCCATCTTCACACACACATCATAGTCATACTTGTAAAAAACCAAGATACAAGTCTGAAACACAGCGAGGAAACAACTAGGCTATGATCTTATCTGCAAAGATGCACCGCCTAAACATTATGACGTTTAAGTACTATAACACAACCATTTAAATTAAGAGGTGAGTCATTGCTATAACTTTTATGTTTGTGTTTATTTGTAATAAAGCCTTTGATTGATTGCGTGCTGCTGTGTGGAGCGTCTCCTCCTCCCTCTCTGTCCTGTTGATCTCGGTCAAACCCACTGATTATCAGCTCTATCGGCTCATGTTTAGGCAGATCTGATTCGTGAGTCAGTTTGCAGGGTCATTTCGCGTGTGCGGGGAATTGCAGGTGTGTAGATTGCGTGACACGATGTATGCATTTTGGTAATAAAAATACAAGACAGAAGTTTAAAGCTCCATGGAGAGAAGAGTGTGGCAAATCCTCCAACTAAAAAAAGCAAAAGACGAAATTAAATCCGTCAACTTAACAAAACGTCTTAAGAGTGAAGATGTTTCTCTGCTCATCCAAGACGCTTCTTCAGACGAGCAGCGAAACAGTGATTCCACAGAACGACTTATTCACATGCCTCGGATATACGTTCTAACAAACTAAATCAGTCAAGGGTTAATGGCAAAACACTGCAGGCGTGTGATGTTAGCATGTGATGTTAGCTAGTCCACGTGAGGCAGGGTAAGAACACAGTTGCAAAGGGCCCATTCATCCACAGCTCAAGGCTATCACTGAACTAATGTGTAAGCTTCTTCTGTGTTGGGCTGGGAAAAAAAAGAAACACTGGATTCTGTCATGAAATACAAAAATGTACCAAAACCAGAACCATATGGAAACAACTGCCTGTGATTGTGACTCTCTCAGGAAGTGGGTGGAGCTAACAGTTCATATTAGCTTCAAGCCAAGGGATAGTACTGCGTTTTTGAGGTATTACAATCACCTGCAGATTGAGGACGGTTTAGGTAGTGTCGGTTTCTGTTCTTTTGTCAGAAGAACAGGCGCAGAGGCTCGGGAATCGTTCTGTAGATTTTTATTTTACAGTCGGGTTAAAGGCAGCGTACAGCAGAATCAGATGCAAAGTCCATGTAACATCAACTGCAGAGTCTGACAATTTGCGATTACATCAGTGTTTTTAATCATCTCAGGGTGGGTGTCACTCGTTCTGTATCAAAGAAGCTATTGTGAAGAAGTGAGAAATGTGGCCTTGGCCAAAATGTAACATTATGTCTGAGAGTAAGAAATGATACCGTCTTGTGGGAAACAGAACATACTGTAATATATTTGTATATTGTTCACACTCCCCCTTTTGATCACATACACATGTGATCACTAAAAGAAAGGCTCCAGTCGCTACCTTTCAACAAAAATAAAATAAACCACCCAGAAAATCATAAGTCTTAGCTAAAACATAAAAAATATATAAAAATTATCAATATCAAGTGGATAATTTCATAAAATGTTAGCAGAGCTTCAAATCATAAAACATTGTGTAAAATATGTGACACTCAGATTTATAAAATGTGTATGACACTCGGACAGCATGGATGAAACAAAGAGCAGCTACTGAAGGAAACACCAAGAATAAAATAAAATTTAAACTGAGTCAGTTTCAAAGTCAGAGTCATCAGGTTGTTGTTCAGCTATAGCAGTAGTGATAAGTTGTAGACGTTTAGGTAAAGTAGGATTTTGTGGAAAGTCTGGCTTGTGTTTATGGGTCCAGTCAGTAGTTGAGGCAATTGTAATATACAATAGAGATTTTTCTATTTGAGAGTTCACAAGGGTCAGTCGTGCAGGTCAGAAAGTCACATACGTCAAATTGTGCTGTACAGTCCTGTCCTTCTAAACAATTAATAGTGAATTTTTTTCCTGTAGATTTTAAACCTGTTTCTCTTGGTGCCCTTTTCAGTGCTCTCCATTTCATACCTGTATTGTTGCGATCCCCTCCAGCCGGAGGGTGCATGTCACTTGTTATATTTGTGGCATTTGTGGTTGATCTTGTTGGCTGTCCGAGGTCCTCTTTCATCTCACTATTGTGTAGATACCACCAAGCTAAAACAAGAAAAATAGAAATGATTAAGAAAAAATAAAGAAGCTCAGGTAAGGTATATGGAAAACGAGGGCATGGTCTATACTCCCCCTTTTTCTCTCTCTTCTTCCTCTCCTGGAGCCCCGGGGTTGGGTGTGCCTGGTCCCTCCTCATCTGGTTCTCGAGCTGCTGTGTTGATGTCAGCGCGAACTTCGGCAAGGGTACGTTGAGTGGGGTCCACTGGACACTTGATGCAATGTGATAGATGGTACCAGAACTTAGAATCGCCGTGCTGGACCTGCACAGATCTCCCGGTTGATTGAGTGATTTTGTAGGGTCCAGTTTGGTACGGTTGAGTCCAGTTGTTGCGTTTGTGTACTTTAATGTAGACCCAGGGGCCAGGTCATTGTCAGCGTCTGGAGTCATTTGAACAGTGTGAGTCCTTTCTCTACATTTGTGCATTTCAGAGACTATTTTCTGCAGCATTTGGACATAGTCATGATGTTGTTTGTCCCAGTCAAGGAAAGGAGAGTCCTCGTTGAAAGGTCCAATTGGTTTGTGCATTTCTCATCCAGTCAAAAGCATGTGAGGTGTAAAACATGTGGTTCTGTTTACACTGTTCCTGATGTCCATCAAGACAACAGGAAGAGCTATGACCCAATCTATTTTGCAAGTTTGCCAAACCTTAGCTAGTTTTCTCTTAATAGTAGCATTGCGACGATTCAGATCAGAAAGTCATTTTAGGTAACCAGCTGGATTTTACCACTGAAACTGCGTCCTGATTTGGAGAAAATTTTAAAAAGTATACAGATAAATCAACATCATCAATCATTGGTATTAGAGCTGTATTTGATTTGAACATATTTACCTTGTATCTCTAATCTGACAATGTTTAAATCCAGACTTAAAATGGTTCTCTTTGGCTATGCATATGACTGAAAGGGTTTTATTCTGTATTTATGATAACTATTTATGATTTGATTGGTGCTGTGAGCCTGTAAACTGGGATGTGCGCACGGGGCACTTGCACTGTGTCATGTGATTTGTGGTCGCTCTGGCTGCAACAATAGAGATGTGGCGGATGTGGGCACGACTGCTGTTTTGTCTTCTGACTTTTAGTGTATGAACTATTTAAGACGAAGCCCCTGATACGCCGGGTGTGTATAAGTTTTGGATCATGGACTGCCCAGACAAACGGACAGGAACAGCGTTTTAATGAATGGAAAGAAAGAAAGAATGAGTTAATGTTCTGGTCTACTGCATTGTGCACAGATGTTATGAAGTTAATGTAAATGTATGTCATGTCTTTACATTGATAATTAAACTTAATGCTGTTTTATATTGAGCCTACTCCATATAATATATTTACTATAACAAGTGCCTTTAGGAATCCTTTCTCCTAGTTAACTGGAGTGGTGTTTGTAACCTCATTTGTAACCTCTCGTAATGACACACTAGCTTTATTAGCAGGAAAAAGCTGGGACAAAGTCAGCTTATTTAACTTAGTATACAATTTATTAAAAGTTTAATAATGCACATCATAAGATCACAAAAAGGTGACGTACTGTCTGAATTCAGGTTGGTTTCTCCTATGCGGCTCAACCACCAACATCACAAAATAAGAACATAAAACCAGCAAAGAAGACACAAGTTATGCCCAAAGCCAAAGAAACAGTGATGGGCAGATGCAAGAGGCAGGATAACTTCAAACTTTCTCAGCATTTGAGGAATATCGAGGAACCCGAGGAGAAGTGTATTTCGGAAACACGTATTTTCAAGGGATTTTCAAAGTTTCCTCCTGAGTTGAAGAAAAGCGATGGTGATATTGATGTTTTTTTGCATGAATATTTGAAACCGCCCTCCAAGCCTGAGAAAAAAAGAAAAATAAGAATGGATCACTGGCTTACATGTTTAAATTCTGAAGCCGATCATGACACCACTACAGCAGGACCAGCTCCAGTTTGAGAACTTTTGGTCATTGAAAACATAGAACATCAATGTTTCCAGCAATTTGATGTTTTGGTAAAGGTCCTGCAAAGAAACATCACCAAAACATCAAAACGTCATTTACTCTAAGAGATCATTTTTTCAGACCAAAGTTTAACTTAACCTTAACTTACCAAAACTTCAATCAATCAATCAAATCAAAACAAAGTACAAACTAAACTTGGGTCAATTTTTGGTCTAAAAAAGTCATCAGTTTGAATACATCTGAAGACCAATTTAACCTAATTGGATCAAAACTTAACAATTGACTTTACAACTAGATGATGTTCAACCAAAAGCATTCAAAGATCTTAAGGATTACGAGTCTGAAGAGACTGAAGGAACCCTGGAGATGTATGTGCAGATGTGGGGAAAGATAAAAAACCAAACACACCAGCCGGAGGAGGAGAGTCAGGAGGATCTGTGCTGCTTTCTCCCAAATGTCACAGTGAATGGCAAATAAACATTTATGTAGCAAACATCTGTCAGTTATTGACACATTCTTCTGTCCTGTTTAAATGTGTATGTAAAATGTAAAATACTGTATTTAGTTTTTCCAGCATAAAACTTTGACTTGGTTTAGTCCTTAACGATCTCTGAATTAGTACTTTATTAGACCTGGAGAGTACAGTATGTTGTAAAAGCAGCACTTTGTTAAAATTGGATTCACATGGATACACAGGATACACTCACCATCCACTATTATTTTACAGGAAATATAGATAAAGCGACTTCTTTGGGTTGAATACTGGGTTTGATAGTATCCTGAAAATGTTTTTTTGTTGGTTTCGCTGTATTTCAAAGCCACAGGCCCCATGACCACTCGAATCATGCTGCGAATGAGTCCAATGTTTGCCATGACATGTAAAAGTAAGCACTAGAGCGGTCAACTTAACTGCTCAATAAATACTTACGATGTGCTGCTGTGTGGTTGAGCTTTTACTATGGTCAACCATGTTTGTGTTATTGGGTAACTTGTTTTTATCTAGCCTTTAACTGCAAATATTATACATGTACACACGCAGTATCTACTGGTTTCTGAGTAATATAATTATGGTCGTTGCCATAGCATTTACCATTTCAAATTAGATGATTCAATCTTCTGAATGGTCAAACATCATACCGCAACCACTGATCTATGCTCAAGTGTTTTGCCCTCTGCAACTGTGAAAATTACTTTGAGGACTCTTTTTTAGGACTTTTTTCCTTTATCTTGATGCAATACTTAGTCAAATTCCTCCAAAATATATATCTGAAAAATACACCATTAATGGAATAACGGGTTCATTTTGTCAGACAATTTTTTGAAAACTAACATGAGGCAGCAACGTACTTGTTCCCCAGAATAATATACTATAATAGTCTCAATTTCCAGTATTAGAAGTCTATTCAGATGATGTCAGAACATTCTATAGGCCAATAATATTTAACACAGCTTTAGGCAGCTAAAATGAATATTGTAAAAATGCTGATTTTTGTTGTAATACTGTGAGATCTTGGGTCAAGTCAGTAATATAAATGATCAGATTCAACATTTATTTCATGGCAAACTACTATCATACACTTCCATGGTTTAATTCTGAAGACACAGATGTGTCAAGTTTATGGAATTTAGAGTAATTTTGTGTAAGATTTCCCTTAGTATGAACCTCTTTTTAAACAGTTATAACATTGTTTCCTCATCACAAATAGACTTGGAGTTGTGTTTTGATTCATTCACACATGTTTAACACACAAACCCTGCATATTAAGGCTTTTTAGTTTTTCTCTCAAACAGAAAACACTCTGTTCCACCTTGTGATGTCACGTGGTGATACAGGATGTTTTTAAACCCCACACATCTTCACTAGAATCATTTCAATAATTTCAGCCCCATTACCAAAATCAACTGAAGAAAAGGTAAAAAAAAAAAAAAAGCAGCTTGGAAACTACCACTTCATGACATCACAAGGTGGAACAGAGCATTTTAAGCTTTGCAGATGTAGACAGACTGATAAAAAAGAGTTACTCAAACACAACTCCAGCTATGTTTTGGCAAAAGTAACAACATTCTCACATGCCTTAAATCTCACAAGAGTCCATTTTTAAAGTGTAATATAAGACCTTTAAGACCGGCAGGCTTCAGACTATAAACGCAGAGAGTCCACCGGATAAAAGTCATACTGGACCAGACTGCATTCCTTCCACTCGAGTAAAACTTATATAGTGTTTTGTGAAAAGGGGGTATTATAGAATGTACAGAAACCCTTATGAGACTGCTAAAGACATCACATTTAGGCTTATTACAGAACACTAGGGACACGCAGCTTCTCTAATGCTCGGGGGGATTAGGTGCTTCTTCATGTGGGCAAATGTTTGTGCTGCTCTCACAGTCTGTATTATCTTGTGCGATGAGAGTGTTTGCCTCTTTAGATGGAGGTTAATAGAAATCGTGCAGGATTCAATTGTCGCCAGCTGTCCTCCCTATTACCATAATAGACACATGCTGTAAAGGTTTACCTACAACCACATAGAGATTATACTCAGACAGGGGTATGTTTTAAGTCTATTTATGACAGTGTGTTTTTCCAAAGCTTGAGATTAAAGTGAAACTAAACATCAACTTTTTAATGGCATTATCTACTGTTCCTAATGCTTTTTGGGTCATTTTAGTGCAAACTAAATAGGTACGTTTGTAGTTTTCTGGTCAAAAAGGTAAAAAAAAATGAGTGTGTCCTAGGTCAAGTGTTGTGTCAACAATAAATCAGGCCTAATGGATGTGCATGTCCTTGGGCTACGGTACAGAGGAAACAGTTCACCTTAAGTATGTGTTTTTTAATGTGTATTCACCTGCTCAGGGACTGCAGATGGAAAGTAGCAGTAGCTAAATCTGGTGCAAATCATCTTTTCTTTGTAAGATTAATGAATTTGTACATGGTCCCTGTCAAATAAAGAATAAAGAAAAAGAAAGAGAAGAAGAAAAGATGTGTTTATTTATGTCACCTTTGTCCATCGAAATATTTGATATCAACTGAACGTGTCTTTAATAGATCGCTTTAAAATCTAAATAATTTGCTTTAGATTATTATACAAAAAATGTAAATAAATGAATCAATAAAAATAATAAATAAATAAATAAAGTGGGATGGCAGTAGCACAGTTGGTTGAATTTTTGTTCACTGGTTCGGTTGGTGGTTCAAATTCTGCTCTTGACATAAACATCATTGGCAGAGCGGTCGAATCCACTAACCCACTGGTTGGTGGTGCGACTCCAGCTCCCACAGATGAATACTGTCGTAGTGTCATTGGGCAAGACACTCAACCCACCTCGTCCGCAGTGTCTGTGTACTCATGTGTATGAATGTGGGTGTGAATGTGTGAGTGGTTCCTTGATGTAAAATGCTTTGAGTTGAAGGTGGAAAAGCACTATATAAAAATGTGACCATTTAGAAAAAAAAATGTAAAAAAAAAATTGGGGTAAAAATGTTAAGTCATTGTGTACAGTTGTTTACCTAGCTGTTTTTGCATGCTTTTTTCCAGTGTATGAACGTGCATTGTGTTCTGCGTCCTGATTGGCTGTTGGACTGTAGACCATTGTCCATCAGTCTCCTCTGTGCCGTGTCTCCTGTACAGTACAGAATGTGTTCAGACAAATTTACATAAATGTTGGATCTCAATGTGACTCTGAAGTGCTGTATGTTTGCAATTTGTTTTCTCCCCGACAAAACCCACAATGTCGATGAAATGTTCTGCACCGACAAAGACGCCTACGAAGGTTTGAACTTTGACTCTCTCTAACTCTGTCATTGGGCAAGACACTTCCAGTCACATAAGGTGGCTGCATATACAATACCTTTTTATTTCGTAACTCATGCGTACTGATTTGACTTCTTACTTCGATACAAAAAACATCTGTGCAACAATAAATTTCGTTCTGTTTTTTGTTGTGTATCTGTTGTAATCTTTTTATTTAAAAAATCTGTGCTTCATATAAAAAAGACGTTTACAAGCACAACTGGACCACATGTGTACATTATAAGACGTATTCATAAATTTCACCGTCCGTTCAAGCAGAAAAACTCACCCACAAAAGACATGTTTTGAAAGGGTGGTGAAAAATGCAGTTTTATTATGTTTTATTCAGATTTTGAGTTTTTGTGGAGCAATTTCACCATTTAATTCCTACTTCTGCACTCCACACACAAAGCAATAATACAACTCAGCAAGGGGCCAATAGAAAACTGCACCATGTAAAAGAAAGTTAGAGCACTCACTAAAATCATACTGAAAATTATAGGCTTAAAGTTACTGTTTATGCAGTACAAGAACGGTAGAAATGTTTGTAATAAATATGAATTAGGTCCTAAACGTAACTTTTGTGCTGCTGCGTCATCTGTTTGTTTCAATGGTGATGATGCTACTCTTCTGCCTTTTCCACGCATCATTAAACATAGCCAACTAGCAGTTAATTACAGGTGTTTTAATTGCTAAAAAAATCAAGTATGGGGTTGTGTTACTGCACGTTTGAGTAATTTTTAGTAGTTTCTTCGTCCTCATCTTGCGAGGTTGAACTGTTCAGTCCATAATTGCTTCTATATTTAGTCCAATAGAGTCATAATCTGATTCCAACTGCTTCTCTTCTCAGCACACCCATGTTTTTTATGTAATTATAAAGTTGAACACTAACTTGGCTAACATGACACAGGCAGGGCAGTCCGCCCAAATACTTGTGCTTGTCTCCATGGAGATGTCCTTGCAGACGACACCATCGACCAAGTTACAGGTGAGATCTGCAGAGAGGTGACCCTGCTCATGGGATAGTTTCAAGTTTTAATAAATCATAAATCAAAAAAACATCATACTTCATTCACTGGAACATTCCATGAAAAACAATGGAAGCAAGAATTGGCGTACCCCTTACCCGAAAAGGTACGCACTGTTCCTTTAAAAGCTTGAATAACGCTAATATTTTTTTAAAGTTCAAAGAAAACATTTGTGTCTTCTGTATTAAGATTTGGATTCATACTGCGCCAGTAGAATTCAATCTGGAGGTGATGCAATCTTCAGCTCTATTAATAAAACCTGGCTGTAATGATATGTACAGTATGTGCAGTTGTGGCTGGAAGTTGGCAAAGTCCAACGCAGACAAGCACTTTATAGAGAGCTATACTTAACTGAAAATGTATTTAGAAAATGGTGCAAAACTTAAATATTCTCCATAATTCTTAAATGCATTTGGTTAGCAGGGCTGTTTATAGGTTTGTGGAGGCCCTGTGCTTCACTTTATAGGTGGACTTAGTTTGCGCAGTTGAGAAATATCATGTAGAAAATAAATATATGACGAGTATTTGATGTATTAAAATAACAATACTAGTTTCTCACTGGACACTTGGGAAGTATCTGTGGGTTTCGGCATGAGGAAAACTTAACAAGAACCCGAAACCATGAATAATAACATTTTGAAATCTGTATTTGAAGTGCACGGTTAGCATTATAGTTGTTGTCAGCATTACTGTGGGTGCAAAACTCTCAAAGCTCTGGTCTCTGAAACCTGTGAAAAGCACCTATAAACTCATCACCGTGAATAATTAGGATACTCGGAATGTACAAATTAGGTACAGAGCCTTTAAGCAGTTGTGTTTTATGGAGAAAGTCTGGCTAAACCATTAGTGTGAAACGATAATAAAAGCATACAGGCGAAACAATCAACTTATATGACATTATTACATGTCTGCCTCTGACATTTACTGAAGACATTTATGACCGTAATTGTTGTGATCAGGCACATGTGTCTATATAGTCAGGACACCATCCAAAGTCACCTCATTCAACCTGGACGATTGAATACTCATCATATTATATTACCACTGCGTTTTTATCATATCGGTATGCAACGTGTCCAAGGAGCAGCTTACACCCTCTGCTGTCTGCTGGGTCTTATGCTTTTATACCAAGGCCTTCATATATCATCAGGTAACATTTTGTAAACTGCAATATTGTTCTAAAGCAACTTAAAGGAACTGTATGTAATATTTAGACTTTAAATTCCATAAGCCTGACCCATGTGTTCCCAGATCCGGGGTAATCAAATCAAATATAGCTTTTACTGATAGCATTTGTAATTCTGGAGGCTTTGAGGTTTCACATGAGGGATGGTCTGTCCATATACTGAGAATGAGACTTGTATGTGTCCTCTACCAGCGGGTTACGGCTCAAGCAGGGCCGGCTCTAGTTTCAGGGGGCCCTAAGCAGAATTTGTCTCTGGGGCCCCCGACAGCGGATGCCTGGTGATTCACATTTGACAACATTATGGCTCTGCTCTCATCACTTTGACAGATTGTATTTGTGTTTATCTGACCAACATCAGACTGAAAACATCCAGAATGTCACAACTACCACAGTCACAAGAACAAAACACTAACATACTGTAAGGGGAGAGCAAGACATTCTAGACATTTGTCCCTCGTTTCTCTTGGATTTTTAATGTTTTCCAGTTGGCGACGGTGGGCTTACATTTACATTATAAGGGGTCCTTGTGCAGGTGTAAACACATAGCTGTCCTCACCTCTGCCCAACTAAAAAACAAAAGTAGCAGTAGCAGATATTTTGCTACTGTAGGTATAAAACAAATGTAATTGTTTTAGAGGGTTATTTAGGCTTCTGTAAACACATAAACCCTGTGTCCAATAAAACGTGATATATTTTATTATTTTCAATATAATTTTAGGCGCTCTTGGGGGCCCTCTCGTGGCCTCGGGGCCCTAAGCAGCTGCTTATAGGTTGGGCTGGCCCTGGGCTCTAGCAATACAAGTGCAAACTACATACAGTTCCTTTAATAATAAAAAACAAATCCATTGACTTCTTGTTCAAAACTGCACAAATGATTCACTGCTCTGGCTCTGACCTGTGAATTTCCATCTGTGTTCTTGCTTTTAAAAAAAATGGCTACTCAACATTTTTGAACATATGTGGATGACTCAGAGTCGAACATTTTAAAGAACAAAGCCAACAGTAATTTTCAGAGGACTCAGGTTTCAAAGGCAGGACAGTACAGAACTGCTCAAACATCCACCATGAACCAATTTTTAAAAAAGCAAAATATATCTCCTTTAATCCGACTTCTGAGGATGAACAGTTATGGGATTGGGATTTGTATAAAAATAGTCCATTGCTGTGCATTTGGATAGCATGTTTACCTTTAACCTACTTTTAGACATGTGTTTGATATTTTAAAATTTGATGCAGGATGACAACTCAAAAGATGTCAGCTGCAAACATCACCAGAGCTTTGTTGTCAGTGCCCCAGAATCAGAGACAAATGGTTTCTTAAGTCAGCTACACGGCAGAGGAGGTGAGGTTCAGATCTTCAGCATAAATTCTACGCACAAGGTAAGACGAGAGAAGAGGGAGCGAATGGGGGAGAGAAAAAGTATTTTAATAGTCAAAATTCACAAAATCAAAACACTACAATCTTACCTGTTGACTTCTTCTCGTTTTTCCATGGCTCTAACACAACCATTTAAAGATGCACTATGTTTCTTTTCAAGTGAAGGATACGTCACACACGTCTTGGTTATCTTTCTATCTTGCTTTGCCTTGAATGTTCCACAGTATGGCATTAAACCTTTAACATAGCTTAGTTGATTGGAAACAGGTTAAGAGGAGGTTCAAGTTTACTGGTAAGTCATTCGATGAAACTCAAATGTGATGCAAAACTTCGAAGAAATGGCAGAGAGTGAACTAAGATATATGGATAATAGGGATTTAAGGATTATTTAAATTTAGGGAAAACAAAATAGATTGTTTTACATGACTTAAAGAAGAGAGTCGGGCGGTTGGAACACAGGCCATTTAACATTTTTACATTTCATGAGTTAGCTGTAGAAAATAGGCTATATGGAAACTGCCAAATGACTGACTTTTTGCACAGTTGGATCTGAGCCAGAACAAATGTGCAGAACAGTTCAGAGAGTAAACTAGGTAAGCCACAAGAGCAGCATTTTCTATAAGCCTTTTTATAACTAATGAACAGTGGTGGAATGTAATGAAGTAGACATAGGAAAGTCCTGTACATCAGTAAAAAATTTAGATATCTGTACTTTACTTAAGTAGATTTTACAGTGGATGCTTTTTACTTTTACTTCACTACATTTGAGAGCAGTATCTGTACTTTCTACTCCACTACATTTTTATTTTATTTTAGTATTTTTATTATTGTTTGAGACCTGCTGAAAAGCCTGAGGGTTTATTTTTAACACATTCAAAGTTTGAACAAACACAAATATAGAAATAAACACAGCTAAAAATTAAAATTAAAATGATTCGATTGTTTTTGTTCAAATGTATCTGTACTTTTAGTTAAATAACAAAATTAAATACTTCCACCACTTCTAATAAAATATTCACAAACAAGACAAAGGTAAAGAGGAAATATATTGTTTTTAAGCAGAAGTGGCACTACAAACATAACCTAGTTTATCATTACTTTATAAAGTGCTCCAGAGAGCTTCTATCTGTGGATTATTGCTGAATTGGATAAGCTTATAGTTGAATTGGAGTTCATGTCAGGTCATCTTAGATGTCTCTTTCAAGCCTTCAAAAACATCTGGTTGTTAGTTATAAAATTCTGACTAAAAAAACAATATGTGTTAAAAGTGTATGTTAAAAGTGTATCATCCCTCACACTGCTGTAGTGACATAATCTAGACACAACTGTTCTGAGGCAGTGACGTCTGCAGAACCTCTCCTCTAGTGGAAATATTTATATTGTGATTGGACATAGTCATTTATTAATGACATTTATTATTGACAACAGTAAACATATTGGCCACTATGACCAAATATAACTGCCTTTAAATGCATCAAAACAGCCTAATAGCCCAATGCCAATATTAATCTGCCATACGTCAAAATGAACCAATAGCCTACATTTTATATGTATATCCTAATAAACAGACCTGGGTCTGCATACTTTCACTTTAAAGTCTGGAGCAAATAAGAAGGAAGCTAAGAGAGTGTAAGAAGGACTCATGTTAGGTAATCTGTTGTTTCCTTCTCTTTCAGTCAGTGGGCATGTACCAGGCAGCCTTCTGTAATAACAGCCAACCACCATCAAAAAAAGAAAAAAAAAACTTTGTTATAAGGGCGAGGCTTATTTTGTTCGGTTCCTGCCCTTGATTCGGCTCTCTGAGTCCTCGTAGCGAGCAGTACGGAGCGCTACAGCTGTCAGTTTCGTTTGCTTTTCGTCTGTGGCTCAGTGTTTTGAAGTTTGAGCTGCCCGGGTGTCTCCACACGGACATAGAGCGGGGCACACTGACAGCTCATGCCCGGCTCCGCGCCTCTGTGCCCGGCTTCACTCACGGCTCACGCAGGCGGTCCTCGGGCAGGCGCTGGCGTATCCCTCCGCGGAGCCTGACTTGCACTCGCTCGCTCGGGTCATTCCAGGTTAAAGCGCTGTCGGTGCTGCCCGTGTCCCGCGCACTTAAGCTACGGAGAGAGAGCAACACCGTCAGCTCAAGAGGAATGCACCGTCACCCGGCAGACTGCATGTAACACTCGGACTGTCCTCCGGCATAGGTAGGTCCCATCATTTTTACAATATTTTGGACACGACACGAGTAGTGACAGCGTTTACATGTGACGTGACTGGCAGCCCTGGCACTACATTTTCAGATTATTTGCTAATTGCTTATTTTACCGCCACACTTTAACATGTTTTTATCGCAAACTCCACTGGGACTGTAATGTAATTCGAAGCTCAAGTGGTTCACATGGGAGCTGCTTCTGGCACTACATGGTTTTAGACGTTTCCACAATTATTAAAACCAAGTTTACACCAAGCAGCACTTTATTACTTCATGTCCCAGATGCTTCCGCCACAACACTGCGTTTGAAGGCACGAGGACACTTGTTGTCAAAGTTGTCAGGAGATAAAGGTTGTTTTTTTTTTTCTTAAGACGTCCCGAATTCAAGTTAGGACTTTTACTATTCAGAAAGGACCAGTTTTGTTATTTTGATTCTGCGCATTTTAGTTAAAGAATATAAGAAAAAGTAGCCTACTTTACTTACTTTGACAGATAATTGGCACAAGATTTTGACAGGAGAGACGCAGCGTGCCCGTTAGTGTCAGACTTCACAAAGTTAACTGGCATTCCTTTAAATACTTTTATTACGTATATAAATTATTTTTTTTATTATGCAATATACATTATCAATTGCATTATTAGTTATAGCTGTAAAACTGTCCTCTTGGAGTAATATTTGCTCGCTAAATGGGACGTAAATGACCCCTTTGACCCCTGATAATGACGTGCTCGCGTGACTTTGACGTTTTTAGGAGCAAACGTCCATCTTCATTAAATGCACGAGACAGGAGCAAGTGCTGCGTTCAATTGTGACCAAAAAAACAAAAAACACGTTACATTTTAAGGTAGACAAATTATTTACAACACAAGTGAAGTTTACTCACTCAGAACAAATTTGGCGCAACAATTTTACACGCAATACATCCAACTTATTAAAAACAACTCAAAATGACAAAAATCAAATCCATAATTAAGTTTACCAAGTATTTTCCAAGCAAATATGAATTGTCTTATTTGAAAGAATTAGATTAATACAATGCCAATTCATTTTAGTAAGTCATAATTAGATGTTTTTGACTAATGTCGGACTTATCCTATGGGAGAAAAGTGGAATTTTCCAAGGCAGCGTGAAGGCAGTGTCGATTCTTCAGTTGAGAGCATTTGAGGTCGCTCCTGTTCACCTCATGTAGCCTATATCAATGGTAAAGCAGACACATAGGCTTATCTTTACATTTAGAGGGATGTTGACTGTAAGTTGATATGTATGGCAAGCAGACACTCAGGGTTATTCCCATTCATATTTTTGTCTAAACTTGTTGGTTGGCTTTTGGCCGCAGTATGCCCCGCCTCCCTCTGCATAAAGTACAAATAGTTCTAGATGTCAAATATTGTATGACACTGGTAGTAGATATAAAAAAAAAAATTGCGGATTTTTAAAAATAAATGCTTACTGCTGCGTACAAGCGATGAACATTTAATCGATAAAGATAAGTCTGTCACAGTAATTACTAGGCTGTATCATCATTCAGTATATAAAAGACTCAGTAATTATCACGTGTACCTTTTCTTTGCTCTTGTTTTTTGTAAAAGTAATTTTTTCAGTATTAGATTTGTTATAATATTAGACCTGTATGAGTACATTTCAGCTGTAGGTGGTCAATGATTTATAATCTATGACACATTATAGCTACTAGAACAACTAAAGCCTGTGCTGCTTGTGCTTTTTATTTATTGCTGGCCACATTTTTACAATATGGAATTTTACTTCTTTAGATTTACAGTGTCAGTGCTATAAAGTTGTTTCAATATTATACATCACGTATTGTAATCATTTTCTGTAGCACTATAATGTACTTAAAATGTGCTTTTGTGGCAGGTCTAGATAAATAGTTTTGAAATCCCTCTTTACCAATGAAGTGCCCACAAAAACTCACTGTACTGCACTGTATGAAATATTGAATGTAAAATGAAAATCGTCATAGCCTAGTTATTACATAAAGATATAATATAAAAATAATATAAACGATCATTTGTCAGTGACCCTGTTGCTTAATAAAGTATTAAAATGTAAAAAAAAAAAAAAGTGCAGATATATTACAAATGGCACTATAATATAAAAGTGGAGAGGAAAAGGAGTAGATGTGCTCCAAACTGAAAATGGCTTATATTACAGAAATACAGCACATCGGACAGATGAAGGGCCATGTCTCAGACTCATGTCTCAGACTCATGTCTCAGACTCATGTCTCAGACTCATGTCTCAGACTCATGTCTCAGACTCATGTCTCAGACTCATGTCTCAGACTCATGTCTCAGACTCATGTCTCAGACTCATGTCTCAGACTCATGTCTCAGACTCATGTCTCAGACTCATGTCTCAGACTCATGTCTCAGACTCATGTCTCAGACTCATGTCTCAGACTCATGTCTCAGACTCATGTCCCTCCCCTAGTTGCTACAAAAGGCACATCCACGTGGGCATTTGTTCCATATCACCTGCACACATCTTGTAGTCACAACTATACTCCCAAAAGCATGTTGAGTTATCCCAAGCTGGCCGTTTCACTGAATGTCAAGATGAACGCTGCTAAAAGTTCCCATTTAAAGGTGAACACTCCGGCAGAAAGGTCATTGCAACAAAAGAAAGTGGTGCCGTGCTGTTATATGTGAGGGGCATACCTGAGCGCGCCCACCTCCTCTCCTCCTGACACTGGAACAACTGTTTGCATTTAGATAAACAGCACTTAGTGCAGTCAATACATTTTCTATCATTTATACATTTTTTTGCATTTGTCGTGTATGTCATACAAAATGTTTAACTTCTTTTACATCAGATTGACAGTTTAGTGCATTGCTTATTGGTTCTGCAGCACTCCTGTGCTGTTTCTCAGCCATCTGTGTTATATTTTCTTTTTTACTCTTGGCCACGATGCTTATTTTGACACAAACACACAATGTGTTTCTCTAACTGGTTAATCTCTCAATCACACCCACATGGAGACAGGTTAGGGTTAAGGTACACTTTGCTGATCCCTCATGAGGGAATTCATTTCTCTGCATTTGACCCATCCTTCAACTGGAGGTGGTTCAATCTTTGGTGCAGCTCCTGGGGACCCAGATCTTAGTTAGGCTTGGTCAGGATTATCTTGGCTGGAGGGTTTTACCTAGTCTGATGGGGGTACACCACCCACCCAAACATGGGGAGAAACATGCAAACTCCACACAGAAAAACCCCAGGCCCGGGAGTCGAACCTGCTCTGAGTGCTAAACACTCAGCCATCACGTTGCGAGGATACGGTACGAGACCTGATATCTTTGTAAAATAAAATAAAAGTGTGTAGTCTGTGCTGGATAGGCAATCATCCCCTTCATCTTCCCATCATTCTTTGTGTGCTGATGGAACATGGAGATAAGCAGTTAGTTTACATTTTAATAACTGTTTCTGTGGCACATGTCACTGCACTGTTTAGTAATCAACATCTCTTTGATGCCACACTGCACAATGTGTCCTGTTCTAGTGGTATATTCTTATTACTCAACCAAAGTGGAATGTGAAACGTGATCTGACACACATTTCTACTCTGACTGGATTTCATTATCCGACGACGGTTTGGTTCTTCAGAGTTGAGGAAAGATAAATTGTGATGATCAAATTAAAACTGAGATCTGAATGCAAAATTGTAAATTGCAAATGGTAATATAAATTAGCTAACCCTGTTGTAGAATGATAATAATTGCAATGCCATGTACATGTTTTAAAATGTCTGTGAAATGGGGCTGGGGGATAAGGTGAAAAAAAAATGTAATTGTGATTTGTGTCTATTATTTTGATGATATCAAATTGTGATGCAGTGCTTCTCTGCGCAGCTCTGTGCTCAAACACTCAGACACTTCTCCCCACCCACTCCTTCCATTGGTTGGCCTCCATCAGGATCTAAGTGATTGACAGGTGGATTTAACCAATGAACTTTCAGAAATTGCAGACGACGTTAGTTACTGCACAAGACCAAAGCTACTATGGGAATAGTGATGAAACTGAAATTGTGATTACATTTTTTGGCATATCACCCATCCCTAATTTGCTACTTTAATTGTAGGCATAATGACATATGGGCCACAGGTACTGTACTGTATATATATATATATATATATATATATATATATATATATATATATATATATATATATATATATATATATATATATATATATATATATATATAAACAATTATAACTCATTAACCATGTTTGTCATATCAAACAAGTTGACCTCTTAAAATGCTTCCCTGTAAATGCATAAGAGTCATTTATTTTTTTGCATAATACTCGCTTGCTTTCACTGTGTTCTAAACATCCTGAATGCTAATTTGTACATTATAAGATAGATCAAAAGTGAATTATTAAAACAGCTTGAAAAGCCAGCCCGATGTTATCTCTCTTGTGCAAAAATGATAAAGCTTTGAACTATTATCAGGCATTTTGAGCAATCAGCGCTGCCCCAGTACTGACTCCAGCCCTGCCCTGTAACATGTGGAGGAGCTCATTACCACTGGAAATGAAGTACAATGGAAAGAGAGTACTTTAATGAGGCTTAATGCAAGAAATATTAAGCTAAATATTTAAATGAGATTTTATCTAATTTGACCCATTTCAAAGTTCAGTTATAAACCTATGTCAGTGTTTATGCACGTACAGTCTGTTCTGTATCTGGGTTCTGTTCTCTTGGTCTATAAGTCTACCACTGGTTGTACAGAAAATGTTCTTCCATTTTATGCAAAATTGACTTTTATGAGCTATGTTTTATATACTTGTATATAGCCATGTTATAATGGTTTCCCTCATCATCTTACACAAATACTGTATGTTACTGTATCTTGACTGATTCAAGTTTGAGAAATTCAAGTTTGTGTGTTCACCTGTGCTTACGTACCCCATATTCCCACCCACATCCATGTACTTTATTTACTGTTATTTGACAAATGCAGACTCCTATTTCAGTGTTCTGTAGCCTCTCTTCAAAAATAGAAACACGTAAATAAAAGTATGCTGCTTGGTAATGTCACAGGAATTAACAGGAACTCAGTGGACCCATTGCTGATATTAAGATTTTAGATCAACATTTTACAGAATTTAAAATGGTGATCTACTTGTGCAGTAGTACTAGGGGAAAAATCTTTCAAGAAGACATATCGTGCTCAAAAGTTGATTTTACATAGTATGTCCACTCATCTTCACCAGGATTGTTCGGGTCATTTCAACACACTAATTACGGCTGGCAGCTACTGAGTTTAGCCCCATTTTAACACCTGACTCATTTGAACAGAGCTGAATTAGTTTGTCCAGTAGTACTTTTTAAAAGCCTGAATAATGCATAATACAGAGGCTTTCAGAGCACAGGCCGGCTAAGTCAGTGGGAAAAGTGTTTGGGTTACTATAAAAACCTTCAATTAGACGATAATGGTTCGCTCATGTTTTTTGTGCAGGTGGTGGAGGTTTGTGAGTAGGAGGGGGCCGTATCATGGTACACCTAACAAGATCCAGACACTGACTCCGCAGGACAGCAGTACAGAAGGCTAACCGTGCACAGGACTGAGGAGGCCCAGGGGACCTAACACAGGTGGGCCCTTTCAGCAGAACATAACAAGGCCTTTTGGGTTAGTGAATGTTTAGTGTTGTGTCAATTGTTGTTGTGACTTGCAGTTAACATGGAAAAAAATGTAACAGTGTGAAAGAAACTGTATGTAGTATGCACTCTTAGAGGTTTATAAAAGATACAATCTCAACTCAACCTGAGTTACCAGTGCCTAAGCCTGCAGATAGTCTATGGACAGGCCTCCTTCTGCTTGTAGATGGAGATGTTGTTCCTTTGGCTATAATATTCCACAGTATGACATAAAAACATATCTCTCTCCATGGAGACTGTTCTTAAGTGTGGCTTTAACTGTTATTTCATGGAATCATGCAGGTGTTGTGCCACCTACTGTTGCTATAGTCAGAGTAAATATAATTGGGTCATGACGTAAGAATGAGTTGTTGTACAGTTGTGTGCAGTAAAAGGTTATGTATGACATAAGGATCATTTATTGTACAGTAGTATAGTGTGACTGTAATGCTGTACGGTTCAGTGTGTGAATGGAGCTGTAAGAACCTGTTGGAGAATACGTTCCTCTTCCCCTCTGTTGTCTAATGCCTCAAATGACAAAAGCTCATAAAACAATTGTCATCAAATCTCGTTTCAACTTGTTGACGTCATTGGATGAAACTCCAGGATGTGTTTAGGAAGTTTTTAGCGTTTTGATGATTACAGTGGTCAAAATTCACCTCCACTACAGAATAGACTACTACAAAGTTATTTTGCACATCATTTAATCTAGTGACTTTTGTGTAATCGAACTCAATTAGCAAATCGCAAAGGCTCCACAAAAGACAAAATATCTGTATTCTGCATAAAAACTGTTGATCTGTACAAACATGTTCTGAAATGTGATTCTTGTATTCAGTCAGTTCAAATTTATTTTTTGTCAATTCTTCTGGATACTTTTAAAATGTGAACTTTGAACGGAATCCTATTATCAAAACATGAATCGCAAATCTAACCACAGTTGCTATGCTTCTGAAAAAAATCGCAATTTGATATTTTTTCCAAATCGTCCAGTCCTAGTAACACTCAGTATTTCCTATACAGTGTTCTTGGTTCACTTTTCGCAGATTATTTTTTTTGGTGCAATTTTGCATGCTTTTTTTTAACAGTGTATAAACGCACATTGTGTCCTGCGTCCTGATTGGCTAATGGACGTGCAGCGTCTCCTTTACAATACAGAATGTGTTCAGTCAAATTTACATAAATGTTCCATGCTAGCAGTGTGACTCTGAAACACTCTGCTTGAAAACGCGCAGCAGAAATGCAGCGCGGCAAGATGCGTGTCCATCTTAGACTTTGCATGTGAACATAAAGGAGGAAAATAACATAAGGACAACAGCAGCAATAAGTTTTAACAAAAATGACAAAAGGGTTGTAACCATCGTGCAGATGGAGTCTGCTTTAGCTTTGTGGATCAGTGACTACAGGAAAAAGAACATTACGAGACTTTACAGTGGAGCACAATCAGAGGAACTGTGAAATACGCCTGAGTCACCATTAATGATTTCTTATGTGTCCAACCTCGTAGATTGACCATTAAAATTAAAAGCTGTCATTTATATTTACAGTACAGTATAGTATTTGGTTTCGTTCTATAATACTGTGCTTATTTTTTTTTTTAATCTATGAAGGTTTGAACTTTGAGAGTGTTTAAACAAGAGAGAAATGTGAGAAAATGTTAATGCCTGTGTGAGAAAAGTGTATAAAGTGTGTGGTGAGGGGTTTTACAGCAAAAAAACCCATATAGAATAATTGTAAAAAAAATAACATTTTCTACTTTGTGGAATTCGTTTATTGTGGGTTATTTTTGGAACGTAACCTTCGCGATAAACGGGGGACCTCTGTATTCCCAGCTGTGAGGGCTGAAGTCTACAGTACACTTGCCTTAAGTAGTTTGAAAAGACGATTATGTATAAAACACCTTTTAGCCATGAACATTGAATTTTGTCGCTGTTTCAAGAATTCTTAATAATAATTCCACTCCAAACACTGCAAACAGTCTTTTTCATTTGCTTTTGTTTGTCCATTGATTAATGTCATCTCCTCCACATAATAGAATGCCCTGAGCTGTTTGTGTTCTTCACCACAGACACAATCCACTGTACCTCTTCTATTTACTGAGAAGTGAGTATTCAAAGAGCACCTGTGTCTTTATTATCCAAATTGAGGACCACTGTTGATGTCCTATTTTATGTCCATTATGGCTTTAGATCATAGACTGCATATATAAATGAACTTAGCTAGCTCCACTGACTCTAGCTCCAATTCACTTTCTATTGGAAAATGGCCGCCCCTCTCTCCGTAACTGCTGCTGCCAGGCTTCTCATTCTGACCTTTAAAATGTTCGTTTTAACCATGGACGGTATAAAGATTTGGACTAAGGGAGTATGACGTCACCCATAGCGTTCAGCTCCAGTCAAATGAAGCTCATTGAGGCAGTTATAGTCTCTACGCCTCTACTTCATAAAATGCATCAATAATCTGATAAAAAAAAAAAAAAACAGCCAAGAACATCTATTTGTTTTATGTACAATACAGAACTAATCAAACAAATAAAACTCCACTAAATATGTGCTACAAGTCCACTGAAGCACTTGCAAGTTTGACTCAGGGATTGCCTGTCGTTTACGCTCCTCTTCTGTCGGAGGTGTTGGAGCTGCATGCTCTCAAACCCCTACCTTGATGCTACTACAGTCACCACCGTAATACATGTAGTAGCACTGGAATGCGCCAGGTCTGAGGTTGTAGCAGTTGTTTGATTTGTGACGATTCCTCATTCTAATGCAGGGTTACGGTAATAACATTTTTTTTAAAACCCTTGTCAAATTCTGTCGCAGGTGATAGCATCCAGGAAAATTACCGGATCTAACAATTACATTTCTCAGATCTGTGGCGGCTCAAGATTAAGAGAGACTGGAACACGTTCCGGCAAACGTCGGATCAAATCAAGCCCTGGAAATACCGCTTCCTATGTCATCAACACAGAAAATTCCATCCAAAATTCAGGGACAGTTTACGTGCAAGGAAGGACATGTTGAACATTGATTTAACAAAATAGGTGTGTCACAATTTTATTTATTTTTTTTGTCTAATCATAAACAATATGACGCTTTGGCCGTATGTAGCATTGAATTACCTCTATGCATGTGTCATATCTGTGAATGTCGAACCCAGGAACTAAAATTTTTAACAAATTGAAAAATGAAACAATAAATAAACAATGTGAGTAAATTTATTGGCTAATTGAGGCTGGCATTTTAAGTCAAGGAGCCAGAAGTTGGCACCGAACGAACAGTGTTATTTTGGTACCAGTACTTTCTGAAACTTTTCAGTCAATTCCGACATAGACCTAGTTTCAGGGCCCAACCCTACTTCAGGGATCTCTGTCACCTGCACTTGGATACGTTCCACTGCATGATGATTGGAACTGCAGTCCACATTAAAGGCTGAAGCTCAGAGCTCAGCATCGCTCCCAAGAGATATGTACAGTTTATCGGAACAGCCACAGACTGGATTCCACCCATGAATCTATTTTAGGGCTATGTTGTAAATTTTAGCTCAAGAGACATTAGTTGTTTTATTAGTGATCCAAATGCCATATAAAACTTTCCATCAGGCAATCCATCATAAGTGTCCTAAGTTGTCCCTCTTGGTTTAGGATCAACTATTGCACAAATGTGAAGAGTTACAAATATTTGATAGATTCCACTCCACATATTGTGCAAAATTTAGTTTTTAGAGCTTTTAACCATGTCCTAATTGTTTCCCCCTCTCATTTACCAAGCGAAGTCAGACTTGTTTAATTTATTAAGTCATTTTAGATAAATATTACGATTTAAAATGTCCATAATATAACACAGGTGTCATAGATCATAATGTAGTAGACAAAAGCACAACATGTTCTTTTAAATATAACGACATAATACCATATTTTAAGATGTGAAGCTATGGAACATAAATATTCTCCAGGCTGCTTTTGAAGAGTGCGGACGCTGTCCTTGCTAGCTCTGCTGCTTCCTTCTTTACTTCAATTTTTAATCATTTTACCTCTTCCAGTGCTGGAAAATCTGTCTAGTTATGATTTTCTAGTAAACCAAGACTTTTAAACAGTTTTTGCATTTTTTTTACTAACGAACCAGCGACATGTCCGGGGGAAGAAATCAAAAGAATTGTTGGATCTGTCAACAAGAAATTAATGAGATACAACCACGGATAATTATTTTAGAATCTGAAAAAGGACTTCATCGGACGCTACCGCTGACTTTCAGTGGTAAGCAGCCCATAGTTACTTCCAGAGAAGTGATACTGTGCCTTTTCCAAAACTTTCTAAAGACCAAATCGCCAAGCCAACGCAACAAGTGATAAGACAATGCTCATCTCATTACATCACCCAAAATAAAACGTACAAACTGTCACTGTCACAAACTGATGTTAACATACAAACAGAAAATTGATTTTCATCACAAAACATGAGCAATGAAGTTGGCAAAAGAGCACAGGTAAACTGGTGATCTGTGCCAAATGTCAAGGTCAGAGATACGCTGCTTTTAGGTGAGGTGCTTTCAGAGATGTGAGCCACAGAAGAATCCAAACTTGCTCCTATCCCAGTTACACTGTTTCTGAGATTACAAAAATCCTTCCAAAGGTTTTGTCAACACACCAAGAAATTAAACAGTTGATTGTGCATGTGGGTGCAGTTGACACTAGAATGGAATAGGCTGAAGTATTGAAAATTGATTTCACAAAATTATTCAAGGAGCTTGATTAAGTGAAGGTAAAGACATTCATCAATGGACCTCTTCCTGACATAGAAGGAAGATAAGTAAATTTACCCTGCTGTTTCAGCTGAACACATGGCTGTTCAACACGTGTGCGCCCAAAGGATTGAGAACTTTGAGAGTGCTGATGGAGAACTTCCTCCACACTCTGCAGCACGGGCCTGGACAGGGTCCTGTACAGCCAGTGAGAGAAAAGAGGAATGAGAGAAGCATCCCTGCTGTTCTAGTGAGAGACCAAGCCAATGTGACCCCACCACAGCTGAGACTGAAACTGCTCTTATCAAGGTGAAAAATTACTTTCCCCTGAACACTGATGCAGGCAAAGTCTCAGTCTTGATCCTGTTAGATCTGAGTGAGATCTCTTACAGAGACTAGAGCAGGGGTCGGCAACCTTTAACACACAAAGAGCCATTTGGGCCCAGTTTCCACGGAAAATAAAACACTGGGAGCCGCAAATACTTTTTGACATCTAAAATGAAGATAACACTGTATACATTGTTTTTTTTTTTACCTTTTAGGTTTAGTGTAAACAATTATAGTGTGTTTATGACAGGGGTTCCCAACCTTTTTTGCACCATGGACTGGAACAATGTAGGTTTTATTTTCACAGACCGGCCATCTACACTTGGAAGATAAATATGGCAAAAATAAGTTAAGTGCATAAAAAATACAACTCACCAAACCGCTGCATCAGAGGGAGCCCTGCACTTGTTTTTTTGCGATGATGTGGACCCATCGAGGAGTGATGGGAGACAATGACACCTGCAGTGTGATTATGTCTAGTCTGCTCCGCAGTTTCTTTCAAAAAACTCTAAAGGCTTATCTTTTAATCCCAGGTGCTTAGTCTCCATGTGCCAAAGCAGTTTTGAAGGTTTTATTGCCTCATTTGCTTTTTCCCGCATATTACGCAGAGGGGACTGTGCGTGAGACTCACCTGTAGCGACAAACCCATGTTTTAAGTAGGACTCCTGGTGTTGTCTGTTAAATTTAGCTTTCTTTTTCTTGGAGGTCGTAGTCTCCTCTTCTGGCTCCTCAGTTGGCCATTTCCCCTTTGTTAAAAAGCTCTCCAAAGACTTTTGTTTTGGCTCATTTTCACTCACTTGTGGCTCTACTTTTGTGCGATGTGTCTGATGTGTTATACGTGATATGTCATCGCGGAGACAAGAGCAGATAATAAACTCGCCACTACATCAAATAGATTTCTGTGGCGATTTCCTATCAGGATTTTCATTATATATCTACGGACGAGCTTATTAGAGCATCATGAGGGACGGGCGAAAGTTACGTCCTTCTGATCCTCCTGCTCCTGAACCTCTGCACAGCGTCTGAAAATCAGGGCTGTGTCTTTATGCAGAACTGTGAGCTGTGTCTGTGACGCCTGAGCAGTGTTGTTTTTAACATTGTTCCACGAGTGTGGTAAGAAAATATAATTTTATTTTTATATTTCAAGATCACAATAATCTTCCAATTTAAGCTACAATAAAAAAGAACTATCACAAATAAAATTTACTTAAATTAAATACTTAAAATTTATTTTCCCAAGCCATGCAGAGCCGCAGTATAAGGATGAAAGAGCCGCGGGTTGCCGACCCCTGGACTAGAGGACTGGGTGGGCATCTCTGGTACTGCATTTAACTAGTTCAAGTCCTATCTAGAAGACAGGAAGCATTTTGTTGTGGGGTGTTCCAGGGGTCAGTCCTGGGACTCCCTTTGTTCAGCCTCTACATGCTGCCGTTAGGCCAGTTAATACACAGCAATAATGTGTCTTACCACAACTCTGCAGATGAGACTCAGATCTATGTCTCACTGCAGCAGGTGAATATGGACCAGTGGATTCACTCACTGCATCCAACAGATCAGTGTGTGGAGGAAAAACAACTTTCTCCAGCTAAACTCAGACAAAACTGAAGTCATAGCCTTTGGTCCACAGAAACAAAGAGAACATGTCAGCCATCACCTCCAGTCTCTCTCTCTAAAACCTTCAAATCAGGCTAGAAATCTAGGGGTAATAATGGACTCAGACTTGAACTTTAACAGCCACATCAAATCAATAACATCTGCAGCTTTTTACCACCTAAAAAACATTCCAAAAATCAAAGGTATACAGTCAAAAGTAGACTTTGAGGGACTTATTCATGCATTTGTTTCCAGTAGGTTAGACTACTGTAATGTCCTGCTCACTGGCCTCTCTAAACAAGTGTTAAGACAGCTGCAGTACATCCAGAACACTGCTGCTCGGGTCCTGACTAGAACCAGGAAGTATGAGCACATAACAGTTCTGTTAAGCTCTGCATAGGATTGAAGTTTTTTTATTCTGCATTCTTTTAATATTAATTTTATTTTGATTTGTTGTATTGTGATTTTAATGTCTTCCTTATTCTGTAAAGCACTTGGTATTAGTTTCTGTATGAATTGTGTTATACAAATAAATTTGACTTGACTTGCCTATTCTAAGTGCAATATTTTAACAAGATTTTATCACTTTGTGCTTATGCTTATAGACATTCTATTTACTGCAATATATTAAACAGCAATGTATGCACCATGATGGAAGCAGATGGACAAACGGTACAATAGAGACATTATGTGGACAACAGAGGGTCCATAGAGGAGAGCAGAAGTCGTTAATTCTTCATGTGGAGCTCTGCATTATAATGGAGTCAAGATTTCGTCAGCTGCACTGGCAATGTACAAGTCCAACATTTTTAAACTTTTTTTTTTTTTTTTTTCACTTTGTTGGCTTGTACTAGCTGGGTGGATGTTTTTCCAGTGTGCCAGTCGCTGCTTTTGCTGCCTGCCTTTTCGAGACTAAGGTTGTAAAAGAGAAAAAATTTGAAAAGCAGATGCCAATTGATCTGGAAATTATCATAACTAAATATGAAATTGAACATCTATCAATATTGAAATAAATTACATAAACAGGTCAGTAATTTCCTGAATGGTTATGATCTTCTATCAGAGGAAGCAAAAGATGAAGCTCTGTTAAAGAGTGTTGCATCTTGGTACAATCTGTATTGAGTATTGAGTCTGCTCCTTAGTATCAAAATCAAGGTAAAGATTTTGGCAGGAGGTGTATCCTTGGTTAAAGGCACAAAAGGTAACATTTTTACCAAAAGATACTAAAATAAAAAACGTATGTGTGTGTATGTATGTATGTATGTATGTATGTGTATATATATATATATATATATATATATATATAAATATATATATATATATATATATATATATATATATATATAAATATATATATATATATATATATATAAATCACATTATTACTTATTAATTCACAAATTAATATTTTATATTTATTATATATATATATATATATATATATATATATATATATATATAATTATAAATATAAAATATTAATTTGTGAATTAATAAGTAATAATGTGATTTATATATATATATATATATATATATATATATATATATATATATATATATATATATATATATATATATATATATATATATATAAAATCACATTATTACTTATTAATTCACAAATTAATATTTTCTAAATGTTTTGTGTGCTCTGCCAGCGGCACAAGACCTTGAAAATGTTGTCTATTGAAATGAATCCTCGTCATCATTTTCAGACTCGGGGCTGAATGACAAGAGACAAACTGCGACTTTGGATGACTTTGTTACATATTACAATAGCAATATTTTATACTATTCCCTTGCAGCAATTTTTGTGAAAATAAACAATGAAATGAAATATAAAAAAAGACTTTACTACAAAAACTCACTACCCAAAACATGCACAATAAACACAATCCTCCAGCTAAGATAGTCCTGCTTTTCAGTATCTGGAAATGGGTCCTGAAGCATGGGTCAAATGCAGAGAACTAATTTCCCAATAAAGAATACTTTATAGCTGATATCCCTAATTTTTACCATCTTAAATATGAAAACATAACTAGCATTTTAAACAGTTTGCAGTGGTTGAAAGTTATTCCTCACTTACCTTATGTATTCAGAGTTACTTGAGCAGGGTTTTGCCATCATGGTAATGCCAACAGCAACTAGCATGCTATCAGTGCACTTCCTGGTTCTTGGACAATTAAACTGTTAATAATTAGATGCAGACAGCACATATCAGTCTAATTTTAACCCTATAAGAGCTGCTTTTACAATATATCTACTGAGGCAAAATAATATGCTCAGCTGCATGGACTATAATCGGGGGCAGCCACTTCAACTTTAATTTTAGAATCTTCATGTGCCAAAAGTCTAGATGAGCAGTTAAACTGATAACTTGTCAATATTTATTTGGCTGTAGGTATGAAACCAAAAACCTCACGACAACGACCCTTGTACCACATTTGTCAGCCATAAGACACCTCGACTTGTCCAATATTTCGATAACCCCGCTGCCCTACAAAGACCGCTATGTCACCCGGAAGATAAGACTCCTTATGACAACCGTCCGGGCATGATTTCTGCAGCTGTCACAAACAACTGCGAGCACTGGTTATGTACAGGATTTCAGGGTTAGTCCATAAACCCTTCAAGTCAAAGGCCCTCACTCTATACGTCTGCAGCATAAGCAATTAAGGTGTCAAACAGCTCATAAATAACCAACTGTAGATGCTAATGAGAAGGTGCGGAGTCTGCGATATGACATATGATTCACTCAGTTTTACTTGTACAGTCGCAGCCAGCTGAAACTATTTACCTGCTGTTAAAAGCCAGCATGGGGCTCAAATATTAAGACAGGAGTGAGAAATTATAGTAGCTGAGGTTTAGAAGTTTACAGAGTTATAAAGTGTTATTGAACACATACTGTACCTTTCAGGAGCAGCTGGCCCATCTCCAGATCTTGAGCTAGGCCTGGTCAGGACTACCTCAGCTGGAGGATTTTTACATATTTAGCTTGTTTTTAATTATCTTTTGTGCCAGTCTTTCCTTAAAACACCAAAACATTTTCACAAAACTGATATAAATATGCAACTGTGACAATGAGACATGGCCAAAACATAAGGTAAATACAGTCTTACAGCAATTGTTTGGCCTAATTCTGAACCTACTTTTCCCCTGAACATTTTACCAAGGCAAGTATCTTCCAGCCTTTATAAATATGGAATCCAGCACCGCTTCCGCCTGATGCTAGAAAATATTACAATATTTATTATAGAGGGAGGAATTTTTAATTTGCGAGTATTATACTTTTTGGTAACCTCACTTTAAATAGCGGTACCATTTGACCACCTGAATAATCAAAATTCTCCATACTTCATTATGCCAGAAACCTGGTCCAGCATTATCCAAAACCTCTCAGACCAATGCCTCAATACGGCCTTTGAATAACATTCCACTGGCCTATGGGATGGGTCTGTCATCTTAATCTAATTAGCCTAAAGAGGGCGTTTGATTCTCTGACCTTCACGTGCATGTCACTTATCAATTACAAGAGTGTAAAGCCATTACAGGCCCTCAGGGTACAGGGCGGTGTGCAGTGGTAATGAATTTGAAGGTTAAAAATGCAAATTGCTACGAGGCATATCCTATTAAAGTCATGTCCAGATGAATGAAACATGAATAAAATAACTAAAGTAATATCCATAAATTACAGTTTGAGGTAGCTTTTATTAACTAGTCAATCAGGAAAGATAAGCTTGCTAAATGTCATTGAGTTTGAACATGTTATTATAATTAACATAATTATGACATACCAATATTATTACTTTTTTTTCCCAGCGGGCTATTTGTGGAGCTCAACAATGAAAACACGGCATGATTCCAGAAGTAAATATCCCATAATTTGTTCATAGACTAAATAAAAAGATTTAAAAGACATGACTGAAGCTAACCAGCTATTTGGTAACTAAAATCCACAATGCACACTTCTAGATGTTTAGAAAGTTTATTTTTTATTGATATAGCTCTTTTTTATAATAATGAACAAAAACAGCCCTTGTGATCATTGGTTACCACTTTGCTGATTAGCCTCAAATTTACTTCCAGAGCCTTAAAGTGAGCGGTCACTGTTGAGCTTTCATAATTTTAAAGATTGGCAACTGGGACCTAGAGCACCAAATGCTAATGCTAATGCTAACAAAATGGTGGTCAAAGAAACAATAATCTCTGTGCTTTGGTGTATTTGGTTCAGAAAATAGAAGTAGATGCAGTAGATTTAACTATAGTTAAATTGATATCCAATCATTTGTAATCGTCAATGCTTTGGTCAGCGTAGGTCCTTTTTCATTTTGAACTTTTTTGCTCTACAGCCAGTCCACTGTCAGTAAAAGCATGTGGTTTAGAGCAGAGTTCAGACTTTCAAGAGCATTTCTGTTTTTAATTCTATCTTGTTCATGGTCATATTTTGGTAATTAGATTTTTGGACTATACAGACTCCAAAACACATACAAAAAATTCAATCTAAATGTCAAAAAAGAATAAACAATTTCAGATTTTTACTTTTTTTAAACTTTTTTTTCTTGACATACCTTATAATTAATCATACAGGTATGATCTACAGTAAAAGAAAAAATTTGTCAACTGGGCAAAAAGTTGACAGATTTAAAATTTTCTTTTACTGTGTGTCAATAATACACTTCATTTGTAAATATTCTCTCTCTAGAAGCCTTCAGTAACCATATTTACACCTTTATTTTGTTATCACTGTACAATAGAAATTACCATTTGACTAGTTGACTATTGCTATTAGTTGACTGCTCATATAATCATTTTTTGCAGCACTTCAGGGCATCACTAAAACGTCATCTCACGTTTGAATTACATCATATTTATAAAAACTTTGAGGAAATCTCCTTAGCTGATAATGTTTTGGTGCTTTGTTCCAGACAGTTCGGAGTTTTAACTTGAGGTGGGTCATCCAGGGACACTCCGCGGGGAGAGTTGAAGTGTGTCCAGTCTTTCCCTGGCTAAGTGCCTTGGCAGCTTGTTGTTCTTGTGCCGCGGGCTGGATAAGCTACGGCAGGGTTTCAAACAGGATCCTCCATAAAGCACACGGCCTTGGACACATTCCCACTTCACTCCCAAAGAACGTGTTCGACTTTGCAAACAAACTTTACAATCAGCAAGTTGTCACAATTTTGCAGTAAATGGTGCAATTAATAACTTGGTTAGTTTTATAATCTTAGTATAAAAACATTGTGATTGTGAAGGCACTGCTTTAGGGGGGCAGCTCCTCTAATCAGTCTGACCTCAATCAAATGTCAATATTTACAATTTTACGAGTTTTTTAGTTTTTGATGTTTTTGTTTTCGTGTTTATAATTATAGAGGTGACTTTTTTACTCTTACTTTAAGAGAAATAAGGTCCAAGACTTGTCATCCATTTTTGTCTGTCTAGTCATAACTATTGAGTCATTTAGACAACATCTTCCAGAGAAATGCCTTCCATGCGTGTAAAGTGGCCCTGCTTTTGGATGGAATGTTCAATGCGGATGATGTTGTTATCCTATTGTGACATGTATAATCACAACTATTTGCAAAGGTAATTGATCCTGGCATTTTAGCATCTACAAAGTATAGACAGTGAGGATTCAAAGTGAAGCATGATTTCAACAGAGTATTTTCACCTTTGTCAAAACAGCACTGACCTCCAGAGCTGTCGCTTGTCTGTGTACCAGATGTCCTCACACTTGGGCTTCCAACTCTGACACAAGCAGCTCCTGAGTCATCACTCGAGCTGCCTCCACCAAAACGACAGCCTTTTAGTCAAAGGGAAACATTTATTTTTTTTGTATCATTTTCAGTTTTATTTCAGTTGAGATATGGTTCAGTCTTTGAAGTAGAAAAGTATTGTGTTTGAAAACTGCTTCCTCCGGTGTTATCGCTGGATGTTATTTGAACTTAACAGTTGCATGACGTTCTTGTGAGCAGTCAGCGCGTACTTTCAATCGCTTTGTTATGAAACTCAGAAGTCCCCCCCAATTCGTCTTCTCTGGTTCCGGAAGTCAGATTCCCGTTCATTTTTCCCATAGACTATGTTAAGAGTTCAAATACATTGTGGAAACTAACCAGCTATGTGCTAACTAATATCCATCCATAATTTTAAATCAAATTATAGGTCTTATGCTTCATTCAGACTGCACTCGGTCCAGCTGCGACTCGTGTGTTGGACGGGTTTAGATGCGGTGTGACATTCACATGAGAACCGGAGGCTCTGCTGTGCTGTTGTGGTCACCACCTTTGAAGCTGCATGTGTAAGAACATGTGTTCATGCAATAACTATTTATTTATTAAGGGAAAAGGTTTGTGGAGGGCTCCACCGTGGCACCTCCGCCAGCACCACCACACCTCTCCTATTGTTTACTATACTGAATACTTGTAGCCACGGGAGCTGCACCGTGTGCAGCCTGAGCCTGGGGTTATGGCAAAAACATAATCATGATTATTTAGCTCATAATTGAAATCACTTGAAGAAAGTATAGGCTTAATCTAATTTATTATGTTTTGCGCCACTTTAGATTATAAGTGGCTTTGATCCAGGTTTTGCAAGGCCCCCACAATGACCTATTCCAAACAGAAGTTGATGAATTGTACATTTTTGTAACCGTATACAGCAATAATTGAAATAAATGTACCACCCCATTTTTATTATACGGCCATATGAGAAAATATGATTTTTACATTTTCAAGTAAAGCACTGAGATACAGATACTGCATCACCTGATACAATAATTGGCTTTTTTCACCCTACATGTTATACACAAATCACCAACTAGTATGACAAATGCAAATTAAGAATGCTTGAAACAGAAAGTGTACTCAGTCAGTGAATATAGAGAAGGTATTAGCTTCAGTTATTTATCATCATAGACAAAACTTCACATAGCTTAATAATGCAGACAGTTATTGTAGACAGTGACAATGCCCTGATTAAATTAACAATTACTGTAGCCATAGTGACAGACTGTCCATAAATATTCTGCTTTTCTCATCAAGCCGTGGCAGATGCTAATATTCTGTTTTTACAATCTGTGTTTTGTTTTTCAATTTTTTTCAATTTTTTTTTTGGATCAATCATTGGACTTCAACATATGGCTGATGGATGGACAAGAATTCTATTTTATCATCACGATTGCATTGCTTCTTATCCAGCTCAACTTTCTATACACCTTATTATTACATTGTTTTTCTCTAGTACAGACATATTGTATAAGAAGCTCTTGAGGTTAAAATAAATACTGTGTACTGTCTGCATCTAATTATAAAGCATTTTATTGTCAGAGATCAGGAAGTGGATGGTTAGCAGGCTAGCTGTTGTTAGCATTACCTTGACCCCAAACTCCGCTCTTCAAAAAGCTGTGAAAAGAGCTAATAAACTCATTAGGATGTTTGTAATGCATAAGGTAAGAGGAATAACGTAAGTGAGGAATAACTTTGGACTACTGCAAAGCCATCACCACAGCAAGCAGACCCATTTTCAAGATGGTAAAAATCGGGTAACGCCTTTCAAAAGTTAGCTTCCTTTATTTTCTTACTGCTACAGCTTTTAGTCAGTCAGTTTTTTTTCTGTCGCACTTTATTGCAATCTCTTTCACAGAATAATGCCACACAGTTTCACTTTCTCTTGCTCTTTCCACTGCCATTTGCGCATTTAATTCACAAGCAGACGACCGCGGTAGACAGGGGAGGATGTCTTCTTGACGGAGCAGAACAAATAAACAGCGGGACGGCAAAATAATAGACACGCACACAAAATGTTGCTATGGTGACTTCATTCTCTGGTCCAAAACGTTGCAATACACACTGTGTTATATTAGCATGTATTATGTTCTTTATTAAGGCCGTCACTAATCATCATTTAGCCAGCTGAGGATTGTGATGATTTTATCGTTTTTATTTAATTGCTGTTATTTTGTCATTCGCTCGTTTAATAACATATTGCAGAACATTCCAGGAAAATAAAGGACATCTCCATGGGGGTAGGCGCCTCACTGGAAAAGTGACACACTGCATCTTTTAAGGCGCTGCACCTGATTTTTACAGTCTTAAAAAATGTAAAAAACAGAACTAGTACATTTTAAAGAGTTAGCAGTGGTCCAAAGGTACTCCTCATTTACCTTATACACGTCTCAACTCAATTACTCAACTCGATGAGTTTATGAGGGCTTTTCACAACTCTGATTATCGGACAATAAAGTTGTCTAATAATATGCAGACAACATGCAGCAGACATATCATTCATTCTCACCATAAACCAGGACAAAAAACTAATTAGTTTTCTTATTATTTATTATTTTTAGCAGATGAATTGGCACTGACATATTTGGAGGGTGTAGGCACAGTTCAGAATGCTGACAGCCTTTCAGAGTCCAATGCCTGTCTGCTTCCCCCTGTGGGATTTTCTGGGAGACACATCCAGTTAATTAGATTTCTAGATGTCTAAGTAATCTGGTGATTTAGCCTGGTTCAGAGGAAATAGATAGGAAGCAAAACAAGGCCACTTCTGAGTTTGTGTCATAGTATTAACACATCATTGAAACAGTACTTACAATGTGTGTACTTATGAAAGTATAAGATCTGTTAGATGAATCAAAGCTAGTGTTGTATTGGTTTCAATGGGCCATGCTCACTTTACTTCCACATGTGTGACGACAGAAGCGTGCACTGCATGATCAGTTCTGATCAAATCAAAGCGTTGGCAGCAGAGCTAGCACAGGCCATGGCGCGGAGCTAAGCTAGATCTAACTTTTAGGTGCTTTAAGGATTTCAGATTGTCAAAATAGAGAAAAATCCTGACAAAATCCAACCTTTGTGAAAGTGTCGGTTTGATTTCACAGAAATACACGGTGTTTTATAGGAGACTTGTTTATTGTGATAAAAGGGGGGGAAAAAAAGATATTCTTTAATTACAATTGAAATCTTAAAAATGAGAAAAACACAACTCCATTCTTCTTTTCTTTTAAACTTTTTTTGTTTACTACATTCTGTATGTGTCATTCATAGTTTTGAAGCCTTGTGAGAATCTACAATGCAAATAATCATGGAAGACCTTTTGACTGGTAGTGTATTTTGATCTCAAGTGCTGCTTATACAATAGATCTGGACTGGAACTACTCAAATGCTTGGGAAATCTGGACCTTTAATCATACTAAATGCATCAACTTTCCCCTGTAGCAGACATAACCATAACATTCCAAAACCTTCCTCAATTATAAGCTTTGAAAGAGTAACTCAAAATTGCACTACTTCTTTGGCTCATAAGCTGTAAACAGAACTCAAATGTAGCTTATTCATTTGGCATTTTCAGACTCAAAGGAGAACTGAAGAATTGAGGGGTTGTGTTGACATTTGGAGTGCGTCCGCGTGCACAGTTAAAATTTTGATTGGAAAAAATCTAATCTGCACTACTGAAACTATTTGGACCTTCTGTAACCTCTTTCTATGTTTTAATATCCTACTTTGAACTGGTGCTATGGTTTTATTGGCTTCATCCATAAGTAGTAAAGGTTAAAATATAGTGCATTTGACCCGGTGAAGTTTGGGAGTGCTGATATTAGGTTGTTCTGTTGTGTATTGGAGGCAGATGGGACACATGGGGCTGGTTATGGTTACAGATCTCCTCAGCGTTCTCTTGTTTTGATAGTGCTTGTGTAAATTGCTGCCATCTTGTTACGGTTGCTAAGAACAAAATGTGTGAGGAACTCGGTGCAGTGAGTAGCAGTAACTGCAATACAATTAACATTACTACAAGGGTGCATCATAAAGTAATATCTAAAAGAATGGACGGTTACACACCATCCTTCCATCCATCCAATTTGTTCCGCTTACCCGGGACCGAGTTTTGGGAGCAACAGTCTAAGCAGGGACTCCCAGACTTCCTTCACCCCAGACACTACTTCCAGCTCCTGCGGTGAGAGTGTACCCAGGCCAGTCAAGAGACATAGTCCCTAGTAACTTCATAGTGTCCTGTGTCTTCCCTGGAGCCTCCTTCCGGTGGGACATGCCCAGAACACCTCCCAGGAGGGCGTCCAAGAGGCATTTGGAGGAGCAGCTCCTCCCATGTGACTGAGCTCCTCAGCTGGTCTCTAATGGAGCGTCCAGCCATCCTGGGGAAGAAACTTATTTCAACCAGTTGTATCTGTGATGTTGTCCTTTTGGTCATTGATCAAAGCCCATGACCATAGGTGAGGTTACCAGTACATTTAATACTCTACCTGTAGTGTTAAGTCATCACCACAACATGTTTATTATATTGATTAAAAATAGTTTTTATTTTTACAGGTAAAAATGCTGTCACTAATCTGATCTAAAATGATCTAACATGTAAATGTGACGTGGAAAAATTTGAAATTTTAGTAGTGATTTTAGTTTACTCCATTGTAATAGTAAAGAATAGGCTTGATTTCAATACCACAATATTAGTGTAAAAATAAATAATGCTTTCTTTGTTACCATGTGGTTTTATGATAGCTCTGATTAAGCTCAAAATTATTCTAAAATGTCTCAGAAAAGGTCAAATTTTCCTCCTAAATCCACTAGTAAACTTACTTAGCCTCCGAGCTTGACTATTTGAATTGGCTTTTTAGCAAGTCAGTCTGGAACTAATTCAAGCTGTATTTTGGCTTTAAAGAAAACCGTTTTTGACATTTCTGGAAGAGGGACGAACCCCTGTGGATCGCAACACACCGGTTCAGAGAGGTTAGCGCGGCGCATACAAATGTAAAGTTCAGTAAGGAGAACCAACTGCGCACAGTTCTAAGAAAAGCTCCCTCACAAATAAAAACGCGGCGGCAGAGAGAGTTTTTCCAATGGACTGGACGAGCGGGTGTCGACCACACATGTGAAAGCAACAGTGTGTCCAACACCAGCGTGACCTTTTACTCACTCTTATTTCTGCTTTTCAACATGTGCCACGTCCCACTTTGAACTCTCCAATCTTACACTGACTGACACATTCATGCAACTCCTCTAAGTACTTTTAGCGTGGGCTTTCTTGGGTTTAACAACAGTGTAATGAAATGTTTGGAAACCTATGAATCCCAATGTAGGACAAATACCATAACTTGTTTTTACACAATTTCAAAGTGTTCTACAATCGCCTTTGTATGTTTGAAGTGGCTGTACTTGATTCTTTACATACAGTTGAGCAAGAATCTTTAGCCCCAGCACAGTAAAAGCTGCTCTTAGGGTTAAAATGAGGCACAGCGTGTCGTTTCCATCTAATGGGGCTTTTCACAGTTGCTAAAATAGATTGTGACATCACATCGCAAAGCATTATGGGATACCCCCTTAGACAAACAAAGGCTAAAGCAAAGCCTGTCTGTCCTCCCCCGTCAAAACATGTTTTATTTTCAGAGAACCAAGTGTGCTGTTAGCATGCTGATTGTTAGCATTAGAGTGATCCAAAAGTGATAAAAAGCTATTATAAACTCATCACGGTGAATAGGATGAATTTGGATGCTCAGAATGCATTAGGAAAGTGAGGAATAACTTTGGACCACGACAAACAGTTTGATGTGAAAAACATACTGGTAACATTTTAGTCACAGTTTTTAGTCGCAGTTTTTAGACACACAAAGTTTCTTTAGTTTTATATTGTGCACCTACAACCCTTTACCAACCACTGTTAGTGAACAGGCACACTGACATATTCATGCATGAGGTGAGTGAAGTGTATTGCACAGGGACACAGGGGCAGGATAGCAGGATTTGAACTGGATTTTCAAAGCAAAAGGTGTAGTAGAGTAAATTGTGCTTGATGTCTGAGCCTTGATAATCTTATTTAGCAATGCTTAAAGTGGCCTACTGGCTGTAGTCTAACTCCTCCTCTAATCCCAGTCAGAGCACAGACTCATACGATACTTGACAATTATTTCTCAGAGAAAATAAATGCCAGTTCAGTTTAACTCAGAAAACATTACATAAATATTATTTGCTCTTCTAATCCATCCCATATCAAGTCAGTTTACTTTTGTTGATGGTGTAGATTTTGTTTTTAGTACAGTTTTATTTCAGTTTTCAGGAGATAGAATGTAATAAGACACTATTCAATCCTAACAGCCTTTGTGAAGCATTCTTATTTCTCCAAACAAACACAATAACATTAATAAAGCTCGTACGCCCACATGGCTACATTTGACAGGGACACCGTATTAGCAGTGGTGCATTAGTGCTAATGGATGGCACCGAGTTACTTTTGGAGTTTTTTTGTCTTAAAACCAAATCGTAGACAATGATTTATCTTAAAACAAATCTGATTAAACATTAGTGACCCTTACCTGGCACAAGTGTGATTTTAAAGAGTGTAGATCACATAGATTTTACATTAACTCTGCAATGTCTGGACATCTGGTTTACTTTTTGCCTTATATCATAAAAAAGGTCCCTGGAGATGTTTGTGTAAGATATACTGAGCTAATATAAAGCCCTGTACTATAACGTTTACTCATATTCACAGTTAAAATAATGTGAAACAGGTGAATAGCATCTCATGTCAGTGTAATAAACACAAAAACCTTGATTTAACTTTAGTTTGTGATTTTATTTTCTACAATCAACATTTCTAAGCAGTCAGTTAATGCTAAGCAAATGAACAGTGTTAAGCAAAAAGCATTTTGTAAATTTTCTCTTCAAACTACCCTCTCTCACTCTCTCTTTAATCACAATAAGATGAATGAAAATGAAAAAAACAAAAGTGATGTAAAAATGCATTCATAGCTTAATTAATGCACATAGCTTTATAGCTTGATTAGCTGCGAGCCCGTTTAGCTGCAGAAATGCACTTCTGCGGTCAATCTGGAGCTTTGTAGACCCGATAAAAGGCTCAGACTTTCTTCTACACTTGATAAGGTGCACATCCCGGTGCGCAACAGTCATCCACAATCTCTGAAACTCACATAAAGTTTGTACATTACAGCCGATGCCGTTAGTTTCTATGGGAATTCTCAACTGCTATCAGTGTGGGGTTTGGAGGTGCATGATGGGATTGTGTGACGACGACTACAGGAGCAGTATAGTTTGGATAGCGACAAAGAAGCACTTAGCTTGAGTGACTGTATGCTAGCAAATACGATTTAATGAGGCCATATTATGCAAAAAGAAACTGCAGCGCTGAGGAGAAA
Organism: Periophthalmus magnuspinnatus; assembly: GCF_009829125.3. Classification (NCBI taxonomy): domain Eukaryota; kingdom Metazoa; phylum Chordata; class Actinopteri; order Gobiiformes; family Gobiidae; genus Periophthalmus; species Periophthalmus magnuspinnatus. Next base: position 24,792,093 of record NC_047136.2, read on the forward strand.
TCACACAGCGGGTTGCTAAAAGTACATTAGCGCATTGACTGGCTAAGCACAACGGAAGCTTAACATAATTATAATAATGTGCACAATTATCTTGTCATATGTGTTTTGCTTTTTCTTTCTGTGATCCGTTAAATGGGTCTGTTTGCTAATGTTAATGCTATGCTAATAGGTTGAGTTTCTACAAGAAATACTCAAATGGAAAATTCGCTAATGTTGAATTTTATTTGTCAGGGATTAGGTCCATTAAAGTTCTGCTGATTTAAAGGTGCACTATGTAATTTTTTTGGTGAAGCATCTGTCACCGTCTTGTCTCCGTGGAGAAGTTATTGCTTTTCTACCTCCTTGAAACCAGGCCTATTATGCAAAACTGACTTTTCACAGATTTTAATCACAGTTTTCTAAGCAGAGTTGTGTTTTAGTTTTAGTTCATGTTGTACACTGGGCCAAAACTCCTCAAATGTACAAAAAAATTTGACAAATAAAAATACCTACACCTTTATTTTGTTGAAATAATGTTTAAAGGTGCACTATGCAACTTTTCTAGTGGAGGGTACGCTACCTGCTTGTCGCCATGGACTTGTTATTGCTTGTTATCTGTATACTGCAGAACATAACAAGGAAAGCGACCATCCACCAAAAAGATACACAGTCTACCTTTTTAAATATAAGGAAAAAATGTGTTTCTTGTGTGTAAATTGTGCCTGACATTACCTAATATGTTTTACAACTCTGTACTTCCTGTAATTTTCAACGTATTTGTCGACCTTCTCGCAAACTGCAACTCGATTGGTGTTAAACTATAATTTATATGTACATTAGATTTGATGTAATGTAGTGGGATAAGGCCTAGAGAATGGTAAAAACCTGTCACCTGCTCTATAAACTATGGGCTCATTAAATGTTATGGCCTCACAAATGACTTGCTCCTACTGCTTCTTGTGACACTGTCTACCACTCCTTAAAAGTCAATGTATATTTTATTATCCCTATAGGGGGACATGTGAACTGACACACCACAGCAGCTGCTTTTCAGAACATTGCATAATTCCAAAACAATGCACAGTACATTCTGTGCCGTGTAGTGTCTGTTGTGGTGTCCCGTATAGTGTTATGAAAGACATTACCCGATAAGGAAATGGGATACTCTAGATAAAGATCTGAGCAAAGTGGCACCAATTCACACAGTATACAAGCTGAGGGAACAGGTACAAGTGGGTACTTCATCAAAGAATAACTATAACAAAATGTAAACAAAAACAAAAAGACAAAAAAATACTCATCCATATTACTGATAATGTCATGTAAATTATCTGTAATATCTACAGTATAAGCATTTGAAACTTGGTAGACAAATGTTTCACTATTGTCCTACATATATGTTACAGTGTGAGTGCTTAAGTATAATATACATTCTGCACTTTTGTGGGTAATTTTCCAGTATTTCCGCATTTGTCTGTGTTACGACCACAGACTGCATAAAGAAGTGGACTAAGTGAGTGTGACGTATAGTGTTCAAGTCAAATGAAGCTCATCGAGGCTAGAGCAGTTACGAATTTGGAGCCGAGTTCCATGTTTGGAATTCTGACTGCGAATATCATAGCAACCAAAGAACCAATCCAGAGCGATGCTGTTGGAGGTAATGCCCCTTCTTGCCCGGACTGCTGATGTAGAAGGAAACGGACACTTGGCAGTATTGTCAATCCAACCTGTTGCTAACGCTAGCGGGAGCAACCACGGAGAAAGAAAGCCACTGATTTGCCTGTTATTAATGTTCATACCTTGATTTATGGACATAATGGCATCCTGGAGAGAGACTTTTAACCGACAGGGACACCAGGCCCAAGTGCTTCTGATTGTCAGGCCCGCCCCACTGACAAAGACTACAAGGGGCTGTCACAGTCCGATACTTAAACCTGAACTAGTACATGTAAGACACATTTTGACAATAATTATTCAGGTTATTATTGGTATATTATCAACATATTCCTTTTTGTCACCCTACTCTACCTGCGATTAGTGCTGAGTTTTCAAGTAGGCCAGTGTGATTGTAATCTGCCTGTGAATCGATGAGTTAGCTAAACTGTGTGGGCAGATGTGGAGCTCAAATAAAGCTATGTGTGTTACCTTAGTGCTGACAGACGCCTTCACTCTGCATTCAAAGGTCACATCTGCTCTAGTACACTCTAGTCAATCACTTATTTTCAATGTCTGTACCCAGACGATCTAACCATTGACTCTCATAACTAACTGTGTGTTTCTTTCTTTTCCATGTGACTGCTGATGGTTCAAATCTGACAATTTTACAGGTAAGAGGCTGCAATTTTGTTTTTTGTTTGTTAGTATTTTTATTTCATAGGTTGCTAGGCGGTAGGTTGTAAAACAATGTAATTACTTTTTACAAATCATTGCAAAATGCACAATTTTGTGAGTAGATGCTAAATGCCAGGTTTGATATTTGTTATGCTAATATTACAAATGGTGGCTGTCTGTCCATAACTGTTTGTTTGCCCTGTCACAATAATTACCGTATCAACTCATTGTTCAACAAATGATGTACATTTAGTTTCCACTAGTATTTACGTTATATTTTTGCACTATGACTAAATGATGAGCCAATAACCACTTAACCCTGTAACTGTAAACATTTTTATCATCCTGGAACTGTTAGCATGCTATAATTTAGGCACAGTGCACACTCAGTGTAGCTCACTAGACGTAGTCTACAACAGAAATTTAAACAATAGCTGTTTTCAGTTTCAGCGTAGTTAGCTCCTCCCTTCAGACAGATATAAGGCAGTGTCCACCAGTAATCTGAACAAAACTGAAGTGGCTTGGATGAACAGTGTCTTCACTCCTACAAATTTTTGTCCAGTTGACAGATTTAACTTTTGACTTTTACTATGTTAGCATGCTAGTTTTCAACATTATCATGACCTGCAAAAAAAAGTGCTTATAAACTCATTGCGGCGAATCATTAGAATGTTAGGAATGAAGAGTGGAACTGTGGATCGCTGTAAACTGTAAAAAAGAACAACAAAAAAGTTGCATGTTTTTTTTAAGAAATCAGGTACAACATCGTAAGTGTTTCATTCTGCTAATTATTTATATTTTAACAATATTGTACATTTTACTAGGATTTATTCTTTTGCTTTATGATATATAGCCTCTTTTTTATTGGCACGGTTTGCTTGGGGCTGCTTTGGAGTGGATCTGGTTGGTGCAGCTCCCAGCAGCCGAATCGGGTTACCCTGCTCTGGGCACAGCTACAGATCCAGGGGCAGGGCCGTGTTATGTGAGAAGCTGACGTCTACGTAGCAGAGTAAACAGGACACTACTTCCGTTTTCTGCTTATTTCACTTCTCTACACCTCTACACCACATTTTTAAGTCTCTTTATGTAATGTATCGGGCTTAGCTCATATTGGATGTGTTATACACTGGAAATCTCAGATGTTTGATCTTGATGCATGTGTTGTGCATTGATAAACAGGAAACAGTTGTTGCTAGCAGGTTAGCTTGTTTTTGAAGAATGTCGGTACAACATGTAAGTTGCCATGACTAGAAATATGGCAGTTCATCACAAAATCAAATGAGCATTTGATGAGAAATGATTATTTCCCAGTGTGTGAGAGCTGTGAATGCTAACAGTGGCTAATAGCGTCTGACCCATTTTAATGACGTTAGTGTATCACATGGTTACACTGGTTATACGCTCCTGTCAAATGGCTGGTGGGGTTCTCCTCTGAACTTTACCATATGCAAGTTGCTGCTGGAGTTTTGGGTCTTTTTAACGTTTAGCTGTCTCCACATATAATCTTTTACATCTAACTTTTTGTAGAGGTAGTTGGAATATTACACTACACAACAACATTACACAATCTGATTAGCACTGCACGATGTTCGATAACTATATTTTGTGTTGCGATAACAATATTTTAATATATTTTTGGCCCAATAAGTTCAGTTAATTTTGTCCATTTTACTTTACAGTGCACTTTTTAAAAATGTAAAATTTGTGTTGTGATATTTTTATCATCCTGTGATATCGACTATTGTGTCAGCAGTATCTATATTTTTGCCTAATATTGTGCAGCCTTATTGGTATGTGCAAACATCCAGACGTAGCAGATGGCTTAAAGTTAGTGTAGTTTTTCCTCTTTTCCTCTTAGTCATCTTCTATACTTGTAATAACATTTGAGCTACATCCCTCAGTGATTTACCTGTAAATATATGCATGCCCAAAGTGTGAATGTGTGGTCTAATGCTCTCTGTCCTGATCAGTCTAGTTTTGTGCCTCGTGTGCCCCCGGTGGTGAGAGTGAGGAGGCGCGGCACTCTTTTCACGCTTGAGGGAGAGTTGAAAGATGCTCCCGGCCTGGTGCGTTTGAATTATTCATGTAGACCAAGGAGACGAGCGGTGCAGCCTTCATCTTCACTTTGGTGCCCCCGGCTGTGCGGCTCCGTGCTGCACTACCAGTGAAGGGGTGAGCTTAGGTAAGGTGCATATCAGTAACATAGGGACTAAAGCAAGGGACCACGCAGAGAGACAACCTGGATTTTTACAATTATTTCAACACCAGTACTTAAAACATTACCTGGCTTTTGACTGGGCCTGTCATGCCAACACATTTTGAAGTGTGATGTATTGCTGAAGAAAGTATAGACAGTAAATGATAATGCTGAAACTAATTTATGCCACTGACACAATAACCCTAAAGCAAGATAATATTATGTTAAAACTATTCTTAATGTATAGTATGGTTAAAAAACACGAACTGCAATCAGTAAATATCAGAATAAAAGTCCTTAGTAGTTACGTTTGTATCTATAGTGAGTCATAAGTTATTTATTCAACCCTCTACAGCTCAAATCTCATCGTAAAACAGAAAAATAACCAAAGGATCCCCACTAGTACCTGAATAGTTTTGCTTTCAGTACCTGTCTTTTTTCTGAATGTCCAGGGAGTGAAAACGTCCCACAATGCACCTTGAAAAACAGTGTCCAGCAATGGTCACTAGGCCGATCAAAACAAACCACAACAGGATTAGGGAGAATAATATTAAGCCCTGGTCAAAGCTGGGATCAGGCCACCAGCCCTCGGGTTCAGGAGACAAGCAGGTAACATACACCGCCATGAGAAAACTTACACAGTGCATCATTAAATACAAGGCCATGTGGAATGCCACTGGCCAACCCATGTAAAAAATAAAATTAATAATAAATAATGAAACATATTCTACCAGTAATTATACGTTTAAATTGATGTAGACTTTAGACTCTTTTTTAGACTATAACATTCATTTTGTAATTTATATTTACAAATGTAGCTAATTGAATGTGCTATGAGAACTATGGTTAAAAATATTCACAGAAGTATTCATTCCCACAGACAGACCATCGGTGTGGGCCTTGAGAGAAGCTGCGAGGAAGGAATTGCAATTTAAGCAAAATGAAATGGTTCGTTTAGTGATTAGACGATTCCGATTCATTTTCATAACTTAAAAAATGAAGCGACCTTGTAGCATGCAAACTCTTTATGCTAATCCAACTGACCAAGGACTCTCTAAATTTCACAGAGCTCATACAAATTGATGATGCTTCTGTTATATTATTGCACTTTGGGTCACTATTGTGCTGATTGTTAAAGATTGTGTAACGTTGCTGCTACAGTATAGCATCTAATTTGTCTTTCTCCTTACTTGTCACAGAGCTAAAATTTCAGTTTTAATAAGGAAACACTCAATACTAATTTTGATATTGCAATGATCATAAAAAGTGTACTTTCATAAAATTATACAACACAATTTAAAGCTAGAGTATGTAACTTTCTGGAGGTGGAACAAGGAGGAGCAGGCCAGGTTTGTGGAGAAAAAAACCCTGCTATTATTATAGTTTATTTTTGGCTAAAAGGTTACGGACTGTGGCTTTAAAACACAAAATAATGGTAGTTTCTCTAAGATTCTCTAAGATTTTATATTAGCTCTGAACTGGATGAAGAACGGTCTGAAACTATTCAGATAACGCCCAACTCTGTCTCATTTATATATGTTTTTTACTATACTTTAGTATCTGGATATTGATACTTTTGACAACCCTACTCCTTAGAGACAAGCATGGGACGTCACCAGGTCCAAATGTTCCACTGTTATTTTGCATCTCTGTGGAGACAATTAGGTGGCAGTCCCTCTACCTCAAAAGTTACATAAATCAACTTTTTAAAATTCATACATCAACATGTTTTATTTAACTGAAAATGATTTAATCTAATATAACATTCATGGCTTTTATTCTTGATATTTTCAGTTTGTTCAGTCTTGTGTGTATTCCCCTCTATAAAAATTCTCTTTGTAGCAGCACGCTTATTAAAATACCCACTTAAAGGCAAATCTTGGAAACCTTTCAACTGCCTTATAGAGAAATGTATAATTCATGCAGCATTTACTGCTAATGCAATGTTGTAGAAACAGAAAGTAATACATTATCTTTGAATGCACTTGGATAAGATTTTAGCAAGTTTATCCAATTGCAGTGAAGTGGGTGGTTATGTGTTGGGAGAGTGTGCATTTGGCTAGCTGCTAACTTTGTCGTGGGGCCAGTCTTTCATTGGTGTTGGAATGTTCAGTGTGGTTTTAACCCATGGGGCCTCTAAAACACCTTTTTATAGACATATTTACAAGTTTACACAGTTCAGAGTTCAGTAGGTTTTTCTGTTATTTTCTTGCATATTCTAGGCTGTAATGGAAAAAATCAATACTCAGATACTCAGCAATACAGAAGAGAAATGTGTCATCTGTATTTGACCCATTTTTCAAAGCAGCTGAGCCAACCTGTTAGAAGCACAAAGCTGTTGGATAACCATTTTTATTTGTAACTATGGCAACAACATTTTATTTCTAATGCAAAATTTCTAGACGCCTTTGAACATCTCTTAGTTGTGCAAGTGCAAATGTTTCAAGTGCAATGTCATTTACCTAATGTCAGAGGGACTGGACTAATAAGAGTGAGACGGAATGAATGGAGTAGTGGTAGTATTGATGGTGGTGGTGTTCAGTATTGAGTATTGAGTCTTTTTCTTAGTATCGTAAATCGAGTTTAGTCATATTTTGACAGCACTGCTCTCTAGGCTGGTCTTTGCTGTTTGGGCTCGTGTCTCTTTAAGGCAGCGTGCCCTCGGAGCCTTCAGCAGTGCAGCTCGTTACATAAGGCTGTTTTTTGGCTGCTCCGGTCAGCTCGGCTTGGCCCTGCGCCGGCCCCGTCCCACTGTGTCTGTGGGCCTCTCTGTGCTGATGGGGATATTGTCTCCGGGACGTCTAATGCACTCTCCCCTTTCACACAGTCCATCTGTCTGTGCCAGGCCTCCTCTGCTGACTCACTCCACTCTTGCAAATTATAATGGGAAAAAAGACAAGCCCTGGTTTTGGTATTATATTATTATTTTTTGTTTTCAGATGAGCAACAGCCATGGCAGTTCACATTTCAGTTAGTTTTGGTGCTGACAGACATTTATTCATGCTACTGCTGCAAGAGGAATCACAATCGAATCAAAATCCCAATTTCAATGGACGCAATTGGGAAATTGCAAACAATGCAATAATTTAAGCCCTTTGCAAACAACAACAAATCCTGTCTTATTATCTAACATAAAAATCTATTCACATTTCTTTAAACAAAATCCAACTATTAAAATATGAATTGCAAATTTAAACATAATCCCAAAATTTGTCCCAATTCCCATTTATCCCAATTAGAAATCTTGTGTGCTGTTTTGCGGTCTTAAAGATGCTGCTACTAGAATATATTTTCATGGGTCGCATGCACAACATTCTAGACCAGGGGTGGGCAAACCTTTTGACATACAGGCCACAACGGGTTCTAAAATTTGACAGAGGGACCGGGCCAGGATATATGTATTGTATATATTACATTAGAGCAGGCATACCCAAAGTCCGGCCCGGGGGCCAATTGCGGCCCGTGCACAAATTTCTACTGGCCCCCATGCCTCTGGAATAAAAACAATTATGTGTGGCCCGTCAGCACTGTTGACCAGTGTAAAATATACGTGTTCAAGCTCACTGAATTTTATCGCCAACTGGATAAAGACAAGTTTAAAGAAATTTGAATCGTTGCTAAGAAAATGCTGAGTTTGTTTGGTTTGACATATTTGTGTGAGAAGACGTTCTTGGTTATGAACTTTAACAAGAACTGTGCGAGGACAAGTCTAACTGACTCTCACCTGTGTGACATTCTGCTCATCAAAACCACTTTGAGCCAGACCTGGTTTATTTAGTACAGTTCAGATCTCAGTTTCACCCTTCACATTAGTGCAGGCAAGTTATTTGTTTGCCTTCTGAGGTGAATACATTTTAAAATCTCAGTGAATTAATGAATTAATATTGTGATTATCAAAACCACAGTTTAAATGTTTACTTTTTTTTTTTACATTCATTTGGTTTTTGAAAGGTGAAAGCCATTTGCAAGAAAAAGTAAAAAAATAATTAAATTGTTAATTTGCATTTAATATTGATGGTTCAAAGAATGATCAGGCCGATCAGGCCCCCAAACATTTTTACCGCACCAAATGTGGCCCTCTTTGCAAAAAGTTTGGACACCCCTGCATTAGAGATTTGGCCTGTAACATGGAGCAAAGCATGATTATGCAAGGCTCTTTGTACAAATTGTTTTCCAAATATTTATTAAATTTCAGTTAAATAAACACAGTAGAAAAAACTTTGAAAAAGGTTTACCCTTACCTATTTTAATATAATTTGGTCACGTTCGGCGGACCGGATTAATAAATCCAAAGGGCCATGTGTGGGCCCCGGGCCATAGTTTGCACATGTCTGTTCTAGAATAATTTCAGGTTGAGGGCATAGGCCAGTAACTATGAGAGATTGATTGCAAATGTTGTACCTTATCACTGATTTGATTTCACAAAGTTGCCATATTGATCTGTCCTTTTCAACTGACGACGGCAAATACTACGACAGAATCCTGACCTGTGTACCAACTCCATTTTCATAATTGTATAGTGTCCTGTCATGAAAGCTGGAACAATATTTTTGGGGGACAGTATTTATCATATGTACTTTTTTCTTTGAACTACTCTGACATTTTTGGGGTTTTTTTGCTATATAATAATATTTAAGCCGTAAAAAGTTTGAATAAATAACTTCAGTGACTCATTACACATGCAAACTAAGTACTAAAGTCCACTGTTTATTGCAGCTTATGATTTAGAATAGTTTTTGTGGTTTTAATCTGCTCTTGGGTTTTTGTGTCAGTCGTATAAATTAGTTTCAACATTATCGTTTACTGTCTATATTTACTCCCATCAATATGTCACACTTCAAAATGTATTATTGGGACCTAACCTAATGGAAATTTGAAAATCTAATCCAGTATTTTTCCTTTTTTTTGTTATTAACACACACACATTAATTGGTAAACACCCCATTTTTATAGTGATATTCCACCTTCAAGGCGCTCAGAGCACTTTAGCCACTGGTGATACAGAGGCCTGGTTTATTTTTTTCTACAGAAGTCAAATGATTATGATTTGATTTCTAACACACATTCTAAACCTTATACCAACACACATTTGGATAAGTGGGTCAACTCACTGATTCTTCTCAAACAACTTAGTACTGTTTAAATCTTGGAGTTGCAGTGAGATTATCAGATTAGTTGAAGCTAAAATTCAAAGTGAAAGATTTCCCAAGTGTTTTTTTATTTTTATTTTTTCTTCATAGACTCCTTTTATGTCAAGTGTGAGGGGATAGCGGCAGGTGGGGATGGTGCCTGTCACACTTTCTTCTGAGGGAACTTCACAGAGTTCTTAGAATATAACTACTCCCAGTGATCGGAGCCTAAATACTAAATTCTGACATAATTCATGATTCTCGATCAAAGATGCTTGCGCTTTTTTATTATACAGTCATGTTGAGGTTTAACTCTCATCAAAGAAACCAGTACTTGTGCATTTCGTAAGCTAACATTTGCCAACTTGCTAACTGGTTTGGTTATGATGCTCCCCATTCAAATACAGTGGGGTTGATTGACCTATTCCTACACTAAACCCTTCCACTCAGAGTCGGTTAACCACCAAAAAATCTAAATACACTGGAATTATGTATTTAAAGCTAATTATCTCTGCAAATGACAGTTCTTTCACTATTTCTGAAATGCATGGGATTATTCTCTTTGTTTAGTAGTTCATATTTCTTATTTCTTTCAGTGTTTATGCTCCTGGATGTTTGTTTTTAAAATTGGCACTAAAACAAGTCTCACATTTAAAACAGAAATTGCAAATCTAATTCCAGTCACAATGCTTGTCAGAAAAATCACACACACATTTGTTTAACCCTGGTATCATGCCATGTAGACGGCCCTGTTTTGGAGATTACCCTGGTTAGTTCCAGTATAGTCCCAATTAGGCCTGTCACAATAACACATTTTGAAGCACGATATATTGCTATAGAGATATGCTGCGATAAATGATAATATTGAAACTAGTGACGGGACTTTCGGCTCTTTTATGGCATCTGAAACTTTTGGATCTGGATATATTAAATACATAGTAAACGAGCCAATGTCAACTCATTTTATGTACAAACTAATAACAGAGAGTGTGTTTACCATTTTTAAATTATGTATAATCTAAATGAAATGTTGCTCAATAATAATAATAATAATATTAATAATAGCTCTCACTCGTGTTGCTTGCTCTGCTTCTGTATCATAGGCTGTATAAAGTCAATGTTCTGTACTGATAATTAGCAATAGAAGTTACTCTTTCAACCCTCTACAAATCTTAGCGTATTATAACAAAAATTACCAAAATATTTCTAATTTTGCAAAGAAAAAGTCCCCAGGATAAATATTGAGCCTCAAAATATTCAGCTCCAGTTTCATATATTGAACGATAACTCAGTATAGTCTTTATTGTGACAGACCTAGTCCCAGTAGTGTGTGCAGGTGTGAACATCGTCTAAAGTGGATGCAGTTCTTTACATTGGCTCTCTTTCTCTCATCTAAACCCTACTATCAGTCATGAGTGAAGGGCTAAGGACATGCTAAAGGTGAGATGAGCTGTCTCCACCTCCTCTGCCTGGACTATGGTGAGATCCAGGCCGATGGAAATAATGACTCATCCACTTAGCTGTGATGGCTGCATATTTCCCTGCACTTCTGAAAGGGCCTGCTACTGTAAATGTCTAAAGATTGTGCTCGGGAAGTTAGATTGGGCATATGCTATTTCTAGATTCTTGATTCCCTATTACACGGTTGCATTACTTGTAAAATGCATTTTATATTAAGAACTAGGGCTGCACGATTTTCTGGGGGTAAAAAAAATCAAATTGCTATTCCAACCTGGAAAGACTGACAGACACAAAAGAAAAGTATTAGTAAGCTGTATTGAATGTGTTATCTTTGGCGCTCAGGCAGAAGACATCGCGATGAAGGGCCAGTGCCAGTTGGATGATGTTTAGGAGATGTCTCCACCCTGGGGCCTGGACAATGGAGGTGTTGGAGGTGAGGCTGAGTTGCGTGAAGGAGACGATGAGATGATGGGATGCCCAGGGAGCGCTGGGGAGGAGGTGTGACGCAGCACAAACTGAAGTGGGCAAGCACATGTCATAGGGTTTAATTTGGGAAGGCTGAAGAGCAGATAAACTCTGGAGAAGTGGTGAATAGACGGGTCACAGATGGGGCTTCCAGGCTGTTTTGTCAAAATTATGATTTTTGTTTTGATACAATGACAAGTAATAATACGTCAAGTATTGCGATCTGAGTTTTGTATTAGAATGCAATGAAATTCCTCTATTACAAATAATTTTTACTTTAATTATCTTTGCTAGACCCCAGCCTGAACTGATAAGAAAAATAAATCTATGTGCAGGTAAACGAAAATAAAAATTATGTATTTCAAATACATTAAAACTGAAATTTTGTAGACATTTTGAGCTCGAACAAATTGATTTGATTCCTCAGTCAGTATTGATATAGCAATGTTTTGGTATTGATCCATCCATTGCTAGTGAAAAATGGCAAAATCGAGTAATATTTTACTTATTAACAATACAATAAACATTTAACGCTTATTTAGGCCTACTACTACACATTTTCTGGCTTATACTGTATATCAGTCATCAGCACTTGCAAACCGGATGGTATGTTACTAGCAATAGATGCTGAATTTCCGTATGATTCAGGCTTTTGCACACCACACACAGTGTAGTTTTGACTGTAGATGTCTGGTTTGGTAGAACTGTAAATCTCTGCTGAGTGACTGCCGACATGTTTGTGATGTTTTATTTAAAATCTTCCATAACTGCATCATCCGTGAGTCAGCAAGTTAGCCAGGATTTCACACAAAACAAACAGGAGGGCCTTTAAACTGCTCCCAACTTTATACAAATCAGCCTTTTGCTAAAGCATTTGTTTATTCACATAAGCCGCTCAAGTCCTTGCTGCGAATTAACTACAAGCACGCAAACTGTGACCAGAAAATGTGTGATGTTTGAATGAGCTCTGGCCTAGGGGAACATTTCAAAGATGATATGTTTAATTGTAGAGTTTATAGGAGAAATGAGAGATCTTTTGAGCAGAGTAGATTACAGATTTCAGACAGGAGATGCTGGCAGAATATAAAATCCGCTCACAGTTTTAATGACTCGCTCCACTAGTTTCATAACGCTAACGGAGCCTTAAATGACACCAGAATGCAGGAAAACAACCCAACGACCGCAGCACACAATGAGAGACAGTTTATCCTGACAAACTGGTGGAGTATGCATGAGTGTTGCTATGTAACACACATTTTAGAAATGTGGTCTTATTTTATTTATAGTTTCATACGTCACAGCACTTATAGGGGCACGAAATTGAATGAAATATACAGTTCAGGCCTTGTTAAAGTATACAGTTTTGGAACAAAAAGTAGGCCAAAAGTATCAAAAATCTGATCTTAATCGATACTAAAACTAGTATTGAAACTAGATACTCATTTGAGCAGGTATCAATACTAAAAAGTCACATTCACAGGATAGAAATGAACCTTTCCTGAATAGCTTTAGAATGATCTTGAGCTGCATCAGAATAAGTATAAGACACATAGACTAGTACACGCCCATGGACCACTGTGGAACATAGCTGAATGACTGAGGGATTACACAGATATAACACCACGTGGTAATATTTAATGCTGAAAATCACTTTCTGCTGTCTAAATAAAGATTGTTTTTTGTCATCATCGTGGTATTGAAATCAGTCTATTCCAAGTCTATTCCTTAGTTTCGAGATCAAGTTTGAAATTTAATATGGTGATAACACCAGAAGAGAAAGAAAAATGGAAGAAGAAAATGGCGAACATGGTGGAATAGTCTCTGTAAGTAATTGTAAAAAACAGGGTAATTTGATACCATTGTGTGGATGAAGCAAACTGTGTGGCCTCTAAAAAGACATCCACAGAGCACATGAGGCTAATTATACATGATAAACAAAGTCGATATAGCACTGCTGTCAGGCAATCTCTGCAGTCAATTTGAACTTTAGCTTCCACTCCAAACACATATGTTTTCTGTTATTATTAGTATTTGTAGTGTCTGTAGAATCTCGAGCATTTTAGCTGCCCTGAACATAAGCTGTAGCCACAAGCAGTAAACTGCTCTGTCAGTATGGTATCGGATCGGTGAATTGGAATAACCCAAGTAAAATGAGATAGTTTTTACATCAAATTTTATTTATTTATTTATTTATTTAATCTGCTGTAATTTCTACTGTAGCAAAATCCTGACAAAAATATGTTCATTATTGTTAGTCATTGTAGTAGTTAGGCCTGCCACGATAACACATTTGCGATACATTGCTGAAGAAATATAGACGAACGATAATATTGAAACTCATTTATGCCACTGACACAGTAACCTAAGAGCAGATTTATACCGCAAAAACTATTCTGAATCTACAATATTGTAAAAAAAAACACAAGCTGCGATAAACAGCAGAATGAAACACTTTAATACTAGTTTTAGTTTGAGTCTGTAATGTCTTATTAAGTTATAAGTTATTAATTCAACCTTCTACGGCTCAAGTTTTATTATATAGCCCAAAAATAAACAAGAAAATGTGCACATGATAAATATTGAGCCCAAAATCTATTGTTCCATCTGTCATATGTTGAACGATAAGTCGATATAGTATTTATTGTGACAGGCCTGTTACTAGTACATTTTTACAAGTTAAATTTGTGTGATTTTAAGAGTCATGTAAATCCCTCTCCCCTCCATCAACTCCATGATGAAAAGTAAATATGTGTTTCAAGTTCAAAATTCCTTTCACTTATACTTTGAAGTGGAACTAAATTCTAAATCCACTTGTTTTTGCTTTGCTTTTTTTTTTTTTTTTTTTTTTTTGCCATTTTTAGGTAAATTTGCTTGTGCTATCTCCAGTGGCCACCGTGATTTCAACTACTTGGTGACATTACACAAGACTGCCCTGATTACAGCTATGTTTCAGATTACAAACCCCTGGCTGCATACTAAAACTAGTATTGAAACTAGATACTTATTTACCAATACTAAAAAACTCATATTCACAGGACAGGAATGTGTTAAAATGACCTTGAGCTGTATCAGAACAAGTAAAACCACATAGACTAGTACATGCTATGGGACCTGGACAGGATTACACAAATATAACACCACAGGGTACTATAAACAAAGTACTATTATTTAATGTCAGGGACGGAGTTTGAAGTGGGGACCAGTCACACTGTTCCTCATATGTCCAGACCACTCCCACCCCTCTCCATTCCCCTTTAACTCTCCCCTTTAGTCTTCCAGGTACTGCCTAGTTTCACTGCTCTATTTGAAATGTGTCTTTTGGCGCAGTTTGTGTGTTTAGTCCCTCTTTAAATACACTGTCACCGCCATGAACTTTTGATTGCACCTTGTCCCCCCAGTAGAATGTTAGCGTCATAATCCATCTTGTTACGTGCACATTGTTTGACACTGTGGGAAGCCTGCTATAATTTCGCGGTTGTTAATGGGCCCCGGGTGTTGATGTTAACGTTGTGAGTGTGAGCAGTTCCTCTGGCAGACAGTACAGGGAATAGACCAAATGACTGACTGTAGAAACTCTACCCAGCACTAATGGAGGCAGGCACAGCGGCACTCCAGCAGCACCGGAGAGGCTTAATAGGCTTTACTGTTGACTGGTTATTGCTGAGTTTCAGATGACATCACAACATCCCATAAACCAATCATATAGAAATGGCCCATTACGCTAGATATTGATCTGTTATAATGTTGTTTTCTCATCACAAACATACCTGGAGTTGTTCTGTTTCATTCACACGTTTAACACACAAACACTGCATATTTAGGCTGAGTTCTTCTCTCAAACAGAAAACACTCCACCTTGTGATGTCATATGGTAATACAGGACATGTTTTTAAACTCCATACACCTTCACTACATTCATTTGGATAATTTCAGGAATTGCTAAACAAATTACTAAACAAATAGTAAAAGGTATCTGTTAAGCCTTGTGTCTAGTTAAGGGAAATGTGTGTATCTGATGGTACATTTAAGTTTTCTTATTTTTTCTAGTCAAAAATTATAAATGATCAGGTTCAATATTTTCATGGCAAAGTACAATGTTATCAATAGGGAAAATTGGCTTTCTTGGAGCATGATGTGATCACATCCTTGTATCTGAAAACCACCCGAACAAATCTACATTTCTCTAGCCACTGGTTTCAGAATGATGAAAATATCAACAGTGTCATAGCTATTAACAATTCAAAACAGATTATTATATCTTTTCAACTGGCAAAAGTTCTCTAATTACCTATTTGAATAGCATTTTTTTGTGTACAAACTAAAAAAATGCTGGGTTAAAAATAATCCAACCTGTATAAAAGAATAACCCAGAGTTGGGTCATTACTGGACCAACATTATTATCCTTACCCAGCAGTTTGGGTTATTATTTTAACCCAACTTTTTGGGTTATATTTCTACTCAATTCTGGGTTATATTTAACTATTCTGCTGGGTTAATTCTACCCATTAAATGGGTTCATGTTTATACTGACCACAGTGCTTAACAGCAGCACATAATTGATTCAACAATAAAATGATTGATTGTCCTCTTTGTAGTTTGTACTCGTTGCTTGGTGGAGTGACAGAAGCTTGAGCGTTTAGTTGGTTTATCTCAGATTCTGGAGCTTCAGTCGTCAGACATTCCACTGTGGGAGCAGAGAGAGAAATAGTGTTTCAAGGTGGAATATAGTTTGAAAAGCCTAAACCAAACTGTGGATTTAAGAAGAAGAAACATTCACATCCAAAATAAAGCTGGTATTTATACATGTTTTATTACTTTATCTGACGTTCCTCTGAGACCATCAGAGAAGGTGCGCAACAGCTGCCGAGGACAGTTTAAGAGTCTATATTTGACCCATTTTGCTGAATTGTTTGAGAAGATTTGACCCAGACCACTGGGTACAGCAAACGAAAGGCGGCAAAAATGACCCAACTTGTTGACCCAGCATTTGGAATAGGCAAATCTACCCAACTCTGTGAAAATAACCACCTGCCCTAATCCAGCAATGGGTAGAAAAGATGACCCAGCATTTTTTGGGGTGTATATATGATATGGTGGTATTTGATATAGGTGAAGACCTGCAGCCACAGAGAGAGACTGGGCCAATATTTGTATTTTCTGTTTTATCTACCTCAAAGTAACAACATTGACCATGAAAATCTCTAAGCCCCCGCGATAAACAACAGACCACTGTATATGCAAACCACAGGCATTTTGTATGTTACCCTGATCCTGATTTTGACTCATGAGTGAGGAACATGTTTCAGTTTGAACTGTTGGCGCCACCCACGTAGTCCCTTCTTTCACTCTGTTGTTGAACCATGACAGTGAAACTACATTCAGGGATAGTCGATGGCTGTTGTTTCCATAGAGTTATCATTCAGCAATGTCTCTGATTGGATAAATGTCCTGGGACAATTCCATTTGCTTGTTTCCTGTGAATGTTAGTGAAACAGCCATCGGTCAGTATCAGACAAGCAGATTAACCGATTTTCTTTCTGTTGGGTAAATCAGTTTTAAGCCCTGAGAGCCTACTGCTGTTGTGATTTTGGGCATCGAATTGAATAGAATATCCCAAGCAGTTGCTTCCATATGGTTCACATCCATCAAAATGTCAAAAGGCAGACTGAGTTCTATGTGAAAATTACTCAATTGCAAAACCTTTATCGTCAATTAAAAAAAAAAAAATTCCATCCAAGCCTTTACTCATTCATGTAATTTCCATATGTAACCGCAGTACGTTCTGTTTTGGAGATACGGTGCACTACTGTGTGGAATTTCTTTTGCTGCGACTTTCATATTTCTGTGGCTCCAGGGTGAATCCCAGGCACAAAAGCCCACTTCCCACAGCTGTGCATGTGGCTGGCCCAGATTGACCACACAATGACATAAATATGGTCAGAGCAAATCCCAGACAGGGCACTCAGGGTGCACAAAAGTATTGTCCCTTCCACCCAGACTGCTGATCCCCTGTCTACGCTGTTTGGTTCACTTTGTCCTGTGACGTGGCCTAGATTTCCTAAAACTGATTGAACTTGCAGACCAAGGATTGTAATCTCTTAAAGTTGCACTGTCACTTTTCTAGTGGAATTTCAGCCACCTACGTGCCTCCATGGAGATGTTATTGCTTTGGCTGAAATATTTCACGGCTTGGCATTAAACGTAATTGAATAAATTCAAGATGGGTACAAGTGTTTTTATTGTTAAAAACATACCTCAAGAAACATTAATACTTACCATGAGTGGGGTCTCTTCTGCACAGTTCTGGCCTATTCTCAGGCAAATGATTACTTCCTGATTTGACAGCCTGAAATTGTTACCTTCATAGCTCCATGGAGGTTTTAAGAACACATATTATGCAAAATAGACTTTTTGACATTTTAACCATGTTATACTGTTGACTTATCATCAAGAACATACCTGGAGTTGTATTTTGTTTCATTCATGCTTGTTTCATTAATTTAGTAATCCAAAGTCATCTTCTCTTGTCACTCAAAAGTGCTCCTTTTGATTTTGGGCTGTTAAGTTGTCATCCATCCATCTTCTTTCACTTAGCCTGGGATGGGTTGTGGGGGCAGCAGCTTAACCGGGGACTCCCAGACTTCCCTAACCTCGGACACTTCCTCCAGGTCCTGCTGGGGTACCCCAAGGTGTTCCCAGGCCCGCCGAGAAACATAGTACCTCCAGTGTGTCCTGGATCTACCACTGAGCCTCCTCCAAAACAAATGCCGAGCCTCCTCAGCTGGCTCTTCTCGACATGGAAGAGCAGAGGCTCTACTCAAAGCTCCTCCTGTGTGACTGAGCTCCGCATCCTGTCTCTAAGGAATCATTTCAACCGCTTGTACCCATGATCTTGTTTTTTCGATCATTTCCCACAGCTCACAACTGTAGGTCAGGGTAGGAACGTTGAAGAGTTGAGTTGAGAGTTACCGGTCAGATACGGTCAGACTGCATCACTGCAGAGGCTGCACCTATTCGCCTGTCAGTCTTATGCGCCATCCCTCCTGGCAGGATTAACTTTGCACAAGGCAATACAGTTTTAGAAAATGGAGTTCAGGTAAAGATGCTGGCACAAAGCAATGTTTTTGCAAAAATCTCTATAGATATCAAGGAAAACAAAAACAGGGAATATCTCTTTGCCAAACACATCCCGATCTTTCCGATCTCACAAGGCAAATGTCTTTAATCTTATCCAAAATATTTGTATACTGGCATGGCCTATCCAGTTTAAGAACCACTCAACCTAATCCATTGGTCATGACCCAGACACCACACCTTCACATGAATCATGTCGTGTTCACACAAGCTTGAAGAAGAGCTCTGACAGCTGTGGACTAAAGCCATGTGGTGTATGCCAGTGTTTTTCATATAGCTGTGGTTTTATCAGAGTGACTAACCTATTCTGGTATCTTTGTTAGTGCAAGCTTCAGGTGAATGATGTTGGGTTGATTTTTTTTTTTTTTTCTGACAAATAATATTGCAGTTAGATTCACAATTTATCTTTTAAAATAAGAAAAGGGGTATGATGCAAAATTGACTTCTTGGAACATTATTATGTGCACGAAAGATCTATCTTTCAATCTCTCCTGAACAATATTCTGACCCTCCTTAGCAGTACCGTTGTAAATAAGACTCAGCTGTCCCACGCGACATAAATATACAAAACCATGATGGAAAACAATGCTCTGTAACTTCACAAACCTGATGCAATGTGTAGCATCCCCTGTATAAATAAAGATAAAGAAAGAAAGAAAGAAAGAATACAATATTTAAATTTTGTTTTCAGCAAATATAGTATTTTCAAAATGATAAAAGGTCATTTTGTGATCTAAATATGTGATGTGTTAACAAGTAGTTTTATTTATTTAGTTTTCAGATTTTGGATTTTCAGTGTATAATGTATGCCAGATGTGGATAGACTCCCTAAAAGTTCAAACATTCAGATGAAAATCAATTTACATTTGAATGCTGTCATTTATATTTTAACACAGTAATTAATCTGAAATTTGATAGACTCAGGTTGATTTATTTATTTTTATTTTTTTTGGCATGTTCTCTAGAGTTAGGCAATACATGTTGTGAAGTCTAATGTAATGCCCCATCAGGTAGAAGCTCTAATATGATTACTACTTCCAGTTTATTTGTTTGTCATTACAACATTGTCACAGTCCAACACATGTAATTATTAATGTTGATAATTAGTGATGACAATAGAATACAGTACTTTCTTTTATATTACCTCATGGTGTTATTGTTATGTAATCCCTCAGTTGCCCAGGTATGTTCCATAGTGATCCATGGGTGTATACTGGTATATGTGATCTTGAACAGCTCAAGATCATTCTAAGGCAATTTAGGAAAGGTTCATTTCTGTCCTGCGTATGTTTTTAGTATCAATATCTGCTCAGTAGTATCGATTAGTATCAGATATTCAATATTTTTGACAACGCTAGTATATATTCTGAATTGACAATACATAGAATAAATGCCTTTGTCAGTGCTAAATGTCAGCTCTGAATGTCAATTATAAAACTGCCTTCAGGTTGCTCTCCAAAGCTAAGCAGAACCTCTGACTGGGGAAACCCTGTGATTGGCATTTCTGTATTTTTGAAAACTTATGTCTTTTACTGAATTGACACCAAGATATTTGAGGCTTTAATAGATAATAATAAAATGACATCTCTGATCTAATTTAGGTGTTGGTGCCAACTCCGTACTGCATTTTTGTTTTTTTTCTCTCTCAAATCTTTATGCAAATTCCGAACGCATTTCAAGTATGGTCGATATTATGTCATATGTTTTGAAATCACTCCCTTATTCAGTCCATTATATTGCTAGCTGTCATCCATGCAGTTTTAGTAATTTAGCAATCTCCCCCAGGGCTCTATTCAAACCCTCGTTGTGGTTAGCAGTACGATTCTGCTCAATGCTCAGCCCACAAACCTACGTCATCCATGCTCCCACACTGTAAATAATGGTCATTATTTGTTTTACATTGATCATCATAACATAAAAAAATATGTAATGAAAAATTATACAGAACTTGAGATGGGCGTGAACATAGAGCTTTCATGCTGAGAGTAAACCAAAAGCTGCAGAAGCCAAAGGAAACGACTGGGAAGTGATAAACTATGTGAAGTATTTCCCGTTGCGGAGTTCCCAGAGGCGGCACTTGCAATCCCACCAAATATGCACACGTTTCACGGATGTCAGGTTGTTGTCATTCCTCTCAAATGGAACGCCGGGCACACAGATTCGCAGAGGAAGCTTTCTGATAACACGTTTTTCACTCCCTGAATCCACAGCGGTCATACTATTTTGGTTTTCTGGGTTTAATTTACAGGTGGAGTGGGTAGTGGCACCTTCTTGTCCCTCGCCTAATATGCAGTTTCTCAGTGAATTGCTAAAAAAAAAGTGATGGAAATATTTTGTTCCAGACTCAGCATTGTAAAGTTTTTCCCAGTGAAAGCAGCAGGCTGACTGTGCACTGTTGTCCTGGTTACTATAGGAACATGGGTAGTATTTTCAAACTGCATTCAATAGGGCTCTGGCAAAATATCAACATCACAACATAGTAGTGATTTATGTTGGGCGTTACTTGTGACAGTATTTCTATGGAATTTTTTTGATAATTGGTAATTTAGTAATAAACAAAATTGGGTACAGCCCCTTTAACTTTTTTTTTTTTTATTTGGCAAAATCATTTCTTTTCTTTTTTTCTTTTTTCTTTTTTTTTTTTTACCTTTCTACAATCAAAAACATGCCTGAAGAGGTTTTAGTGTATTTTAGTGATCTCTCCAGGGCTCTATTCAAACCCTTCTTACGGTCAGCTGTAAGATTCTGTGCAATGTGTGCAATGCTCCACCCACAAGCCTACGTCATCCATGCTCCCACACAAGTCCCCAGAAATATGTAAAACATGATACAACACTGTACAATATGACAAACCTGATGTGCAGTAGTTTCATTGGATGCACGTTGATTGTGTTGTGACAGTGGCCTGAAAGGGGAGTGACTTAACACGGAGAGCAAAGGGAGCAGAGATTTAGTGTCAAAAATGAAAGTGAAACTTATAAAACATGTTAGTACATTGTTTTCAGTGAATATAGCATTTTCAAAACAACAGAAGGTAACATCTGCTAACGTTTGTCAGCTATACAGTCACAATTGGATTCGACCAATCAGTGTCAAAGAATGAGATACATTTAAGTGTCTTTTCTGGGCAAATGAATGAATGAACAATGAAAATGAATTGTGCTAAAAATCACATTTGTGATTTAGGATCTAAAAAAAGCCACCCACCCTTATCTTCTTTGTTCACCTAAATCAATTAGGCACTGTCAATGCACTGTTACTGTTCATTCATACAGCAAAGACTTAAAAGCATTTCTTTCCGCTATATCCATAATGGTGCCAGAATCGCATGATTTAATACTCTCCTTCTGGCAGCAATTTCTGGTTTTAGTCATGGTTTAGTTAATGACTTCACTTCCCATGTCTGTCAATCTATAAAAATGTGTTATTTATGACTGCCACAGTGCTATGTACCTGTATTCTGTCCTGTGTATGTTAAAGTGCACTATGCAACTTTTCATCTGAAGGGATCTGCCGTCTACTTGTTTTCATTGAGATGTTATTGTTATGCCCGGAATGTTCCACAGTATGGCATTAAACTTATGTATCTAGCATTTACTCAATAACGGGAGTTTTTATTGCTCAAAAATCCTTGAAAAACATGTATTCACAAAGTACTGTGCGGGCCCACCTTTCCACAGATCTGACTTGTAACTTGACCTAGTAGTATCATCTGCTTGTCTTCATGGGCAAATATAAGTTTAATGCCATGATGTGAAATATTAAAGGCAACTCTCCGTCTTTAAGGAGAGTTGGATTGGGCATTTTGATGCCATTCATAGAGAACTCAGAGGTCTGAGCCCACTTTGCACAAACCTATGCCCCGTCCAATGCCCCGTCCTATGCCCCGTCCTATGCCCCGTCCAATGCCCCGTCCAATGCCCCGTCCAATGCCCCGTCCAATGCCCCGTCCTATGCCCCGTCCAATGCCCCGTCCAATGCCCCGTCCAATGCCCCGTCCTATGCCCCATCCAATTCCCCGTCCAATGCCCCGTCCTATGCCCCGTCCTATGCCCCGTCCAATGCCCCGTCCAATGCCCCGTCCAATGCCCCGTCCAATGCCCCGTCCTATGCCCCGTCCAATGCCCCGTCCAATGCCCCGTCCTATGCCCCATCCAATTCCCCGTCCAATGCCCCGTCCAATGCCCCGTCCAATGCTCTGTCAGAGGATTTTACTCTGAAACCTCCCATTCCCCCTTTACTGTCATACTTTGGCGGGGGCTCTTTATTCCACTGTAGAGTCCAGATTGGAGCTCAGGCGGCCGGACGTGTCTGGCAGTCTGGAGCTATATTTAGACCAGAGCTGCAGATAGGGTTTACAGGAGGAGCGCTCACTTTACACCACCGCTGGGCTTAGGGGCCGCGTGTTGTTTCCTTTTCCTCTCAAAGCCGCGGTATTAACTGTTACAAAGCCTGACACAGATAAGGTGGAGCTATAGCCAACATGGATCTCGTTGTTGGAAGTTACACGGATGAGTTTAATCGTGAGTTTAATCGTTTAACATTACAAAAATATAACGTTTAATCATAAAAGCCATACAGCTAAATAAATAAATAGCTACATAAATAAATTTAATAATACAAAATATAAAATCAAATAATAAAACAAATGAAATGTATATTTATTTATTTATTTTTATTTTTTGTGTAACTTTACATGCCTGAGATCCAGAATACTCGCTTATCTAATACTACTATTGTCTAATACTCACTCAAGATGTGAATCTGGTCATCAGGGCATCTCTCGGTTTTCAGATGGCGTAATTGACAAGTGGATCAGCCAATCAAGGGCACACATGGTCCGTCCATATCAAAACAACTAATGAGTGCTTACGAGGGAGAAAAGAAAAGGAAAAAAATATCAAACATCATGGATTTCTGCAGAATCAATGAGCAAAGCACTAAACTCTGTTCATCTGAGGTGAGAGAAATGCGCCTTTATTCACAATGATAGATGACCAATGAGCTCCTTCGTTTCACATGGACTGAAAAAAGCAACATGTCTGATTGCACGAACATGTTTGGTTCTTGCTCGAGACGTGAATTGACTGAAATGAATTCTGAGATAAAACAAACAAAAACAAAATATGAACACGCAAACAAAAAAATCTTACAGGTGTCCAGTAAAAAATAAAAACTAATAACTAAACACAATTTATTGCCCAAAGTCTGCAGCTATACTGACCTACCAGTCATAAAAACATCAGATATATTTAAACAGCTAAAATGTTTATGTCTACATTTTGTATTTCAATTCAATTCCCCAGTTCACACTCTGTCTCAAAATAAAATCTGCTAGATCATAATAAGGCTTGAACACAGTTTGAGTTTGAGCATATCCTCTGAGCTTTCCTTTTCCTTTGGCCTGAGGGCGGCTGTAGGAGGTGAGCAGATGTAGTCTCCAGATGTTTATCCAACAGTGACCTCAGCATTGGGGCTCTCCCTAATTTCTTCAGGACATTGAATGCTCTCTCCCCGCTCTCTCTCATCGCTCTCTCTCATCGCTCTCTCTCATCGCTCTCTCTCATCGCTCTCTCTCTCATCGCTCTCTCTCATCGCTCTCTCATTGCTCTGTCATCAATCTGTTCTCTTTCCATTCTTTCCTTGCTTTCTTCTCACTCTGTTCTGATTGTCTCGCTGCATTCTCTCTCCACTTTCTCCTCAGTCTCTCCTCAATCTCTCTTCACTCTCTTTTCTCTCTTCTCATTCTCTCCTCACTCTGTACTCTCCTCACTTTCTCCTCAGTCTCTCCCCATACTCTCCTCACTCTCTCCACTTTCTCTTCACTCTCTCCTCATGCTCTCCACTTTCTCTTCTCTCCCTCCCTGCTC
Organism: Periophthalmus magnuspinnatus; assembly: GCF_009829125.3. Taxonomy (NCBI): domain Eukaryota; kingdom Metazoa; phylum Chordata; class Actinopteri; order Gobiiformes; family Gobiidae; genus Periophthalmus; species Periophthalmus magnuspinnatus. The sequence continues at coordinate 24,816,660 of NC_047136.2, forward strand.
TCTCCTCACTCTCTCCACTTTCTCCTCACTCTCTCCACTTTCTCCTCTTTCTCCTCACTCTCTCCACTTTCTCTTCACTCTCTCCTCATGCTCTCCACTTTCTCTTCCCTCCCTCCCTGCTCTCTCCTCACTCTCTCCACTTTCTCCTCTTTCTCCTCACTCTCTCCACCTTTTCCTCTTTCTCCTCACTCTCTTCACCTTTTCCTCTTTCTCCTCACTCTCTCCACTTTCTCCTCACTCTCTCCTCTTTCTCGACACTCTCTCCTCACTCTCTCTCCACTCCTTTGTCACTTTCCCTCCTCATCATCCAGATCACTAGTGAGTTTGTAAAAAAGCAGTGTGTCTCCTCATGTGACCATTATCATTTTAGAGCAGAAATAGCCCATGACGTCCTTTCAAAGCCACATTTGCCACATGCAACATTCATAGTTATGAGGCAGGGTTGTTAAAATGTTTTACTACTGATATTGATACTACTAAAACTTGTGTAGAAACCAGATATCAATTTAAGCGTATATCGACACTGGGATAAAAATCACATGGGACCTTTCTTGAATGGTCTTGATCTACTGGTTCAGTCTGTTCCTGCCAGAGACTTGGGCTAATCCAAGGCAGCATTTTGGCTTGTGCAGAAGCCAAAGGGGAAATGCCCAAACAAACCAAAACAAATGCCTTTTTCTGATCACTTTTTGCAAGAGCCATCCCCTGACGATTAGATACGCACTTTTAATCCTTCAGCTTGGCTCTCTTTATGATATTGGCATAGGGTTTTAGCTGTTCAAACGGCTTCCTAGTTGCCCCATTTGTGGAATGGGCAGAATGCAAATAGTGTCTGTCCTGAGTAAATGAAATGCAGCTACTTACGTCAGTTCTAACAGATATACAAATTGAAGTCTTCAAAGCAAATGGCCAGACGGTCTCACAAAGAGATGCACAGCAAGTACCACTTTTGTTTTCTAACTGCTCACAGGCTCCTAAACATCTACATTGTACATTTACTGTCAGCAAAACATTGCTCCATGTTAGAGACGACTGTGTTGAATGAATGTGCTTGAATTGGAAAAACCACCAAGCGCCATCTTCAGTCTTTAGTATTTAGTCATTTATTTCATTTTTTCCATGATTTGATTAAGCATTCCTGACCCCGCAAAAGCACGAGAACACCGCGCACCGAGAATACCCACAATGTGTAGTGGAAGTAATTTCATTTTAAAGAGTCATAAAAGTAGAGTACAAGCACATGCGGATGTAAGCGACCTCATTCAAACATTCTTTGGAGAAAGGAATCCACTTTGTTGGCCAAGCCTCAAGGAGGTTATTAGTTTTATGGGGGGATTGTTAAATTATTTCAAAAAAGGTGCGTACAGAAACTGGTAGTCTCGAAGATTAGGAGGACAAGATGAAATGGTTAACTGACAGTTGTGATATATACAGTTCATAATATAACTGTAAAAAACTAAAAACAATTATAATGTTGAAGAGGTCATTTTGGTTCAATCTTTACTCAAAAAAGTAAATAAAGTAAATAAAATAACAGATTTTATAGAGATGGTCACATACTTAATGAATTGTGATTTATTAGACAGTGTGAGTAAAACTGAGTAAAAGATTTAATACAATTCTAAAGCTTCTTACCAAAATACTAGTGACACTCAAGTTTGATATTGTAACATTGCTTCTCATGATTAAAGAAATTCAATCTCTTTTATATTTTTGTTTCCTTGGATTGGGCAATTTCATTTCTTTCCAGAAAAACAAGCCCGGCAAGCTCCCAGACGCTACCTGCTGGGAACAAAAAGAATTTGGAATGATTGGGGCATGTCTTGTTGTGGTCCATTGTCTTTTTGGGTAATCCGTATTATGCAACAGCGTCTAAAGGGGGCCTGCGTGTGCGCTGCTTTGATCCTGGTCCACAGCTGTACACAGGCTAATCTCAATGCAGTCCTGGTCCATGCAATACGATGTAATACATGTTTGATGTGAGGGGAGCACACGGGGAGACCGGGCAAGAGGCAAAAGTGGAAGTTTGGCTCAGAAAGTAATAGCAGTACTTGAATTATATTTGAAAATTCATGGAAATGTATTACCCAAAACACTGATGACATTAGATAAACAGTAGTGATGTGATGTTCATAAACAAGTCGGCTCTTTTGAATGATTCCTTAACTTGAACGGATAGATCCGGATCTAGATAGATAGAGCTTTTTCTTTCTAATTTGTATGCATTTTTATACTAATTATTACACTGAATGCTGAACCAACACAAGAATCAGCACAGAAGCAGAGCAGGCGACACGAGTGAGAGGTTTGTGCACAAAAAACATATTTGGCATCATATTAACAGTTCAGATTAGATTGTTTAGATTATGCATAATTTGGAAGGGTAAACACGCTCCCACTCTCAGTTTGAACCGTTTTAAACAAATCTGGTCATTCCTGTGTGTGATTAGTTTCTTATTAAAATTGGGTTTTCTCATATGAATAAATAGTGAAAGAGTCAGTCTTTTGAATGGCTCTTTGAAATTAACAGATCCAAAAGATTCACATACCATAACAGAGCTATTAGTCCCAAATGATTGTCATCACATTTGACAGGTTAAAAGGCCTGTACCCGATTTTAACTTATTCTTGTCAAAGTAAATTCTCATTATATCATGCATAAAACATCCTAAAAAAGACCGTAAAATAGCATTCTTGTGGGTAATAACTAATACAGAAGCTACTGACAGGGTCACCTTTTTTTTTCATCCAGGTGCATTGTTACAAAGAATCATGGGAAACTGCCCGACACTATCCCAGACACTTAATTGTCTGTCATGGTGCATTTTCAGGAGTGACAAAAAAGCAAATAGTAGGGCGAAGTGGGAAAGCTATAAGGAAACGACCGCAGGACACTGTCACTGTGGCAGAAAGGACTAAGTGGGTGAGTAAAACATATAATATTATATCATTTTACTTCCTGGTTGCACATGAGCAGCAGATGTGACACAAATGGAGGCAATAGAACGAAACACAGGCAATATGGAACAATAGAGTATAAAACCCAAAACAAGTCTATCAAGGAGACAAGATCAGAGTTTCAGGTTATAGCTCCTCCCTCGACTGTTGCTCCTTTCCCACAGGGAAGTATTAATTCTAGCTTCTCAGACTAGTATCTTCAGATACTGAACAACTGAAGGATGGCAGTTGACATCTCTCACTTTATGACTTTTGAAACAGTTTCTACCATGAACCACTCCTTGAAGAAACGAGACATTACACCAACCTGCAAGCATACTGTAAGTGCGGGCTAAAGCTCTTCTAATTTACACAAAACATAATATTTGGCAGATCAAATCTATCTTAATTTGTTAAATGAGTGTTTCAGCAGTTAGAAGAATGTGTTCCTTGCATATATTTCACATCATTCTGGTTCACCTGGTTCATGACTCTTTTGTTGCTAATATCCTTTTGTCTGTCCAGACAATGCCTTTTATTTGAGGACAAAAGATAAAACAGACATGTTCATTTAAAGTTTATAGTTACAATCTTCATATAATATAATAAAGACTAAATGTGTGACGATGTCACAGATGAAGTTTGCTTAAATATTACACTCATCACTAATGTACTGTCCACCCACAGTGTGACAGAGGAGTGATTAAGGACGTACTCACACTTTCCTATTGTTCTGATTTTAGCCTGGATTGAGTCTTGATGCAGATTTCATCAGTTTTTGTCCAAGTCCTGGTTTAGTATTGACCAAGCCCAGGTTCACTTTCAGTTTGTCATGTGATTATGTAAGTGTGACGAATGACTTCATGATGAGTAAGCACTTATTTGCCATATTTGTAGCTTCCCACTTCTGAGTCTCAGTGTGACATACTTTTCAGGGTTCATTCACTTGCAATGAGTACTATCAGTATTCACACATAAATGTAATGTCAGAATAACATATTCAAGGCTGCCGGGCTGTTTTGATGCTCCTCAATACACATGTATATCCTCATTAAAATATCATCACACCATCTCTGTATTTAACTCCAGTTGAGCCTCTCGGGGTTTACACTGATGTCAAACAGCGGCCAAGTCTACGCCTATAATCTTCTATCGTAAATGTTTATAAGCTGTACATGTTTCTCATGTAGGCTGCTCATGGAGAGTGAAAACATCTGATTTTGATGTTTGAAGTTGTCAGAGAATTTTCTGAACTGAGCTGTCTTCAAGGGTTCTTTTTGAAAGCCACATTTAGGACAAGGTCTGAGTGAGACGAGATGGTTACGCCACAAGTTAAGTCTTAAATATTGTGTATGTCCCATAAAGGCTGAAGTCGACTGAAGAAATTCTTGGTCAACTAAAAAGGGGGTGTGGCAAAATCTGTCAAAACGATTATGTATCAGACCCAAACTGCACTCACAAGACTAGACCTGCGAGGGGATTCCTTAAAAACAACTGAATTATGCAGAAATGGTACTAGAAAATAACATATTTATTGATTAACTTGAGTGAGTTTTATCTGAGTTGCGCTGCATTTTACATATAAATACTAAAATATACCAAATCTTCAGCCAACTCACTCACTCTCTAACTTCTCCTTTCTGCTGCTGTCCAGGTTAGTTGACTACGACGCTATTGATTTGATATTGATTAATCGGCCAAACTAAAACTAAAGGACCACAGCACTACGGATCCGATGATGTAGAGTAAAGGAAATGACTTGGAATGTTCAACTACTGTTTTGCGGGAAACATAAGACATGATATTTTCTTCTTTGCAGAGAACATCAACTGTCCTATCCACAGTCCTAATTAATGCATAAATATCCAGGAGTAGAGCGAGAGCTGTAGAGACCATCTCATAAATACTTTAGACCCTCCATTGTCCAAAGCTTTGTGTATTTGTGGGATTTTGTTGTTGGCTAGCCTCTCATCCAGTTGTTGGAAAATGGTTGAACACTGTAAAAATCGACCTTCTGTCTCCATCTACTCCAGCTGCAGAAAATCACAGTGCATTTTATAGATCCAGAATCAAGAATCTTGCACCTGTTCTTTGATCTTTTGTTTTACAACTTGTTCTGCCTTTGTAAAATACATTTAGACATGTTGACGTTTCAGCTTTTTAAATGGGGGAAAAAATAGTAATTGTTGGAAGCAGTGCAGAGTGAAGCCTTTTGAAATTAGCAGCATGGGTCTTGTCAACATGAACCCAAAAGACACAATAACAAACTTTGAAGTGAGATTTATTGCACTATATAGTTTAAAATATTGCATATCACTATTTTAAAGGATTAACTAACTATTGAAAATCATGATAATCTAAGTAAACATTCACTTTTTTATTTGAAACAGGGCATTTAGACAAACATTAATGTAAATATGATGGATTATAGCAAAAGGTTAATCTCTATCCTTTGTCCCACGGGCTCTCAAAAAGGCCAAACAATAGAACAAATACCTTTTAATATATAGATGACACATTCCACTCATTGCACACTCCACATTACTGTTAGAAATGGTTAGAAAATCCAACATTGAAACAGACATAGGTCAATAACAGACAGAATAAGCAACATTCATAGAAAACAAGCAAATAGAGAACTGCTCCAGAACATCCCCTGTCCTTCCTTTTTGGCAGGCTCATAAGCTCATTCAAAGAGGAACGTTATAAGCCTGGTCTTAAATGTGGAGGCCTCTTTAAGAGAGGCGGAAAGCTGATTCCATAACACAGGAGCTTGATGGCTGAACGCTTTCCCTCCTGCTGTGCTTTTGGACACTCTAGGAACCTCCAGTAGTCCAGGATTTTGAGAGTGGAGTGCTTTGTTGATGATGATATGGTGCTATAGCATCTTGCAAATCAGATGGGGCCATCCTCTTTATGGCTTTATATGTCAGGAGGAGCACTTTAAATTTAATGAAGGGACTTCAGCACCAGGGTGATGTGTTCTCTTCTTTTAGTTCCTGTTAAGATCTTGGTTGCTGCATTTTGAACCAGTTGAAAGCCTTTTAAAGAGCTTGTAGGGCTTTTAGGGTCGGCTAGTAGGGAATTACAGTAATCTAGCCTTGATGTAACAAAAGCATGAATATGTTTTTCATCGTCACTTTTAGGCAACATATTCATGTTGGTGAAAAAGGCTGTTTTACAGGCTTGGTTTATATGTGCTGTGAATGAGAGCTCCTGGTCAAATAAGACTCCAAGGTTCCTTATAGTAGAGCTGGAGCCTGACACTGCCCAGTGTGACTCACTGGTCAGATAGAGAGTCTCACAGGCCTTTGGGGCTAGAACAATGGCCTCTAAGCAGATCATTAAGTTTTATCCAGGTTTTTATGTCCTTCACCCAGGCACTAAACTTGTCTACTCCATCAGTCTGATCTGGTTTCATTGAAGTACAGCTGTGTGTCATCAGCATAATGTCATGTTTTCTGATTATACCTAAAGGCAACATATAAAATGTGAACAGGATTGTCCAATCCACATTATTGCACAATCCATATAATTACAAACAATTTGGCCACACAATGCGAACAGTGCACATTTTGCACACACACAAACACACACACACACACACACACACACATGTCATTATCGTTTCAATGTCTTTAGTTGAAACCACATATTTGCATCATTTTCCGAATCTGACAACCCAACTAAACCAAAACTTTGCTCCATGCATTTTTAGGTCACAATCAGAATATTATTTTGATCCTCAAAGGAAATTACATGAGCCCAGAGATTATGTAGCATATGGCAGACTAGACTACTCATTTTAGACTACCCACAGTTAACATGATTATTAGTTAAGAACTGAATGAAAATCTTTAATTTTGGTTAAGTTTATAATTTTATTTCCTGGTTGGACATGGGCAGCAGGTAGTTATGGAAATACCTCTACTGTTACCTAGCAACCATACTGTGAGGGGCCAAAGCTTGTCTAAATTACACTATGATTAGACCAATAAAAATAAATTAAACAACACTTTTGTTTTGTCAAATGAAAGTACAAACTGCAGGAAAAATTTGGATGGAATTTTCAGAAGTCAAGAGATTCTGTTGCAGAACTTGTGGTACTTCCTGTATTTTGGGATTTTTCTTCTCAGCTTTTTTCCATAAACTGCAACTCTATTGATATAAAACTGTGATAAAAATGTATCACAGGTTTGATCTCACCAAATCAAGTAATGATTAGAAAAACATGGGAATCTGTCATATGCACTTCAAGTATAGGGCCTACTTACTTCAAAGTGACAAGCAACTTTACATTCAAATCTTGTGAAATCCTTGCGTTTTACTGTCTGTTCTTTCTAAGTCCTGGCAGGCGTCCTTGCTCAGTGCTGGAACTTGAGCGGTCTCCAGGTTTGGGCCGCAGAGATGTGGAAACCGACCAATCAGAGGAGGAGTTTTGGACAAAATCCTAGCATGCCCATCACTGACCTATTTGCAGATCCTTTGCAAATCCTTCACTATATTACGCAAGCCCTTTTATGGTCAATTCATCTGAAACTCGGAACTATTACGTATTACAACGACAACAACAGCTTTTCCGTGTGCTTCGTATTGTCTCTTTGTAGCATGTTTTAGAATCCTGTAGCTAGCAATTCCCAGTCCGGATGGCAGGATGTTGTCCATGCAGAATTTGGCTGCGTTCCTGGTTGTCTGGCACTTGGGTTTGGTTTTTGCTTTTTCCCAACCCTGCCCGTCTGCTACGAAAACCTACTATTTGCAGGAAAAGTTAGGTGGTATTGCTAAAAATGGCTGCAGAAACCCTATGAAAGGAACTGTACACTACTTTATGACAGGTAGAAATGGTCCTCCCATGCTATATTAAGGTTATGGCTCGATGATGTGGTGTAGCGGTAAGTAAACTGGAAAAACTCTGGTGGAAGTTAAATTTTATAGTTGTGTAAGGACCAAAAATAATATTCTTATCTTACTGAGATGTTTTCTTGTAAAAGACAAATTCCTTTTTCACGTTTTGTTCATTCTAAACCACAATATTGATATGAAACGGCTTAATAATCACGACGAGTCAAATGACTTAAATGGCAGAACTGATCCTCTGTTTCCCTTGACCTCATCTCGTCATAGTTATTGGTGTTTTGGTTATGCAACATTTTAAGTCAGTTTTTTAAGAATTGGAGTCTACAAGCACAGTGGTAGACTTGTTCGTAGAGTCATGTTCCCACCAACCTGGAGGTCTGTCGGTCAATTTTAAGCTGTTGTTGTGTCCTTGGGCAAACAGCGTCACCCATGCCTGTTTCTGAATGGGCGAGTGTGATTGATTACCCGGTAAACGCAAGGTCATTCCTGAAAGGCAGCCAAATCTTTGTGGTTTTCGGTGTCTAAAGAGCTCTTTGTTCAGTATTCTCCACACTGAGCAAACCAAACGCATTTGAATCAGTGATCTCACATTTTGCCCAAGGTGGACCTCGAATTACAAGACACTGCAACTATTTAAAACAAAGCAGAAATTCTTAAGTATGTCAGAATGCAACAAAAACCAGATACTTTTTCATTGTAGTGCGTGTAGTGCTTATAGGGCTGCACAATTCGCAATTGAATCGAAATGTAAATGGACACCATCGCAAAGTAGTACAATTTCATCCAAAAACAACAAAATATCCTGTCTCATTCTGCATTAAATCTGCTGAACCTGTAGTTTACACCTGTACTATCATGTTCCGAAATGTGACTCTTGTTAGTTTTCAGTTTTCTTGACAATTCTTTAGAAAAATGACAGACATTTCACCCAACTGGTTCAGCCATAGTGCATTCTAATAGTAATAGTTTCATGTTGGGTTGGAACTAAAGCCAAGTACATAACGTGCACATTCTGGGCTCTTATGTGAGAGGTTTGTGGTTGTGGTAAAGTTTCAAGGCTTAGAATGACTGGGGCTTAGATCTGCCAAATCCAGGTTGTTTTCTTAGTTTTTTTTTGTTTTTTTTGTGAAAATCTGCTGAATATGCTCTCTTGCTGTGGCGTACCTTATTTCCTTGTATTGTCCAAGGTTGTTATTTTAATGATGTGTTGCCTCCTGGATTACTTTTCAAGCTTTTTATAGGCTTAGACAAAGGTGGTCTTACGTGAGTTTTTAAACCTTTGCTTTGTCATTAGAACAGCTGTATTAACTCCAACCAGAGGGGGTCAGTAAAGAAACAAGAGGTCACTTTGGATCATATGGATTTTTGTATTTGTAATGTATTTGACGCAATATTTGAATTGCTGCAAAACAAAATAACAATGATATGCCAACTGTTACATACATTTTGTGGTCAGTAGAAGAACTTATTTTGTGTCATCTTAGAAAAACATGACATGATCCTTTATCCAGTTACTAAGTTTGCTGTATGTTTCCTAAACAAGAAGAGGATGGGCTCGCTGCTACGGACATGAACAGGACTTCACTGAGAAACAGTCTTTGCATCCTTTTATTCTCTCTCTTGAGGTGGATGAGGTAAAACAGGAGAAAACCAGTGTGAATGATACAATATTTACAGATATATACAGTATAGTACAGTAAATCAAGGTACGTGTTGATGAATGCATTTAACTAAAACATGTCATTTTGGCATGAAAAAGAGAGTACTGTCGTCATGAATGTTTATATTCTTGACCAGCTTAAACAACAAATTTAACAGATGAGGATAAAATTGACCAGAGGGATACTGGCTCAGAGCAGTTACTAATTTACAATAGATTTTTATCTGCTACATTTTTCAGTAGATTTTAATTGGATTTTAGATATACATGAAATAGATTTTGTTCAAGTTTTAAATGTTTTAAATTAGGTTAAGTGTTTTGGTCACTTGATTAAAACTCATGAGCTAATTTATACAGATAGTGTTAAATTAAACTACAAACAGAATCAAATGGCACATATGTGATTAGACTAAAGCAAACATGGGAATTAATCACCCTTGTGAGTTTACTAATAGCGCAGCGGGTCGTGCCGCAGTTACAAACAAGGCTTTGAACTCTGCATCAGTGCAACAGATAGTTTAGCAATGGATAAAGTCCATTATAAATGCAAAATAAACCTCCGATGTTTACAGGCTGTTACTCTAGATTTTGATAGCAACTACCCGGTTTCTGTACAGGGGGTTGTTGAAGTTTAGAGTCTTGATTTTTGTAGTAAAAAAGCGTGACCTCATGATTGAAAGATTAGTTCATTTAAATTTTTTCACTTATTTTTGTTATTTTGTACAGGGTGTCCATAAAGTCTCAATTTAAACATTTAATTACAAAGGCAATTGATAAGATATATTAATTAGATTTGTTCTGTTGTACTCAGTGGTTATAAAAGTTTGTAATCACATTGGGGTCTGCATGTTCATGAGTTCCTCAATCAAACTTGAGATGGACCTAATTCAGTGGCCACCACGTTCACCAGATAGCCACATAGAAAGAAATCTATAGGTGTGGTATGTTAAAGACATAGTGTATCGAATAAAGATACAGGACATTACGGGACTAAAACAAAAAATAACAGATGCGATTGCAACCACTGATGAGGATCTATTACAGCGAACATGGCACGAAATCCAGTACCGTCTTGATGTGTTTTGTGCAAATAATGGCACCCATATAGAGGTGTATTAAATGAGTTAAAAACTTTGGAAACCTCAGAGTACAATAGAACAAGTCTGATTAAGATATCTTATCAATTTCCTTTGTAATAAATGTTTTTAATTGTAAATACACTTCATGGACACTCTGTATAACTCAGTACACTCTTTGCATATTAAGTTCCGCATGATGCCCATAAAAGAAAACATTCAGTGAGTAGAACCTTACAAATCAAATCCAACAATAAAGTCAGTGCCCAGGTGTAGGCAGAAGCTGGAGCTTATTGTGCCTGCCCTTATCTCTAATTACACACGTTAATGGACTTTCTTCTATAAACCTAATACAACATGTTAATGAGCATTTACATCATAATGAATAAAATCTGCAATTATTATTCTAAGTATCGCACAACTCTCTTTACTGTTGTTATTCTTTCAAATATTTTTCCATTACTGTCCTCCTGGTCTTGTCGGAGGAGAACAGATGAAGGGCAGTAATTATGTTTTTCCAGGTACTTTTGAGTAATAAAAACACCCGTCCTGTGGAACACTGCAGGCAAAGCAATAACATCTTTATGGAGACAAGAAAAGTCACATAGTTCATCTTAAACTTATGTAACCACAGCCGGCATGTAAGTATCTCTGTCACGACCTAGCGTAACCTGCCAGTATCATGTAGGCTAATGTGTGTGTTAGCTGTAATGGTGTGAAGCAGGTCATCTGGCTACCACACATCTGTCCGTCCCTCTCAAACTCCGTCACATCTGTTTGCGAGCACGCCACGCCCATGTATTCCCCACGAGTGCTCTTGTGGTGGAGGTAATTCAGTCTGCGGGGGTCAGCCAAGGGCCACAGCAACAGCACAGCGGTATAGAGAGCTGTGTCATGTCCTATGGTCCAGAATAGTGAGAGTAGAGAGAGAAATAGAGGGAGAGAGAACCAGAGGGAGGCGCAATGATGTAACGCCATTCATAACACGGACCGTCGGGGCTGTTATGGCCGCAGCGCAATTCTGTTTGTCAAGTGAGGAGATATTGGGTGCTAACAAGGAACTGTGCATGTGTAAGATCAAACTGACACTGTGATGGAATTTTATTCGAGACCCAGAGCAGCCATTTCCATATGTGAGGCTCAGCAGACGCAGCTGGCTTCACCCTCAACGAAAATCTTTGTTGTTTTACCTGTCCTCCAGTGTAAAAGTGACAGTGAACAGATGGGACTCTGCTTTGCTAAAGTGATGTATATCCTGTATTATAAACCTGGATAGTTTGGAAATTTATAATCTGATTGTAATGATGTATATGTTTATTTTAACAGATATTAAGCGCCAGAGCGTTCTCAAACTGTTCATCACTTAAACTTGAAGAACATCCAAGCTACAAGATTTTATATCTGCAAAAGCTAGTCACGAGGGGATGTTCTTTTCCGCAGATAATATCATTCCTGAACAATAGCAGCCTGATTGTCATTTTGAAACTATTCAGACATTCAAAACATTTACTCACATCTTTTCTTTTTGCGGTTGTGGTTGGTCAGTCACTTTGTTGTTTTAGCTTGCCTTAGAATTAAAAAGAACACTCTCTTTTAGCCAACAAAAACGGCATGTTTGTGTTTTGTACTTGAGCCCGTAATAACCGTCTTAATCGTATAATTAACAAATACATTGTACTGCGTGATTCATATCAGTTTATTTTAAGTCTAGTTAATTATTTCCGTATTTGTCTTTGTGCACTGGGTCCTATTTAGAGCCTTTAGCCAAGAATGCAGAATGTGTAACGTTAGACTTTAGCTAAAATGGCAACAAAATCTACATTGATAGACTAAATGTATATCTTTTTTTGAATATTTACAGCTGTTCCTTAAAAAAATGTAAATACGAGTACCTCAGAATACCTCAAAATACTTCAAAATACCGTAAAATATGAATACCTCAATTATATTCAGTGTTGTCCTATTCCTGTCCTATTAGCTGTGTTGGTTCTCTGCTTTCCACAAAAGTGTGACACATTCAGTTACATCAGAATTCTGTGATTACAATGTGAAAGATATTAGCCCGCATTGAAATCCTGACAGCTCTGATCTGAATCCATCATTGTTTCATATTTTATTACTGTGGGGAGTTCATTCGAGGTGACAATTCCCTGTCCCAAATTCACCCACGCTCCACAAATCCACAATCTTCATCGCACTCGTCCAAGCCCAAACTAACATTTAAACTATACCAGCCATTAACGTCCTTTTGTTTGGGTTTTTTTTTTTTTTTTTTTTTTAGTTCCGTGAATATTTTCGCCGTTCCATTTCATGCGATAACAGATTTTTTTTCTATCTTATTTTGGCAGGCGTTCATCACCTCCACTCGCCCGCTGAATCGGATGTAGCTGAATAACCCAAAGCAACAGCGTCGTGCCGGAGCGAACGGTTGGTGCATTCCTCCATCCTCGCTTGCCCTTGTTTTGGTTCCTACCGCGCCCACCCCCCTCCCTCCCCCTTCACTTCTCCCCTCCCTCTCTCCCTCCTTTAAACTTGCATCCTTTCCTTTTCGGTTTCCTCCTCCCTAGTCTGCGAATGGCTTACTGCAGTATCCTTAAAGTCCCTCTGCTTGTGTCCTGAGTTGTCCTCTCATCTCTTTCTCTCTCTCTCTTTCTCTTTTTTATTTTTTTATTTTTTTATTTTATGGTACCCACGATGCAACACGACTGTCGGCTCGGAATGGGCGTTTGCTTTTGATGTTAGGAGGGGGTTGTGGAGAGAAGTTAGACGCGTTTTTTGGTGTTTTTTACCCAGATTTTACATTGCGACTCTGCATCGCTGTCAACAATTTGAAAATATTTTAAATAAATATCTAAAATAAGATGTTTTTTTGGGACCTCAAATATGTTCACAATATGGTTGGGGGGGTGCACGCATTGTCCTCGTTTGTCCCAGGCTAGAGCGGATCTGTGAGTACAAACTGCGCATGTTACCAAAATAAACGTCTTTGACAGTAATTGGTTGATTTTGAGCATTGACTTTATATATTAGTTCTTAATAAATATTGGTCATATGAAAAAAAGTTATTGATATTTAAAAATTATTTAAAGGATGAACCCAATTTACACATTTTTTACATATATAATTATTGATAAAAAATGATAGAAATAGTTTTTGAAAATGTAAATGTATGTGTATATAAATATATAGATGTGTGTATATAATATATGTGTGCGTGTGTATACATATATCATTTTTATATATATCTTATTTATTATTTTAAATGTGTTTTTTTTATTTTTATTTGTGAATATATACACTTACATAAAAACCAGTGAAACGCTCACTGTCCTCATTTGACCTGGTCTAAAACAGACAGCAGCGTGGGTACAAAGTGCGCATGTTACCCAAGTCAAATGTGAACCATTTAATATATTTTGTGCACATTCAAAGTATTAAATATGCCTAAGTTTGTAGCAAAGAAAGTGTCAAATGATAAACCAGTGCTGTAAAACGATTGGATCGTGATGCCTGACAATCTTTTCATCTTAATATCATAATTCTGGTAAATACTACAAGGTTTTTATTATCATTAGGAATACAAAACTGAAATTTAACACAAAATATTCATTACATATTATTCAAAACTGCATGATTTGTAAGCGCTTACTTACAAGCGAGCGGGAGGCGCAGTGTCCTCGTTTAACCCTGGCTGGAGCAGAGCAGCAGCTTCGGAGCTAGTGCGTGCGATCCCAAAATCATCCTATTTTTGAAAGGTGTACATCATAGTCAAAATCGCATGTAATTCAGCCGCTTATAGAGAGAGTTAAAATCCAAAATGTCAACGTTTTTGTGCCTTTGATAGTCTAATAATTTGTAACTCTTAACATTGAAACATAATGCAAGACAAATCTGTACTTTCCCTGTGTAGATTTAACAAACATCAGCAAACACCAAACTAAATGTAAAAGCATGAATATATATATATAGTGTAAATCTATTGTAATCTAAAATGTTTTTCAAAAAAGCTCGATACAAAAAAGCAGAAGGCGCAGTGTCCTCGTTTGACCCATAGAGCGGCAGTGGATCAAACTGTTTACAAAATAAGCACATTTACCAAGCAGTCCAGCTTTATCATTGAAACAACAAACGTGTATGTCATACCAGTAGTAATTATTTTAATGAAAGTAACCGTATTAAACAGAAACTGAATCGTGCTATTGCTGTGTTTCAGGTGACATCACTGCACAACATTCTGTGGACCGATCATTTTTAATACAGATAAAGGCAGTTAAAGTCAGTGCTGTTTAAATGCTCATTTCTGTTTTAATACGGTCAGATCTTTGGTCTAGTCACTATAGAAATGAGCAGGTTGAACATTTGTGTGTTTATCTTTTGGATATTTCTTGGCAAAGTGCAGTGTTGTTAACAGGGTAAACTGTGTCTTGCCTCCATCTGGGAGAATGACATCATCACATTCTCGAATCTAAAAACCGCCATCAAGAGAAAACACAAAGAAAAAGGATAGAGTCTAATATTTACAAATATATACTTCTGGTAATACAAAGCAGTGGTAATCATGTCTGCAAATGAGTACGAGAGAAAGATTAATATGTTTTACTGTCAGACTTGTATGTGCTTACTTAAAAATAAGTGAGACGCACTGTCCTGATATGACCCAGTGTTGAACAGACTGGAGCAGCCGTGCGGTACAAAGTGTACCGTTTTCACAAGAAACATAGTCCCTGTATGCTTTATGTATATCATTATGAGGAATGATGCTCTGTTTCTACAATGATGTAATTGTCATTGAAATATGGACCATAAGACAAATTATAAATCACTTTGCTACAGCTACATTCAACTATACATTTTATGCTTCATTTGACAATAATTTATTGCCATGGCAATGAACAAAAAAAAAGACAAAATGTCAATGTGCTTTGGCAATTAGGCACAAAGATATAACAAAGAGCTAAAGTGAATAAAAAGGTACTAAAATATATGAATAATAGGCATAAATCGTAAAATATCTATAGCTCTAAATTCAAATAAGACAGAATAACAGTGCAAAACCAAATAAATCACTATTGTTAAATTCATGAGTGCACCTGTATGAACTGATACAGGGCCAATAGATTTCCTACAAATAGGTTTAACACAGAAATAAATGTGAATACCATTTATCCATATTTTGTGCTTTGCAGACGCTCACTTCCCACCGAGCGATAGATGCACTGTCCTCATTTGACCCAGAGTGTACCACCGCTGCTGCTCTACACAGCACGGTTACAATGTCAGTGCATCACCTAAAGCATAAATATATGTAGAAGTAGCCACCAGTTACTACATTAGTATACATCGAGGCATTGACTTCTATCTTATCTTGTCAATTGATTTATTGATTGATACGTTTCAATGATAAAAGCTTGTTGTAACGTTCGCCGCTCCACTGCGGCATTAAACGCATTCAAATGGAATGGGACAGACAGCTGGAGGATGCCTTCTGGTCAGAAAAGAAAAAACAAAATGATAAGCATGACTCTGTGTTTCTATGGAAACTAATAATATTACAGATAACCAATTTAATATAATAATGCAATTTGCTTTGTAGTCGTGCCATCCCTAAGCATCTGCCTGTTTAATCTTGTTAATATTGATCATTTTGTTCACATCGTTCAGAGTTCTTTGGAAAATATTCATAGTATCAGGTAACATACAATTTGTTATGTAATTTACCAATGCCCTGAGTAATGTCCTTGGATTCAATATGTATAATTATGATTGTTGGGGCTTGAACTTGCATGTAGACAGTGGTCCCCCGCTGCTTCTGACTCCAGCTTTTTACATGTCAGCTCAACATGTGCCAAGTTGCTCTCACCAGAAATACAACTGTTTATCACTAGATCATGTCTGAGTTTCATGAGAAATAATGTTCTTTTTATATCTGCTTTTTGCAGTTTTGTTTTCGCCTGAGTCTGCGTTCTCTCTTATCCAATTATCTCGCATTGCACTGAATAGCTCCTCCTTAGCTAAAAGCTGACCTGGAGCTACTACCATTAGCGAACCAATGGAAACAAGGCTTATGTTTTGTCTAATCAACCATGTCACTTTCCCAGGCAGTTGTTTGTCTGTGATGGTTCAACAGAGCGGAATTAAATGGATGGGGCCAATATTTCAAATTTAAACATGTTTATCACTTCTGGTCTAAAATGCAGTATAGAGTGTAAGTATGTAGCACTCTATACTGCATTAGTTAGTATGTAACACTCTGGAGGTGGAAAGTCAACTGCATGATTCCATGGAGATAGTAAATTAAAACCATTCTTCATAACATTCATCCATTGGGTTATATGGGTTTTATGCCATAGTGTGGAATATTATAGCAATAGGAACAACATATCCATAGAAACAAGCAAGAAGAGGCCAGCTTTAGGCCAATTAAGAGTCAGGTTTGTGGAGATGCAAGCAAGCCTGAGTAAGGGCACATGTTTTTCAGTGCTGTAAAAAACTATTGCAATGTTATTTTATTATTTTAATGGCCATGCATACTTTAAACCTATAATAACCCTGATTGCGTGTTTGTTTTTCAGATAGAGTAAGGACCCTGTCAACGGTCTCATGTCTGGGACTTCATCGGCTCTCCAGTCCCTCGGCTCCCTCGGCTCCCTCGGTTCCCTCGGGCTCTGACAGCTCCACACAGTAAGCCGACATCATTAGCCGTGCCACCAGAAACACAGTGTTTATCTGCTCCATCTCCAAAGGTACTAGCACTTTAACAGCCACCCGATTGCCTGAGTCTCATGTCCTTTCCCTCGCACTGCAAAGTTATTACCCTCCCGTATATGTGATGGGGCCAGAGAGCCTGGGTGTAGGGAAAAACAGAACAAAATGGCTGTGATTGAAACAAGAAAGACTTCGTTGGACAAAGACGAGAGAGTGATGGAGTGGGATAGTTTATTGAAAGGACAAGGTTTGGGGGGTAGAGACGGCTGCAGTGTGATGAAGGGAGAGAATAACCAATTTGTTTGAGAAATTGTAAAGAGTTCATTTTCAAAAAAGTGTGCCCTTTTAAAACATTGGTAAGATTTGTTATTTACTCTTTGTAGATCAGGATTTTCAAAAGCCAAGTCTATGTTAGTACTTTAAATATTCCATGGCCCTCTTTGATCAAATCCTCTCAATGTTGCTTTCATTGACAATACATGTAAAAAAAACTCAAGAACAAGACCCTGAGGTACTTGAAGTCCTCCACTTGAAGAGGAGACTCCCGCCCCCTGGGAGGGAAAGCCACCTTTTTTCAGTCGTGAAACTTCGGATTTGGAGGAGCTGATTTTCATCTCAGCCATTGAAATCCTGTGGTCCCCAAACTAGACCCCCTCCGGTGCCTCACTGTGTCTAAAAATTCTGTCCATAAATACAATGAACAGAACAAAAAGGGAAAAGGGCAGCTGTGGCGAAGTCCAACATGCACTGGGAACAGGTTTGACTTAATGCCATCAATCCCAGTACTACTCCTGCTTCAGCCTGACCACCAGATGCTCGCTGTCGATGTAACTGGCCTTGACGTAGTGCTCATCATAAAGGCCTTCTGAACCTATCTTAGTCTGGAGATGGAGAGGTTTGTTTTATTTGTTAAAATAGGACACTGCAGATTACCAGTTGAGCCTAGCGTCTGAATGTGAAACAGCCGACCAACCGATCGTAGTACTTCTCCTTCCATTCACTCTTGTTACTCTCACACATACAGATGCATTTGATTGGTTGAGATGCAAACATGGCAGGCTGTGATTGGTTGAGTGGTGTTTTTTTCCCGGTGGATGTCGAGATAAAGTACTAGATTTTTACTTTCTTAAAAATGTGAAAAACAACTAGTGCATTTTTAGCAGTTTGTAGAAGAACATTATTCCTCACTTACCTTTTGAACATTTTGAGCATCCTGTTTGTCACCGTGATGAGTTTACAGGCGCTTTTCACAACTCTCAGAGACCTGTGCTGTGTCTGTAAAGTTAACAACACAACACAACAGTATGCTAAATGGACAATAAAACGCTTTTAATTCAGGAGCTGCTTTTACAATATCTGTACTGGGTCAAGACAAATTTAGCTCAAATACATGGGAAAAATAGGAACTTTAATAAAATGTCAAGGGTCCAGGCTCAGACATGTCGACAGTGTTCTTCGCTTCAGACAGACTTAAAAAATCATTAGCTTGGCCTTTAGAGTGAGCTATCGAGTGTAAGTGTGTCTCTTAAAGGCTCATTAGGAATAACAAGCCGATAATGTGACAGCGACACTCCATTGTAATTACCGGCCAACAATGTCCAAGCAACTTTTTGAAAATGACAATATTATATCTGCTTGATGTTTTATCTCTATATTGTAGTGTGAGGTTGTTTGAGGACAGGAAAAAAACATATATTGATGTGTTAATTAATGTATACACTGATTTAAGATTTTAAAGGGGCAGTATTGTCATTTTTGCTCTTTTCTTCAGGAAAATGCATTTTATAATATTGTAAAAGGAGTTATTTGTGAACAAAATATTCGAATGAATTATATTACCTATGTATTTTAAAGGACCATAAGGAACCAACAACCAGGGATGAGAACCATGTGGACACAACTGATTTTTTTCTCTGTTATGGTTCAACAACAGAGTGAGATGATGGACTAAGCAGGCGGGGCTTACAATTTATTCTGAAATATGTTCACTCATGGTTCATAATCAGATACTGGACTTTTAAATGACCTTCCTCCTTTGAGTTGTTGATTATAATCTTGAGTCAGCCTAAATGGACAATGTTAACAGCCTGTTTAAA
Source organism: Periophthalmus magnuspinnatus (assembly GCF_009829125.3). Taxonomy (NCBI): domain Eukaryota; kingdom Metazoa; phylum Chordata; class Actinopteri; order Gobiiformes; family Gobiidae; genus Periophthalmus; species Periophthalmus magnuspinnatus. The sequence continues at coordinate 24,835,991 of NC_047136.2, forward strand.
AGTGAATATGTTACTTGATTCTCTGAGTAATGTAATATTTATAAATGAGATGGAAATATTTTCAAAAAAGGAATCATTAATTTGGGGCAGCTGTAGGTCAGTTTGTAGAGGGCTCGTCCTCTGATCCAAAGGTCGGTGGTCTGAATCTTTTGCTCTTCATAAATGTTATTGGTAAAGTGGTTATCACCAGTTGGCGATGCAATTCTAGCTCCTACAGATGAATATTGATGTTATCCAAAGTTTTGATCTAAAGCTGCTTTTCGGGTGCGTAACATGAAGCTGTCTCCATCTCAGACTAGGAAAAAAGTTTATGCTGCAAGCAAACGGAGCGCTGCAGCTCATGGTGTCGTGAAAAGGCAAACATGAACGAAATAGTTTCAGACAAATCCTGAACAGAGAAATAGAGAGTCGCTGTGGGTCACTGTGTGCGCTGGACAGCTCTAACGACAGGGCAGCATTAGCGGTCGGCTACAGCCCCGCTCTGAGTGAGAGGAGACAGGAGACAGGACTCACTGTGAGACACACGGCGAAAACAGAGAGTGCAGCTTCAGTCAAATTTAAGATTCTAATTATTGGTGTTATTTTTCTCTCCCCTAGTACACTGGTGTATGAATATTTGAGTGAATTGGGCAGTGTTTCCTTGATGTAAAGCGCCTTGAGTGCCTTGAAGGTAGAGAAGCGCTATATTAATGTTACCATTTAATTTTAATTTTTAATATAAGGCCAATGCCAAATTACTTGTGGTATTTGAAAGCAATAAAGGTGAAAAATGTTATTATAAAAGTGTACTCTTATTAAAAATGTCTCCCAGATAAACACTGCTTCTAGTTTCCATGAGTCAGATATTTGTTAAAATGTTCAATATAGACTTGTTTGTTTGACACTACAAATTGCAAATGATTGTAAATGTCAAGCAATGTATTCCGTGCCGATAATTTGTACTTTAATTTGTTTAGCCTGTTTTGCTAATGTCCTCTAGAAGTAAATTTTAATAGGTTTCAGTAATGTTTTATTTTCCCTAATGGACTGGACAAATCATTGGAAAAACTGCATATTAAGAGGCCCAAATCCATTTAGCGAGTGCTTTTTATTCGAGAGGATAACATTTAAGCAGAACGCAGAGCTGCAGTGCACTGTGGGTGATTGGTGCATTTGGGGTAAAACGCTAAAATATCAAAGAGAGGAAAAACAGTCCTTTGGCATAAAAGAAAAAAAAAATCTGTAGTCTTTGATCAAGGTTTGTTCTGAGGTTTTGAACAACTTGCCACTTTCACTGCAAAAAAAATATAAAAATCTACATGAATTCAATTTCAGCTTTTTTTCTAATCGTACCAAAAACTGTAGCTCTGTGGTTAGTCCTTGGTTTTCAGTGGTCAGTCTATCAAAAGTTGGAGCTGAAGTGAGCTGTCAGCAACTTATTATTATAACCAATATTAGCCTTGTATTCTTTAAGTGGAACTAAACACTAAATCAACTTTGCTACTTTTGCTACTTTTTTTAATAGTATTGTCTTCAGTTCCTAGTCCTTTTTCACAATTTTGGTGCAAACCAGGTACATTTTTCTGGTCAAAAATAGTCAAAAGCTGAGTGTGTCCGTCCTCCAGTGGACACTCACTTTCAAGTGCTACATGACATCACGCACGTTTGCCCGAATTACAGCCAGGTGTTTCTGATCACAAACACCTGGCTACGGGGCGGGGTTTGAACGGGACTAAACTTAAATCAAAATCTTTAAAATTGATTTCTTTTAGAATATTTAGTGATCAAACCTCCCATGAATATGACAAATATGAGGGCTAAAGTACTTAAATACAAAGCGTTGTTATTCATAGATGGCTCACTAAGATAAATTAACAAAAAAACAAAACATTTCAGACAGATATGACTAAAAAGAGCCACTTTAGAGCACTTGGGCACATCCACTTTCTCTCATTCAGACAAGAACTTTCAGATGTCTCATATAACACTTATAGTAGCTGTGTGTATGTTACAGGTATGAGCTTTTGGAGTACATGAATACCACAGAACCCCAGACAACAGAACATAGTGTCACTAACCTCACACCACACAAAAGAAGACAGGAAGAAGGGCTGAGAGAGTACGCTCAATGCCAAAAACGACTTGTAACAGACACGTGGCATGTCATCAGGAACTGTATTTGTACTGGCAACAGAACAGGAATAAACGGCATCAAGTAAGCAATAGATCATTCTTTAGATACTCTGTAAAAATCCAGAAATATTTTGATATTTGTTGAAAAAAATGTAGACGTATGTTGTCATAGCAGTGGCTGAAATAGTTGTTTTTGAGTTAAATGAGAGGAGGATTAAGTAAGGACATGCTTGAAGGTGAAGATGAGGAGCAAAGTTGGTTGGTATTAGACTCTCCTCTGTCGTGTCAAGCCAATTATAGCATAGTTGACGGACTGCTTTTTTTTTTTTTTTTTACAAAGTTCTTAGCTGATGTGCCGAAAACAAGCTGCCAAACAGGAACAAGAATAAACATCTTGCTTATTATGTATGAAATGGCCTTTAGCGTTTTGGTTTGTATTTAGTGTTACACCTAGGGCTGCAACGATTCATTGATTAATCATGACTTCTCTGTAAAAAAATAATCGTTTTATTCTGATAATCATTATCTGGACTACAGGCTCTTAAACGCATATGAAAAGATCTTTCTATAACAAAGATGGTGACATTATTAAATCAAAATGTCAAAAAAGATTAAGACTCTTCTCGTCTAGCTGCAGCCATTTTTGTTTACCATAGCAACAATACCTTGGTGGAGGTCTATCTCTCCAAGTGCTTCTGGTTTACTAATTACATTTGCCAGATTAGATTTTTCAGAGCTTTACTTGGCAGGAGACATCATTGCATATTAATCCTGAATTGCGTAAATCAGAAAATTCTTATGATGTTTTTCTCTGTCTGCTAACAATCAGCCAGTTTGTATAATTTTTGATGTGAGCAGAATATAATATAACCAGTTTCATGATTTGCTTGTCCGATACGTTAATTAGTTAATTACGTGTGACACTGCAGCGAGGCCAGTATAATTGACTACATGTCGTGTCTATGAACTGTCTCATACACGCGGCTCTATTGTCACTTTGCTTTAATATCTGCGAGGAAAAGGCTTCATAATTTAAACTCTGTGCACTTTGAGCAGTGAAGATGGGAAAGAGCAGAGAGAATGCTTAAAACGTGCGTCACATTGTCAAATATAACTCTGGTCTCCATGGCAACAGAGTATCGGTGGGTGTTTTATCCCTAACTCTCTGTCTGCCTGGCTGGCACACTTTCTTTTCATTTTTGTCTGTGTGCGCCGCTCCTCATCAAAACACACATTAAATCGCAGAGAATAGCAATGCGTCGTGACATCAGGTTTACACCCAACTAAACTATTTCAGAGCTGGTGAAGTGGAGGCTTGTTGGACCAGATGTAAGACGGATAATAAAACAAAAATAGAAGCTAGTAGCCAACATTCAAATCTAAGTAACATTCAGTTATGTTTTATACTGATGGCAATGTTGTGGCGAAGACAAGCGAATGTTCAGTATTATAAAGTACTGAAACGGCCATTGTTTGCCTCATATCTGGGGACACAGATGGGTCATGTTTATGGAATAAAAAAAAACACAATTTGCTGATGTGATCAATTATGTTTAATTAATCAACATCTGTGTAATGGTTTAGCCATTTACTACTCATGCCAAACCGTGAAAATGAACTTAGTTGTGTTCATTTGCAATACATGCACTTATTGTTATGTTATTACAGCAATTATATGCTTTTAGCTGGAGAAGAGTGTGCAGTTTTTTGCTTGTGAGTTTATGGTGACAAGTGCTAGACAAGCAGACAGAGACAAAACACACAGGGAGGAAAGAGCGTCTCATTAGAGCAGCCATTAAGTCTGATGGAAAGTGATTAGCATGTGTTGGCAACCATAACTTGTCCACTTGTCTTCTTAATGAATGCCTACACTTTCACTTGCAAATAAATCCTGCTTTTAATTCCCTTAACATGATTTTGTCATTAACTTATTGTATTAGACATGTTTATATCCCAAATGGGGGCAAGAGCCGGATTTTCTCATAGATAAGATTGTATTTGTACAAAAATATCCAAAAGGTAAATTCACACATGTTGAGGCTGATCATTTCTATTAATGATTAGACCCCAAATCTCACAATATTACAACAAAAATCTGCATTTTAACTATATTCAATTTAGTTTCCCCTCATCTACATAATAGATGAGAGGAAACTAAAATGAAGTCTATTGTGTTTTCATCTGAAACCCAGCAATACTCCCAATAATAAGGCAAGACATGTTTATTTGTATAGCACAATTCGTACACAAAGTAATTCAAAGTGCTTTACAGAAAATCTGTAAAGCAAATCAATAAGATGGGACCTAAGATGCAGCCTTGCGGAGATTCCCTGTAAATTTTAATTGATGTGACATGGATGACAATGTGCACTGTTACTTAAAAGTTAAAACTTTAGAATAGTAGTTGTTATATTGGCTAGTGTACTGTAACTGAACGCTATACTGTCTTCCACTAGCTAACTGATTTCACCAAATAATGTTGTCATAGTTTTATTTCTGCCTGTTTTTAAAGGTGTTGTTTCTACAGTCTTAAAAAACATGAAAAACAGAACTAGTTAATTTTAATCGGGTTGCAGTGGTCCAAAGTTATTCCGCACTTACCTTGTGCATTCCGATCACCTTATTTATGCCCCATGAGCTACAAACGCTTTTCACAACTTTCAGAGTCAAGAACAGAGTTTATCATAACGGTAAAGTTGGCAACAATTAGCATGCTAGCAGCACCCCTCCTGATTATCGGACTATAAAACGCGCAGCCAGAACACAGTGGTCTTAGTTTTGCCTCAAGAGCTGCTTATACAATATATCTGTACTGGGGCAAGATGCTCAAATACATGGAAAATAAATGTAGTACTATATCTTCTCTGTGCCCTTGGGTCTCTTCATCCGAAACGATATATTGACTCTATAAAGAGGACAGTGTGTCCAAAAGGAAACTGCTGAAATGCAGACTGGGGACACACCCCTGCATTTGTGGTTGTAACCGCATACTCCAGTCGCTCACAGTTGCAGCAGGATGAGGTTGTTCTTACTACTTCCTGGCACGCTGACAGAGGACAAACTGCGGGGCACTTGTCACCGTATATCAGAGGTCGATAGAGTAGCCAGAAATTGTACTCAATAGTAGCGTTACTTCAAATAATATTGCTCAAGTAGAAGTACAAAGTAGTGGTCCAAGAAATTACTGCTGATTTGTATCTGATCGGATTATAATTTGAAGTGAATGTAGTTTGAAGGACAAAACATAATAAACCAAATCTGATGTTTTTAAAGGATAGACACAAACATTACAAAAAACAAGTCATATCTGAATGAGTGGTGCAAGAAACACAATGTTCTGATAATTTCATACTGTCAACAGCTTTTGTCACATCTTGAATTAGTCACAGGGGGAAGAGTGACCAACATTTTTACTCAAGTAAGAGTACTGTTACTTAAATATTACAAGTCGGAAAAAAGTATGCTTCTAGAAAAGTACTCTGACAAGATAATCAAGTAAAAGTAACTGAGTAAATATAGCTGAGTACTAGCTGCCTCCGGTCACATTACACCATGTATTCTAGCTTTCACAGTAGGATGTGGAAACTGAAAGCCGCGCCAGCTGTAGCCTGAAATATCTGCTTGGTTTTGCATTGTATTCCAAATGAACCATGTTTTATTCATATTCTAAGGAGAAGCATAAAAAGCCTAGTTATTTCAATAACAAAGGGTGCGTTTCCACAGCTGTTTTGAATGGAGTTTTATAACTTTGACGATTGAAAACCTCGCAATGTCTCCGAACGGCAATAAATTATAGCGGTTCTTGTGGCAATTGTGACATTAAAATAATAAGTCCAACAGAATAACTCCAGTTTGGCTAGAGCTTGGTTTGTATTAAAAGAATGACGCTGATTCTGTTGGCAGCTATGGTAAAAATTCCAGCCCAAAAGTTTGGAAACAGTAGATGTTAAGGATGGTAAAAACTGCAATGGAGTGAAGCGAATAAATGGGGCAGATTAGGCTAGTGCCGGAAAGTGGCAAAATACTTGCTGTATTTCCCAGCAGTATTGTTGGTTTACAATTTTATGTCAACCTTTATTTCAGAAACAACTTTAGTCATAGAAACAACAAAAACATACAGGGGGAAACTATGTTTACAGTCCTACAGTGGTTTGAAGAGGCACATTATGTCATTTAGACTTTTATGATCTTTGAACTGTGTTATTCCCTCATCCTTATTATTAAATTATATGATTCATGCATGTGTGAGTAATCCTGCATTTGAGGCTTGAGTGCTAAGAAAGTTTCACTTTTCACCAACCCTCTGTTCTTCATATATATATATATATATATATATATATATATATATATATATATATCAGTACATAACTACCAATTTTTTCATTACGGTTTTGTTTGTTGTATCAACAAACACAACCATACTTACTGTGAGCGGACTTGCATCTCCACAAACCTGACTCTTATTTGGCCTGGAGGTGGGCCTTCTCCTGCTTGTTTCCATTTAAATGCTGTTCCTTTGGCTATGTATGGCTTAAAACCAATCTACATGGAGAATGTTCCGAAGTATGGTTTTAATGTTTTATTCCCATGGAATAATGCAGTTGACTTTCAACCACCAGGAAGTTACATACTGGGGCTTTAACACTTAATCCCCCAAAAGGCATAGGTCTTCTTTAATTAAAATATGTTTAAATTATTGCCAATAATCATTACGACCATTATCAAGATATGAAATACTACTTTACTACTATTACTACAGCTATTTACCTACATTTTCGACATATCAAACATGTTTCTTGATAATCCAAAATGAAAACAGCTGAACAGCCACATATAAGTATTCCACAGTTGCAGTGAGGACATAGTGGTGACATGAATCTTTTATAGAGAATATAAGGTGTGTACATAGCCCACAGTGATGGTTAATGTTTAATGTGGACTGCTCAGGCTGACCAGTCTGTTTGTCTTGCTTTTGGCAGGTGTTGCTGTGTTAGCCGCGCTGCCCTCCGTCACTTCGGCAGTCTTCTCTGGTAAGGACTCCAGCCGGGATCTGTCCTGCACACTCTAACAAGCTGTTTCACACATGTCCTCAGAAGAACTCATGTACACCAGGGATACAAACGCTAGGGGCATTGTTGGAGTGGAGATGATACTTTTACATTAAAGACTTTTTCAGTTAGTATTACCAGTCAAAAGTTTGGGCAATCTTATTCAGTGTTTGTTTTTTTCCATTATGTTTACTACTTTCTACATTTTATATACACACAGAATACATCAAATATGTGTGTGTGTGTGTATATATATATATATATATATATATATATATATATATATATATATATATATATATATATATATATATATATATATATATATATATATATATATATATATATATATATATATAAACAAGATTTGAGGTCATTTTTTTTTATGTAAATATCCATCAAAATATAAATGTGTCCAAACATTTGACTGGTAGTCAGTGTTTTGCTCTGGAGACAAAGCTTTACCTACAGTTCTTTTAAAGATCTAATGAAAAACTGGTTATGTTCAAACTAAACTTACACTCATTTATAGTGGTAATTTGATTTTAATTTTGGTTCTGTGGTGACATAATTGCATGCATGGGCTGAATTTGGTCTGAATATGGTCTGAATATGGGCTGCTCCGTTTGGCAAATCAAACCAAAGACGCCGCAGAGAGCTTGTGTTGAACACCATGCGCTCTGTGAGGAAAACAAAGGTCGCGTGTGAGCGCTAAAATGAGTAAAATGTGCCAAATAATTCACCAAACGACTACAGAACACTTCAAGACGCCAGACTAACCATAACAGCTTACATCTGCCACCATGAGCGCCAGTTACACCCACAAGCGGCAATGAAGGGCCTTTGGTCATGTACATTAACCTGAAACATGTGGACACACAAATTCTTTATGAAATGCAATTTCCAGGCTTATTTAATTATTACACAAATCTAAATGAATTATTTATAAGTTTAAAAATGCTTAAAATTTGAAAGTTTAAATTAGATTAAATCAGCGCACAATGCGATTGTGATTAGTCATATTTCACAAGTATGATTAATTAGTTGTTGTGTTTTTTATCATTTGACAGCACTAATTAATACATAAGTATCAAGCCTAAGTATCGGCATAAAGGTTGATATTTGAGTATGTGGCAGCCTGAATATAATTTCTCTGGTAGTGATGTCAGGGGTGTGGCTGTTCTGGCACAGGAAGAACATGCACAAATCACAAAGTCAGGAATTAAACCTGTAATAACTAGTTTAAACATGCTAGTAATTTCCAGGAGCTATTTACAGAGCTTGTGGTATACTGCAAATATCGTCATTCCATATTTCATTCCATATTTCATTCCACTAGCAAAGATGCCCTAAAAGTAGGTAGCACAATATGTAGTCTGAATGATACACAAAGTACTTTACACAAAGTATCTGTGTACTTTGGATATTTTCAGTTTAGTAGTTCACGTGAAAGGGGTATTACACGTATATGGGTTATTAATGGCTGATCTTTTATTGTTTTGAAAATGCTATAGTCACAGAAAACAACATATTAACATGTTTATTAAGAATCAGTTTTGGTTTTAATGCTTGGACAGGATCTGCTAGCCTTAAGGAAGGTTCCGATAGGGCCCAGCGCTAAATTAGTAGAACATGTATGGATGACATATAAAACATTGTTTTTGATGAGGGAACAACATTATAACATGGTGGAAATCTCCAAAAAGTCAATAAAAATATCCCCTCTTTAAACAAGCATCCTTTATTCTAAACATCCTCCATTCTATTCAGCTAACCTCAAAATGCTGATAGCACAGTTTTACAATGCAGTTTACCCAAGTTTTACCTACAGCTCCTCCTCAGCTCCTCAGATATGTCTTTTTTCTAACCTAGACTGCATGCGCTACTGTGTTCCCCTTTTGTATAATGTGCATTAGAACTGTTCAGACAGTGATAATGGAAGTATTAAAGTCCTTGCTGTGATCACAAGGATCTGGAGTCTGAGAAAGCACTGTAAGTGTCAGACTGGAGATATTAGCATTTTGAAGCTGTAGGCTGTTTATGTGGAGGAGGCTGTGTCTATTATTGCCGGGTTATCACAGGTGTAATGTCTGCTTACACGTTTGGGTTTTGAAGCCACATTAATGAAGTGTTATTGTAAAGCTGCTGAATATAAAACTAATACCATAAGGATACATTCACCTGAGCTCATGAATATGTATTTATACCTTGGCCAGGAGATATTTACTTACTTTTCTATTCTACTTTGTACATTGTCCCTTCTATGGTTGGTTTATCTTAAAGGTGCACTGTGTAACTTTTCTGGTGAAGGGTCTGCCATCTCATGTCTCCCTGGAGATGATCTGGCTTTGTAATGCTCCATCTTATGGCATTAAATGTTTCATTTTGCATTAAGTTTATTATAGGTGTTTTATTACTACTATATATATATATATATATATATATATATATATATATATATATATATATATATATATATATAAAAATTATACTATAATTCATTGCTCAGAAATGCATTGTCACCATGAGCACATCACCTCTCCACAGATGTGACCTGTAACTTGCCCAAGAGATATCACCTGCTTGTCTCCATGGAAACTGATGACTTTAATGCCCAGTTGTGGCAAATATAAGGCAATGCCTTAAACATCTCCATGTAAAAAAGCATGTAGCTGATTCACCAAAAAAAAGTTACATAGTGCACCTTTAATAAGGAGAAACATTTATAGGTTTGTTGCTGTTGTAAACATGACAGCATTTCTCAATTATTCATTAAAATATATTTTTATTGCAGGCAACCCAGTCTCTTGTTTGCTCTCAGGCTGAGGTCATAAAACAAAATCTAATTCTTTACCACTTAATACTTAAGCTATTGGAGTAATATCTACTTCACACTGTTTGTTTTGCTAATTCAGTAGTAAGTTGACATTAAGGGCCAAGGTAATCTAATCAGTTACTCAAACATCTGACAGAGATACTGAACTTCATGAAAAATATAAATTTGGCCTAATTTTGAGCCTGGTCCTTTAAAAAGATAAAATAAATGACATACACTGCAAGTCAAAAGTTTGGACACATCCTTATTCAGTCTTTTATGTTTATACTTTCTACATTTTATATACATACAGAAGACATCATATATATAAAGCAGCATAGTTTAGTTTAGTGGTTTATTTAAACAGGGACCATGTGTAAAAACATTAATCTCATAAAAGAAGAGATTTAGCTAAAGCTAGTTTCCATCTGCAGTCCCTGAGCAGGTTACAAACATTAAAATACATCTAAATATACATCCATTTACAATCAAACCATGCATTCTCCCATTCTTTCATTTAAAACATCACACTCCACATTTAAAATGACTCAAATGTCTTGTTTATTAGATTTTTCTATATTTTATTATGCACACTTTGGTTTGTTGACAGCGCTGCAAACCCTTGGCCTTCTCTCAATGTGCTTCATGATGAAATGGTTTTCACTTCACAGCTGTGCTTTGTCAGGGTCAAGACATTAAAAAATCCAAAATCTGAAACAACTTTTGAGTCATTTTGAATTTATTTTTTGTTTGCTACATTTCATATGTATTGATTCATAGTTTTGATGACTTCACTGAAAATCAACATGGAAATAATCATGGAAATGACAAAGACACTGTCGTAACATCTGGATGATCAAAGATACAGACTTGGAGTAAAAAGTTTAACACAATCAAGAGTTTATTACATTCAAGAGAATGTGGATGCTGGTTGGAGGAGCTGGTAGTAGGAAGCTGGGTCGAAGGTGGAGGTGCAGGGTGGGTCCAAGAAACGGGATCTGGCAAAAAACAGGAAAAACAAACCAAGTACTTTGAACATAACTAAAAAACAGACTGAGCCAAGCAGAACTGTACCACAGAGGATACACTGAAGATACACAGAGGATACACTGAAGATACACAGACGATAAATGAAAAAGTGTGTCCAAACTTTTGTCTGGTTGTGTATGTTTTATTTTATTTTTTTTAATTATGTATTTAATTCAATATTGATTATGCAATTTGAGGAACATATAATCAAACTCACAAAGCTCTGATCTGTGCTTGTTTGTCTCTCTCAATGGCAGTTTTAAATTCAAATTTCATATACTGTTTATATTTGACCAACGCTGCCAAGACACTGTCCAGTCCAAGTTAAACAAATGGATGAAAATGACAATGCCCCGGTTAGCCCCTGTCTCTCTGTAACCCAAGTCCACACTGCACCGGGCGACCACAGTCATCCGCTCCATTCTTTTATCAGCGTTGAATTCTTTAATGAAAACACCATCTGCTGTGCTCTTCGTAATACTGTTGCCATGAGGACGAGTCAGGATCACATTGCCCTCTGAGATTCATCTTTGTAAATGAAGTATCACAGAACTCTACCTGCAGTGATCAGCATATCTAAATAAACTCCCATCAGAATGCCGCATTTGGTAAGATTTGTATCGGGCAAGGCCATGCAGCTGTGTAATGCTGATTTTAAAGTCTCACTCTCTGTCGGATTAACATTAGAGACTGTGGACAAGGCTGCGGTTCACTTTAGGTCTTTCTCCAAACAATTAGATTATCATTTTGATTAGATCAACAGATGCATTGATGCATCTGATTTGCATTGGTGTTGTCTTCCATTTAAGCCTGAGCAGCCATATTCAGTGACCTTAATGGCATTTAGCCGTTATCTAGGAAAATGTGACGTGTCCCAGTTTGTACTTTATTTAATTTGGCAGGTCACTCATCAGATTTGTGCTCGATATAAAACTAGGTGTCCCCATGCAGTCATAGTCACTCTTGGGGATGTCGTAGGTTCGCTCCAGAGTCACTTTATGGTGGGATATGCCCAGAAAAACTCACCCAGGGGCATCCAAAACAGATGCCTGAGCCGCCTTAGCTCCTCTTCATGTAGAGGACTGAGAGTTTACACCTAATGCAAGTGAGGTCAAGAACATAATTAAAACCAATGTGCAGTCACTCTGACTGGCAAGCCTCTCTAAACTGGTGCCAAACCCTCTGTGGTGAGCATAAATGAGGCATTAAACTTAGACAAACTTTTTTGTTCCACAATGAAAATGAGTACAGTAACTCACATAGCAGCTCCTTCCAGCTCTTGGAAGCTCTGAGTTTCTAATAAATCTTGTGGTGAAAAGAGCAAAGTGTAAATTCACTTTGCCCTCTTAGATCCGAGATTTACTACTTTTAGATGCCTGAAGAACTAACTTGGCCAGAAAGATGAATTCTCACATTATTTATGAGTTCAGAACATCGCTATTCAGACCAATCACAGAGCAGCATTGTGGTTTGGGCAGAAGCCAAATCTAAAGCCAAAACAAATCAAAACAAACTTGGTAAGTTTGGACATACTTCAGCCTATATTAGCAAAAATACAAACTTTTTTGTTTGTGAAAAATGTGCAGAGGAAAGTGCTCATTTGTGGACAGGAAAGATGTCTCTGCTTTGATTTAACAGAAGCCTATTCCTCGATACGCTTGGACCAGTCAGCTTCAAATATCTGTCTGAACCTTCCGCCTTTGATAATGTGTAGAACTCAATTCAGATGCTACACATATCAATCTGGTGTTAGCCAGGTTACTAAAGAACCACAGCGTTGGGTGTCAGTGGTCAGATCCACTTGTGTCCTTGGGAAAGACACTCGTCCAGTGTATACTAGTGTGTGAGTGTGTGTGATTGGGTGAGTGGTTCCTCTGTAAAGTGTTTAGAGTGTTTGCTGTACTATGAAATCACGAGGTATGTCTTCCAGGTCCTTTCGTACTGCTTAAATGGCATATTAAAATACAACCGTGTGCCTATTGCTAGTCTACAGAAAGATCAGCTCTAAACTGCACCTTACTAAAGTGAACATATATTTAATTTCAAAATCAAGCAAGTTTTGATGTAAAAAAGTGCAATCACTGAGCTCTGCCTTTACATACTTACACATTTTAATATCAAATGTTGTAGAAATCCAGAAGTTCAGCCCTTAACACATAACCTAGAAAAGAAATGAGATGCTGAAGGTCCATTTGAAGATGAAAGTCAAAGGAAGAGCGTTTGAGTCTCTTTCAGGCTTCAGATAGTGGCAGCTCCATGTTGCATATGTTCTACAGAGCACATGCCTCCTCCTAAGGTATCACAGCTGAATGTACTTTTGATAGAATTCTTTTGCCGTCATTTTTTTCCCCCTCTGTGTTATTTGTATCACTCCCATTGTTCGGTTATCCCTTTGTGAAAATGTTGCTCATACCGACACAATACAGACTAAGAAAACCTAATACAGGACATAATAGGGTACATTGAAGTTGGACTGAGATGGAAAAGAACTATAATGGATAAACAAGAACATAGTAATAACAGTACTACAAGGAGAAAGTGGGAACAAAATCTAAGAAGTTGTATAATGCTTTGGACACTGAAACTTTTCCCATATGTGCAAATAAATGTATGTCTCATTTCCTGTTTAGGCCCTGTAGTCTACTTAAGTTTGGTTTATAGATATAAGTCATATGGCATGTTTTTTGTTCTGGCTAATACTTTTAAATGTGTTTTTGTAATATATAGTAATAAACAGCTAAACTAAATTTGTCATTGTTGGGGGCTTAGCAAACTCAAATTGTAACTTGAATTAAGGATTAAAACACATAATACATCCTTATCTTGTCATTACAGTTGCACGTTTTAAAGTTTTCTACCATGTTATAGCGTTCCATCCATCCATGTTTGCTTAATCTAGCGATCTGTCCCAGTTCCCATTCACACTCTCCTTATGGTTAGTCAGGAATGAAACTGAAACTTATTAAACATTTGGACTTTAACTTTGTAGACTTCACAAACTGACAACGGTGTGAACAACAAAGAACACATTTTTTCCCATTGCGTGTTGAAAAGGCTGGTCATTTTGCTTCTGTTGTATATGTTACGTCAAAGTTTAGGCGCACTACACTCTTTCACCACATGAGGGCGCGAATTGGATACCTGAAAAGTGTTACATTGCTTGACAGTAGTGTACGATTTTAAGCAAATTTTCAGTTCAGTTCAATTCAGGTGTATTTATATAGCACATTTAAAACAACTTCAGCTGACCAAAGTGAGATGTTGTTGCTTTGCCTGGAATTTTTCACTGTACGGCATTAAATTTGTCTGTCTGTTCTATTTTTATTGCGCAAAAATAACTTACCTACACAAACTGGCTGTCCATAAATCTGACCTGTAACTTTACGACCTAGTGACATCACCTGCTGGTCTCTGTAAAGATCTATAAATTTAATGTTATATTGTGGAACATTCTCAGCAAACTCATAAATGGAGACAAGCAGCCGTTGACCTGAAAAGTTGCACTGTTTTTGTGTAAGTGTGTCCTCTCTGCTCCTTACACATTTGTTTAGGGTGTGTTGTAGTGGCTCTGCTAATGTACAGGACATAGTGTTCTCTCAGAATGTGGGATGAATTTATGTCTGGGTCAAAGAGGAGGATGTACACCCTCAGCTATGACGCGCCACTTCAAAACACACTCAAGTACAGAGAGATTCATGAACAGGTCTTATAGGGATACATATGTTGTTTATAACTGTTCAAAATATAGCAGAGAGCACAGTAGGAGTGAAATGTTTGTTATGTACTTACAGTCTAAGGAGGTGTCAACAGATAAGTACTTTTTACACTTTTTTTTTACACGTTTAACACGTAAATCCTGCATATTTAGGATGAATTTTTCTCTCAAATTGAAAACACTCTGTTCCATTTTGTGATGTCATGTGGTAATACAGGAAGTGCTCCACTGTGTTTTTAAACTCCATACACCTTCACTAGAATCATTTAGCTAAGTGCAGCCCTGGAATTGCTGATCTGTATTGAACACAAGGTTAAAAAAAAAGACATCACAAGGCGGAGCAGAGCATTTTGAGCTTTGGAGACATTACAGACTAATAATTCACAGCTACTCAACCATGTGTGAATGAAACAAAACACAACTGTGGGAATGTTTTTGATGAGGTAACGGCATTAAAGCCCACTAGAGTCAATTTTGCGTAATATAGGAGGACCCTAAATGTCTAAATGTTAGCAATGACCTATTTCAGGGTGCCCTAAAAGTTTACTAAAATGATTTCAAAAGATCAAAATTCTACTAATATTACTTCAGATGTATTTTAAGACCTTTTTGAAGTAATGAACTAGCTGTCTGTATCCAACTAAAATGAGGTGGCTAAATTCAAAACAGTTGACTGTTGAACTTTTTTTTTTTTTACATTTTTTGTGGAAATTGGAGCTCCACAGGGTTCTTTACTAGAGCCATTGTTGTTCAACATACAGCAATGGGTTGTGCATGTAACATTTCAACAACTTAGTACACAATTACTTTTATTAGTGATGAAACTATTACATATGTGCATTCATTGTAAAATGCAATATTGATCTAAAATGACTTGAAACAGGTTCAAAATTGTTTCTCCATTGCTGGCCCCACTTCTTCATAATGGCATAACTTGAAAAAATGCTATGTAACGTATTGTATTACCAAAGAACAAAATATAGAGCTGTGAGTGAAGATAGGGGTAGGTTAAAAAGTTTGAATAACAAATACATCTTGCCATGTGCTTTGCCTTTAAGTAAAGTTTGTTGCTTTGAGCTGCTTTGCATTACAAGACCACTGAGTACTGTCTGCATCTATCACTTATAAACTCATCTTGGTGAATAATTAGGATGCTCGGAATGCCTTAGGGAAGTGAGAGATAACTTTGGATTGCTGCAAACCATTTTTAAGACAGTAATAACTATGCACAGAGCCTTTTAATGTAGTATTTTGCCAAATCTCCATATATAAACTAGTATCATAACTCCCTAACTGTACTTTTTAGACCTGAGCTCTTGCTGTTGACATTACAGATCCAGTAGCTATTTGTCGCCATATAAAGCTACTACTTGAGTGTATTAACTTACATACAAAATGACAGAAGCCGCAGCGCTATAGTCCTTGCTCATTTTACATTGAGAAATGGATTTGCGGTTTGGAGTAAAGGAAGTGTGGTCCCAGGGCTCGGCTTTTTGCTCCTGTTTGTCTTTGCAAAGTCAAAGGCACAATCAATGTCTCGATGCCATCACAGGAGACAGGGACACTACAGGACATTGTAATTCAATGCCTCAAGCTAAGAGTGTGTTCAAAGATGCTTAAAGATGTGAGGAATTCAGAAATCCCACTATTAAATACATTTATTGTAATAGAGGTGAGAGAGAAATCAAAATGAAGACGAACTGTTGTTTTGACAATATGCAAATTTCGAAAGTTAAAGATGTTTAGCTGTGGTATTTTTCTGATGAGGAAAAGATAATGTTGTTTTCCCTTGAAATGTTGAATGTTGAATCAGTATAGCGTTAAATCCACCTATTTTTTGTCGTATCTCCTTATTTTCCCTCATAACACAGGAAAATAAGGGACGTCTATATGTGACATTAAGTACAACAGAAGACTCGTTAAGTTGATGAATACTTGCTTGCTTGTTTATTGTATGTCGATGTGACTCGGTTCACATTTGTCTTCATCTAATTTGAGTTCCGCCAGAAAATATTTTTGGGCCATCTACATGATATAGTGTTTGTCTTGGTGTATTATTAATTTGCAATAGTTGTGGACTTTTGTAAACTACATCTTTCATGTAAAAACTGAATTTAAAAAAGTATGTTTGCATTAGAATTAGAACATTAAGTATACTGTATATGATAAAAACAAATTTCAAAAAGAGCTGAAACTTCATCTGAACATTACCATTGGGACAATCTAAAGGTACAATCTCACTTTACTAATAATAATCTGACTCTTGCTCTGCTTTGATTGATACTCCAGATGGAACAATACATTTCTGTCTAAAAATGAAAATACATTCTTTTGTGTCTGTTTTCTTTGATTGATGACAGAGATAACATTGAACTATTCATTTACTTTTGGATTCCCACAGCATAAAAAAATTTGAAGTATGACTTAATCATGTGTCTACAGATTGGCAATTATCCACATGATTCTAGTGAATGTGTGTGGCGTTTAAAAACCCCAGTGGAGCACTTCCTGTATTACCACATGACATTGCAAGGTGGAACAGAGTGTTTTTAGTTTTAGAGAAGAACTCAGCCTAAATATGCAGGATTTATATGTTAAACATGTGAATGAAACAAAACACATCTCCGGGTATGTTTTTGATGAGGAAACAACTTTTAACATCAGAAAATAGCATAATATTGGCCCTTTAATTACTGATTTTTGTCCAAGTTTGCCAAAGATACTGTACATGTGTCTGTCTGTGTGACAAGTGCTGAGTCCGGACTTGCCTGCTCTGTGACTGCAGCTAATTTTTGCCCGAGGTGTCGCTCCGTTTTTGTTACTTTTGTTTATTCGAGACTCTTAATGCGCAGAAATGGCAGTTAGTGAGTTGCAGACGCTCTCAGCCCTGTCTTTTGTGCCTCTGTATAAATAAATCCCCATCTGTTGAGTGTCTATCTCCTGTCCTGAAATGCCTTTTACACAAACACATTTTCAGATAGACGTAGGTGTGGCTCGTAAAAATTCAGTAGCGATTTCCCTTTAAAATATAAGGGATAAAGTCGAAGCAATGTTGTGCATGTTGAATTGTGCAAGCAAAGTTTTGATAGACGGTTTGGAAACTGTAATATATTCAAAACCAGGGAACACCGGCCAAACTGTCTCCCGGGAATGATGGACCGTTTCCATAAACAGCAGTGAGTCAGAGGATTTTATGGGCCTGTGTGTGGGTAGAAAAAAAGTCAAACAATTGCTATGACAGGTTAGAGTACTTTTTTTTGAAATTCTGGTAAAAAAAAGTTCATAATTTTACTTCCTGTAAAAAAATCTGGTTGAACAAGAGCAGCAGATATGACATATGTGGAGGTAATTCCTGTTACCTAGCAACTGTAATGTTAATAAAACCCCTGCCTAAATTACACAATAGTTATAATTAGACAAAGTAAAATGAATGACTACATCTTTATTTTGTTAAATCAATGTTTAAACTGCAGGAAAAATGTGCTCCTTGCATGTCATTTTTTTCTGCATTTTTGGTTTGTTGATCACATAGGTAGAGCTTTGTGCGTTTTTACTTTCTACAAACTGTCACTGATGTAAAAATATGATAAATATTCACCACATGTACTATCCCACTGAACCAAGAAATAGGGGAAAAAAAAGTACCTCAAATCTTGATCATTGGTTTCAAGCAAATTACATGTTGGGTTGTTATGGAAAGAGTTTTTCATAAATATTACCTGTCTGTCATAAAAAGTATATTTAACACACACCAAAAACATTACATAAAACCATGGATTTTATAATACAAAACTCCATCCCTAAAATATTGCATAGAAGCTCTTGCCACTCAAAATGTGGGATTAAAAAACACAAAATTCTAAATTGTCAGTGGAAAGTGCTTGTAAATTGTTGAGAAATTGCCATGTACCTGCTGTAATTTCTATCAATATTCATCTCTTTTTTTCACTGTTTTTCAGAGCCAAAAGAACATTGGCTGTGTCCAGTTTCAGCACTATTCCACTAAATAGGGGTCACACCATTTTTAGTGCTGTCCAAATGTCCAGTGAGTGAAAAAGTAGTATACTTAAAATTTCCCACAGTGCACCTTTAAAAGTAGAAACCAGCGTTAGTCACTAGAGCAGTAAATATTGACCACAATGCATTGCAAGAGTTGGGACAACAACAGTGCATCTTTAACTGGTCTTAAACTGGACACGACATGACTTATTGAGAGCAAACAGAAGAGCTGGTTTGTAGCACTGTTGATTCCTGATTATGAATAAAACACAGTCTTAAATAAACTGTTATGGCTGGAGCTGTTAAAAGATCGATAATTTCCACTTCTCTGATAGTCCAGTCTGTTCTGTGTGATCCATCTTGACAAAAACTTATATGGGTGTTATTAGTCCATAAACACGTGTGTGTCAGTCCAATTAGATCATTATTTATTACAGAAATCAGGTTTTATCAGTTTAGCTGACGTTTTTTCACCAAGACACCAGAGTTACGTAGGAATGTCCTGATCTGATACTGGTATCGGTATCGGTATCGGCTGAAATAGTGTTTGTTTTACCTCTGCGGTGTCTTCAGAGTCTTAAGAGTAAAAACAAAATAGGCGGAGGAGCAGAGCTGAATGGCTAGCTTGTTTACAAATGTTAAGTAGCCATGTGCTTCAGGCTTCTCCTCTTTTTACAGACCTCAAACATAAACAATATGATGAAAGCACTGCCTTTAGAAACAGAGGCTAAAACATCACCTAATGACTCTGTCGCTGTGTCCTGAAGCCGCTGTGTGTGGAGGAGTTTAAGACTTTATTTTGCACTATTATAACAAGTTATTATTAGGCTATTTTAAGTAGGCCTTTTTATATTTGGTAATACTTTTATTCAACTGGGGCTACATTCACTGTGAAATACTTACTATTATATTAAAGCCTAAATTCTCTAAGTAAAATCATTATAAATCGGATCAGTATCTGCAATTGCAAATGTAAAAAATCTGTATCAAATCGGGGACCTAAAAAACTGGCTCGCGACACCCCCAGTCATGTGACCCTGACATGAGCTGCACGTCCAAATCGCTCTGTGAATGAGTGCACTTTATAGTCCACTAAACAGAGCAGGTCTAGGGTGGACATTCGGACGCAGCCATTGTTAAAGGTTTAAAGGTAGCCCAACGGTGTGCTATTGTCAACAACACAACTAGCACGTGTGACGGCTATTTATAAAGTGGAAGCACTAGACAGTTTTCCTGCTCACATTGTGCATTGTCTTATCTGGACGTCCTGCTTTAACCTCAGTCATTTCTCTGCTCTCCTTCACTGTTACTCTATACTGCTGGACACCAGGGCTGCAGAATTTTACAAAAAAGACCCCAAGTGCATTTTTTTCCTGATAATTTTTGCAACTGCTTTTATATTTGCAATTTTATTTATCATTATTCTAATTTTACTTCATCATTCTAGTATCTAAGTAAATGGCGTCCATATGATGATTACATGATACAGTATATTGTGCGTCCGTACTACACTCCAGGTTTTGCCTTTTCAAAACCCTCTGTGCGCCTGTGTGTCCATGAAAAACCTGTTGAATGGATCCACCAGCCTCCTGCATCGCTCCAGCTGTTGTCTGGACAGTAAATGTTCTCTAGGGTAAAGAACGGCAAAGGGAAGTCCACTTTCCCAGAATGCACTAGGAGGCAGCTGTGCTTGGAATCACTGACTCATTCAGTTTTTCATGGTGAGATGTCATGTGGTAGATGAGAATCATTGTGAGGGGAGCCAGGGAGCTGTCCAAGGGCCAATTTGGGCCAGTGTGTTCTTACTGTGACCGGGCTTGCATCTCCACAAACCTGACTCTTATTTGACCTGGATAAATAGGTCAAATAAGAAGGCCTCCTCTGTTTGTTTCCATGGAAATGTTGTTCCATTGGCTTTAATCTTACACAGTTGGGCATAAAACAACTCTAAATCATACAATCATCATTTTAGTCAGACATTTGTGGCAGCGTAGAGCTAAAATGTTATTAAAATGTGTTATTAAAGTGTGTTCTTAAAATGTGTTATTAATAGGCTGTTTGAAAGCTGTCATGTATTAAAACATGGAACTTCCACCAATCCAATCATTCAATTCAAAACTTGATTATTTGTCTTAGGCAAATATGTTGTTAAGGTCAGAGGTTATCAACATGTTGTGCTTGATGTCATTTGCATCTTGTAGAAACTGGCCTATTCCATATTCTTTGGTCATTTGGGTTTGGTTTTTTTTGTAAAGCTTGTTTTATAATACAAAACTCCATCCCTAAAATCTTGCATAGAGGCTCTCACTGATCATACATGTGTGACTAAAAAAACACAAAATGCTAAATTGTCTTTTCAGTGAAAAGTGCTGTTGTAAATTGTCCAGAAATTGCCATGTACCTGCTGTAATTTCTATCAATATTCATCTCTCTTTTTCACTGTTTTTCAGACGCAAAAGAACATTGTTAAAGTTAGCCAAATTGTGCTACATGTTATTGTGGTTTGCGTGTTCAGCACCACAGCTTAACAACTATCATTAGCCTCCAGTGTGTGGAAAAAGGCTTATTATCTGACAATAAAGAACATGAAAAAAATACAGTGAAAAAGCTAGTTTATTGTGTTTCTGAATACTAAAACTAGTGCACGCTCTGCATGAATAAAATGAAAATCTGTGTACTTGCCAGGATTATGTAGATGGGTAGGTTAGATGTTTGTAGGTTAGATAAGTTTAAATAAGTTTAATACCATGCTGTGGAACATTACAGGCAATTTTTTAACATCTTCATAGAGCCGGTGGCAGATCCTCCACCCGAAAAGAGATCATGGGGAAATGGCTACTGTCAGTTTCAGTCTTCAGTCATAAACATTGTTATGTGTTGTGGTTACATTGTCGTGAACAGGTCTGAGGTTTAGCCGTATGTGTTATGTGTGAGCCAAGTGTCTGTCGAGAGCAGTATGGGTTGCAGAAGAGAAATATAAGAATATAACATAAGGTTGTTTGCATTTCAGTTGAGATTTCTAGAACTCAAACCACAATGGGAAAATTCCAGTGTTGCAATGCGCAGTTTTAGAAGAATAGAAGAGAGAATAGAAATAGGCACTCAAAAATCAAAATAAATAAATAAACAAAGAGTATAGGGGCACAAAAATCAATCAACTAATCATTACTTGTTGACTATAAAAAATAATCCTAATTGTCTTGTGATTGCTAAAATTATCATTAGTTGATAGATGGATAAATAGATGGATACATAGATAGATAGATAATACTTTATTAATCCCAAAGGAAATTAAGTTTTCCAGCTGCAATACATCACAGACATACATACAGAATTTTAAAATAGGGATTAAAAATAGTCATACGTAAAAACCATAAGTAGGGCAGTGCGATGATGAATACAAATGCAATGCAATCAATACATACCCGATGAACCACTCCCCCCTCCCCCCTCGCCCCTCTCACCTCTACTTTCCCTTACATGGATGCATTATAAAGTCTAATAGGTCTGGGTAAAAATACTTCCTGAGCTTGTCTGTGGAGCAGTAGAGTGAGAGCAGCCTTTCCATGAAGCAGCTCCTCTGCCACAGCTCCAGCTCATGCAGAGGGTGACTGCTGTTGTCCAACACAGAGAACAGTTTGACCAGTGTCCACCTCCATCACAGACACCACACAGTTATGGTGGAGGTAGAGTAGTTGCAGCCATAGACTATATAAAGATGTGGACTAAGAGAGTGTGTGACGTCACCCACAGCGTTCACCTCCAGTCATTAACAGTTATAGGGGCGAATTGGAACTTCGACTGCAAGTATCATAGCAACCAAAGAGCCAATCTGGAGCGAGCACGTGTGTTGGGGTAATTCACCTTCCCGCTCACACCGCTGGTTTAGCAGGAAGCGGGCACTTAGCAACGCTGTCAATCAAACCTGTTTTTAACTCTACCGGGAGCGACCTCAGGGAAAGAAGAAGCCTTATGTGTCATTAAATCAAGATATGAACATTAATAACAGACAAAATAGCGAAATAAAAATACCAGGATCATACATTTTAAGACCAAAATAATGAGGCTCACTGCAGCACTTAAAGAGCGAGGGGTGGCAATTTTTTTTTTTTATGTAAAGGGAACTGGAGTCAGAGTTGATGAAGCCGGTAGTGCACCCATGAGCACTTGCTATTTGGAACACAGCGGCTTGTTGATTCTTGGTCTTTGATTGATTCATGCATGTTTGAGTAATGCTGTATTGTCCTGCGTCTGCACCTATCCTCTATACCTCCCCACTTCCCTGTACAGGGAAGTGTGTAACCATTTTTCAACAATGGGAAGAAATCCAATCTTGACTTGGTTCTGAAAGTTGCTGTATCAGGGGCTGTTGTGGCTCTGGGCTCAGGCCTGTGTTTGGTCGGAGGGAAGCACTGCAGTGGGCCAAGGACCATATACTTCCTGCACTGTAAATCAAAACACAAGTCTGATTTGAAAACATAATTAAACACTGTAAAATAATCATAATTATTAGCGTTTGTTTTGTTTCATTTATGTTTTATTTATTATGTTTTTGACTTGGCAAAAATTCATCAGTTTTGTTACTTGTATCTGGTTTAATATAAATGTTGTTCATGAATAGCAGTGTTATCACAATACAAACACTGGCCTTGTTATTTTGTGTCTTTTTATTGGTTGTAGTTGATCTAACTTTACAATTATTGTTTTGAACTGTAAAGCGCTCTGGGCACCAGGTTGTAAATGTGCTATAAAGATAAAGTCGACCTTGACCTACTAAAATTTAGAAGTTGATTTTGAGATTAAGGCAATACCAAGGAATTACTTTCAACACAGGAAATTGACAGACCTGATGAGATGTGCAGTAGTTTCATTCACGAGATGCAACTGATCGTGTTGTGGTAGCGCTCTGAAGGGGGAGTGACTTAACGCAAGGAGGAAAGAGAGGGGTGTCTCTAATAGAAGTAAAATACCTCCTTTTAAAGATGAATAATACTGCACTTGTACTAAATGGTCCAGCCCTATTTTCCCATACTGTAAAAGTGTATGGATGAATGAGGAGATGATATATTCTATGAGCTGAGAGCCGTTAAACTGGAGCTTGTGCAGTTTTACTCTTAAGGCCCAACAACGCCCCGAGCTCCGCCTGTAGTGTGGATTTAAGCAGAGTCTCATTGACTCATCTCATTCTGATGACGATGTTGGAACACGTTTGACCTACAGCAAAATGTTTAAATATGCTGTTTTGTTGGCATTTGATATTTGGTTGGATTTTTCTGTTCAGTTACTTCAATGAACAGAGAAGTTATGTTTTTAGTTTAACTGCTTTTTCAATATCCAGGTAATAATCAATACTAAAACTGCACTGAAACTCTACACTTTACTTTTTACATAGTTTACTACCAACACATGTTTTTGCAGTATAATGCCAAAAAAGTCTAAATATTAGGACTGAATGATTTGGGAGAAAATATCGATTTGTGTTTTTTAGATAAGCAGTGCGATTAGATTTGAGATTAGTTTTAGTAGTGGAATTCTGTTGAAAGAGGACTAGACAAAATAATAATGTTTACATAATAAGATTTGTTGGTTATAGAATAAATATGTTACCTAAACACTTACAGTCTTTGTGATTTGCTAAGTACGTCCATTCAAATTGTGCTTTGCAATCCTAGTAAATATGTGAAAAGTACAAAGATTAAACTGGTACCACTGTAGATTAAAAACATTTTCAGAGCCTTATTAAAGCATGAACACAAACTGAATTCACAAAGAATTAATTTATTTAAAATGGTTTAGGCTTTGTAAATACTTACCAGTCCCTTTACTCCTAACCCCTCCATTAAGTAGTTACGCCTGAATCATTCTTAATCAACCAGTTGTTCATTATAAATTAAGTCTCTGATCATTTATTATTAAGAGTAAACGTGGAGTGATTATAAAATGGTACCAAAATAGTGCTGTGTGAATTTACTGCTAAAAAAGAAAGCAGAGATTCACACTGCACCTGTTTGGACCAATTTTTATCTTTATAATAGCACAACAATGTAACGTTTCGAGGTCAAGCTCTTCTTCACCCCTTCTTGACCCCCCTGCAGTGCCGATCTTTCCTTTCTTTTCTATATTTTTTGTCTTTGGACCCAGCACGCAGTCGCTTAAACTGGTCTACCCCTGTTTACTCGTACTGAATTTTCTGCAAACACATGAATGCAGTTGCCCTTTGCTATGGGGAAGGAGGTCACTGGTTTCGTTCCCTGACACGCAGCCAAACGCTCCACACTGTGTCCACTCAAAGCCCAGGAGGACGTCTGGCATGAAACCTGCTCAAAGTATCCATCCGCATGATGCGCTGTGGCAACCAGGGAAAGGAACTAGTCCTTCTCAAATGCTCACTCAGTTTAGAGCTATTTATTTGGTATTATTCAGTGTTTGAAGTGTGACTGTGAGACCACGTGACAAACTTGAATTTGCTCCGGATTAATAAAATATCTATGTATGTATTTATGTATTTTTCTTGTCTATCTTTTCTAGTTACATTATTAAGATAGACTAAATTAAAGGGTCTGCACCTGATTTCAAACACGTCCGGAACACGTTTTAGTTTAACTCCGCCCACTTTGTCCTTTCTGCACGCGATGTTGCAACATGCCACAGAAACTGTCTGGGATGGTGTCATGCATTCGTTTTCTTTCATCTCTGCTATTTACATTTTTGTCACTCTTTAAATGCATAATTAAGCGTCTGGGATAGTGTCAGGCAGTTGGTTTCCCATGATTCTTAGTAACAGTGTGTCTGGTTGGGTGAGAAAAGGTGATCCTGTCAGTGATGTATTAGTTATTACCTGAGAGAATGCAGTTATTTCTATGTAAAAAGAATCAGTTTCAGTGATAGGACTTTCTGCTTTTATGGGAGCGGAATCTTTTGGATCCGTTCATTTCAAAGAGCCATTCATAACACTGGCTCTTTTACTGTTTGTTTATATGACAGAAGCCAATGTGAGAACTCATTTTATCTGCAAACTAATCACAGAGAGAAATGACCAAAGCTTAAATGTGTTTAAAATGGTCACATCATGTCACATCACCAATTATGTAAAGAGCATTTATCTTGACAAGAATAAATATAAATCTGGTAAAGCCCTTTTACTGTATATGGTTTATAATCCTATGTGAATGTACTCCTAGGTATATGTTGTTTCATACATTTAATCAAAGAGAACTAGTATTTGGGTTCATCAGGTTCAACACCTCTCATCCGACGTTCATTATTTAACCACTAGGTGGCACCAAACACTTATTGAAAAGCCAGAAAATCTGCATGGACACCATGACCTCTGAAACAAGCCACAGAGGTTTTATGGGGATACATGAGAATAAAATATTCTGACTCATCCAATCAGTTTTTCTTTTATCTACCTCTCTCATGTTCAGATTTTGTGAGCTAAAATGAGAAATCTAATTTTCTTTGCAGGTTGTGTCTGATGTCTGAGGAGGCTCTGAGGATGACGGCTTGGCCCTGAACCCACCAGTATGTCAGGTGAGAGAGACATTTAGGTAAAATAAATAAAATAAACACATTATTCACCATTATATAGGTTTTAGAGCAGGTTTCCAGTCAATCATGTTTCTGAAATGCATGATAAGATTGAATGCAAGTATAACACATAGCCTTCAGTGACAAGTCTATAGATGTCTGTGTATTTTCAAAACAATAGCTTTTAGAAATGTCAAGGTACATATTGATTTTGTCAATGCAAACATAGTACACATTGTAGGTTAGGTCAGATTAAAGTCTAATATGTTCAGATCATGGGCTGACACATTCAGAATTACAATAAAAGAAAAATAAGTATTCAATTATTTCATTTAATTATTCATTTCTATTATGAATGTATTCTAACTAATCATGTTGGTTGTCAAAAATATAAATTAAAGGCTCTGTACCTGATTTTTACTGTCTTAAACACATGAAAAACAGAACTAGTTCATTTCAAACAGTTTGCAGAGGTCCAACGTTATTCCTCACTTACTTTATGCATTCTAAGGATCCAAATAATTCACTGCAATGAGCTCCAGAGATCGTTGTGAAGCTCATTGCAGTGAATCATCTGGAGTTTTGCCGTCATGGTAAAGCTAACAGCTAGCGTGTGAACGCACGCCTCCTTATTATGGAGCAGTAACACATCTGACATATTTTGATGTCAAGTGCTGCTTATACAATACAAAAATTATGCTCAAATACATAGGAAAAAATTGGGTACAGGGCCTTTAAACGTCAATGCAAAATGTGATGATCGCCATGTTGTGTTCAATCGACATTTTGTTAGCAGTGAAATCAAAGCAGAAGTGTTCACATTTAGAAGTAGGTGTAACTGTTGGCTGCTGTCATTGTGAGCAGCCCGCCTCGGCCTGTGAGCGAGTGCTCCCCCATGATAAAAGTGCCTCTCCATCTATTTTAGAGCCAGCAGAAAATTGCTCCCCCCGCTGGAAAGATGATGCCAATGGTAATACAGACTGCCTCTCCGCTCTGCCTCTCCTGCTTCTCTCCTGAGCTCTGCACACCACATTGGCTATGGCTTTCTTTCATAACTATTTATAACTATTTTTTTCTATTTCAATGCATCTAAACATCTAGCTAGCTTCAAAAAAGAATTAAAAAGAGGGGATTTTGAATGCATTTTGTTCAATTATGTCTGATAATGCTGTCTGTGGCTGGGTGATATCGTAATATTAAAACCGATCTGGTATATTACAGGTTTTTGTCACATTAAATCTACATTATGTAACTTTCTGGTGGGGGATCCGTAACCTGCTTGTCACCATGGAGATGTTATTGTGTCTCCCCATTATGGTATTAAACAAATCTATTTTGCATTTATTCAATTAGGGATGTTTTTACTGCTCAAAAAGTCTTTATGTAACATTAGATAAGTTAAATGTCGTATTGTGAAACATTCTAGGAAACTCAATAGCATTAAGACAAGTGGATGGCGAACTCTCAATGAGAAAAGTTGCATTGTGCACCTTTAACGTATTATAAAAGTTTTTATTATTATTTTAACATGGCATATGTATTGGAATAATTATAGGAAAAACGTGAAACAATTTACCCACTTTTTCTCTAATCAATTAATTAGTAAATAGTCTGTTATATTGAGAGTATAAATCATACAAATTCTGGTGGAGAGTTCGCCACTTGCAGTCTCTAAGTACATTGAATTGGTTTGCCTGGAATGTTCAACAGTATGGCATTAAACTTCTCTATCTCCATGGAGAACAGCGGGTGGCCATCTCCCCACCAGAAAAGCTTTATTACACATTATTGCCTCAGAATTTGTTTTATTTATTGAAAAAATAGAGATAAACAGCTATCTTCCTACTTTTGAAAAATCCAGTGTAGGAATATAGAAAATGTTAATGTTACACTGTGTTTTTCCATATCACCCAGTCCATACGAATGCCATTTTTATATAGTTTTTTTGTTGTCTTTTCAAATCTACTAACAACTTGGATTTATTATACTTAACAATCTTCCAAAACCTTTACTAATCGTGTGTGTATGTGTGTGCGTGAGTGTGTAAATTCCTGACAGACATTGAACTCGGCGCTCATTAGCAGTCCCGTCCTGATGTGCACCGACATAGGTTTTAACTGCCTAATTATGTCCCATTATAATGACATAGTATTACATTACAAAGAGTGCCAGCCGTATATTTTCATACCACATTATATAGACGGCTAACTCCACTCTAACTCTTTCACAATACGTAACAAGATAATAGGTTGAACAATGACCTTATGTTGTCAGGATTTATATGCGGAAACATCAACTAAATGATTCATGGCTTATGTTAATTACTGTTAGGTCACATTCTCCTCGTAGTGAGACTATTAATTGAAGAGCTCTATTCAATTATGTTTATCTGGCACGTTTAAAACAACTTCAGCTGCCCAAAGTTCACATAAAAGTCAACAAAAACAAACAGATAGCACTATGTATAGTCCAGCTAGTGTTAAATGCCAGGGAGAAGAGGTGAGTTTTCAGTCTAGTCTTAAAATGCGTTAAAAAACAGACAGATTTGACAGGCAGAGGGAGAACTGTTTCCATTTACCCAGCTCAAAATTGCACAATATTTAACATTTTTATAGTATCAACAAGGCATGACCGAACACATGAAACATACATGCATTTAATTAGAAAATAAACCTCATTCAAGAACATTCATTGCAAACATTATAACTTTGCTCTGATTAAAACAGGAGCTAGTTGGCAGCACAAGCTACTTTTTATTCATTACGTAAAATATGACAAGTAGACACTGGCAAAAGCACTTTCTAACTCACTGCGGAGCTGATATAGTGAAAATGTTATTGCAGTATTCAACACTGTCATTACATTTTGTTGTATCTTGCTGCCCCTACACCTCCCCCATACATTTTGAGTGTTGTTTATCAAACCAATAGCCCACTTTACAGACGATGCCATAACCTTAAACACACAAGCCTCCACAGAGCGCACATTCTCCTTTTAAACACTGTAAAACCATAAAGGGAGAGAGAACTGCAACTGAGGAGCTTGTTTTGATGGAGCAGGACATACAGGCTTTGCTTTAGCTTTTGTTTGGCTAAAACTAAAAGAAGATTGTCATTGACTCTTGCTTGCCTCTGCATTCAGTAGTAATTTAATTGAGTAGAGCTGTAGGCCTTTAGTCGTTTAGTTGATTAATCGGTTGACCAAAATTTGTATAAGTTGCTTAATTATTTTATTTTGATTATTGGGATTTATATGGGACAACAGCAGAAAGCAGAAGTGAGTGAGAGCTGTATATGTTGTATTGTTTGGTATTTATCTGTAAAAAGGCTTCACAAGTTTAGTCTGTCTTTATATAAATACATTGTTTCTTAGCACTTTTTTCTCCATAAATAGTTGTTTTTGCACTTGTGGTGTTGCAACAGTTTGGTGCAGTTTGCATCATAAACATAGAGATACGTAATAGTTTTGAGAGCTTTTTCCACAACTCCTTTTGAATTAAATAATCGACCAGCAGCCCTACAATTCTCAAATCTGCTTTAATTTACCCTGACAGTTAAAAATTGTAGAAAGTCAAAACAAACAAACAAAAACTGTAGTTATGTCTTTTTACTAATGATCCAGATAATCATAATCAGTACTCACATATTCAAGCTCCTGTAGTGAGATAATGAGGACCAGTCTGGATCTGCTGCCAGGAGAATCCTGCTGAAAATCTGAAGCAAATGAACAGTGAGTCCATTGGCAGCCTCTGTGTGGACATTCCTGCCGACAACGCCATCTGTGGCATTGTGCTGCTCGGAGGAACAGGGCCCAGTCCAAAGCACACTGAGCTGTAATCGTTTGGAGCTTTGAAACGTTTCACATGTTCACATTTTGTCATTTGTGATTCTGATCAATTGGGAAACATATTTAGCATGTTAGCATACAACTGCGAATATGATCCTGCAATTTTTTGAGTAGTTCAGTGTCCATAAGGAATCTAACCTGTCATTTTATATATATATCTGTTATTCTGCATAAAAGCTGCTAATCCTGTAGTTTAGACCTGTACAAACATGTTCTGAAATGTGATTCTTGTATTAGTTTGTCAGTTCATATTTCAGCCTTTTTGTCAGTTTTCTGGATGCAAAATTAGAACAAAAATAAATTCCTATTGTTAAAACATAAATTGCAAATCTAATTGCAATTTCAGAGCTTGTCAGAAATAGCACATAAAGATATTTTTCTCAAATCGCTCAGCCCTATGATGTACACATAGAACAAACTGGGCTGATTGAGTGGAAATTAGCTTGAACATTTAGACAACAGCATAATAACATAATGTCACTTAAAATGACTCATCAGTGATGCACCCTAATCAGCAATCAAGAAAAACTGTAAAAAAAAGTTTAAGGACACAAACACAGGCTACGCTTAAAACTTTATAAACTGAAACATACACATTTAATATAACTACATCAATTATGCAAATATAACTTTATTTATACAACTATTTTGCATCCTCTGCAAGTTTCCAAGTAGTAAATGCACTCCATGCCTTATCATGTACGTTATTATGGAAAATTGCTGGGTTCCCAATGACATCACAGCATTTCATAGACCAATATTATTTAAAACAGACAGAAACAGTCCAGAAGATTGACTCGCAGCTACAGCAACCGACACATGTCAATGAGGTAAATACATGTCCTGCTGTACTGTCTTTAAAAAGAACTGAAGATGGGGGCAGCTAAAATGAACATAATTAAAATGCAGACTTAAATAAATAATCAGGTTCGACATTGGTGCATTTATTTTTTTTTATATATTTCATGGCAAATTCTAATGTAATCTATTTTCCCCATTGACTACATTGTATTTACCATGAAATATCCAAAAGGTAAACGCACAACTGTTGAACCTGACCATTATTCTTAGTGACTAGGTCTAAGAACACACCGGATTACAACAGAAATCTGCATTTCATTTAATTTTAGCTGCCCCCATCTGTGTTACATTTTATTGGACTATAGAATGTTATGATGCCATCTGAAACCCAGCAAGTGCCCCCCCATCTGGGAGTACGACAACATCACATCTGAATCTAAAACCACCAAGCAGAAATATGCAATGTACTTTTAAACTTTATCAGATTATCCCAATACCCCTGAAACAAAACGTACAGTCCAGAAGTATTTAGTAGAACTTGGTTGTGTGATAATCCCATCAAAGTGTAACCTTTAGCACCCTCCTGTTGTTGGCCGTGGGTAAGCCTGAACTTTAAGGCCAAGGTTCAATTGCTAATGTGTTCGCCGGACTAACGCGGAGTAGCCGGGGACATCTGGCTCGGGCCTGGGAGTCAAGTGAGGGCCCCGCATCCCGGCACCACTCCTGACCGCCTTTGAACCCCACTGTAATCAATCAGTAGCCAGTACATTTGTAACAAGACTTAGTACAGCCATTATAAAGGGCACGCACTGTGACTTTAGGACAGAGTAGTAAAAGCAAGTTTGAGGAGCGCAGTAAAAGACTCATGTGTCAGGGCTCACTTTACTTGTGGCCATGTGCTTTGGAGTAGGGTACATGTGAAGGCGGGCCAGGTAAGTCATGTGTGCTGAGTTCAAGTTGTAGTTTAAAGTTAAGTGTGTTTTCATGTTATGGCAGTGTTGGCTGTTGGCTTTGATATTTTAGTGAAACTTTGTGCATAAAACGTAACCGTACCTCTACTTTTATAGGAATTAAGTATCAGCGTTCATTTCTGATGATGCAACAACTATTTGTCATTGCAACTGGACAAGATTAGACTATGTTTTATTTATTTAGAGTCTGATATCCATTGGTTTCTGATGATGAAAATAGTGTATCTTTTGCATGGGAAAAAGTCCTAGCTGAAATCCACAAATACCTCCAATATTGGCAGATAGTAACAAAAAGATTTGCACGACGATTAGACTTTTGACAGTCCATTAACAGGACATTTTGCATTCTTAACCTTGTAAAGGACTGCAGATGGGTGAGAGTCTGGTACCAGCATCTCTGCCCTCGGGATTTACATGACTGTACATTGTCCCGTTACATAAATAAATGAAAAAAGTAGAAACAGAATTCACCACAGCTTTAGTTTAAGTTTAACTTCCACTTCATAGACAAAGCAAGGCAAGTTTATTTCGTACCCAAAGCAATTCAAAGTGCTTTACAGAATAAGAAAACATTAATTAATACAGCAAATTAAATTTAAATAATCATTATAAAATTAACATTAAAAAAGAGAAGAGTATCCTAATAGTATTTCCCCACATAGCTCCATAGGTACTGCTTTGTGAACGTATAAATCTGTATTCAGACACCAGATTGTATTGACCGCAGAGCCCGTGTGTCTGTCCGGATGGTCCGTGGACAGTGGTTTAACAAACGCCAAACAGATTAGTGGGCGCCAAGGACGTCACCTCAGCCAAAAGTTAAACTGGTATCAGGGCGTCTTCCGGAGTAGCTTTGCCTCACAGGCCCTGCTCTTACCAGCTGCTGCATTCAGATCACATCCACACTCACACATTAGGCCTAATCTGGACTAAGCCTGTTAACTCCTCAGACACCCGGCAACTTATATCAACTTTATGTTCTTTTATAAAGCCAGAGAGAGACAAACATGTATGAGTTTAATCAGAAACACCAATATGCTCAAAATGACACGCAAACAGCTAAAATATGTTGAAGAAGAATTATCTAAAAAGAGCTGGACTTTCAAAGCAAGAACATGGGACACTAAACTGTCTGGAACCATACATATTTCTGCAAATTGGCGTTCTTTCAAAAATTGTTACATTTACGGAGTTCGATTTTCTCAGGAGTTTTGTGAAAGCATTTTTTATTCCATTCTAACCTCAACCCAACCATCATTTATACTGTGCATCTGTAGAAAGATACGGCACTTTGGATTGCTTTTGTACCCTGAGCGGTTTGCCTTGGATCTCTTTGGCACAGTCCTATTTAACGGCCCAACCAGCGTAGACCCCTCTGAGGTAGAGCCTCGCACGGGCCATTTTGGGCACTTCAAACGGCCCATCATGGTTCATGTTACACAGTGCACCATACCAATCTGCAAACCCAGGAGGACTACAAAAGGCAATCAATCCATTTACCTGTTATGTTACGCACGAGGCGAGTCTCCACTGGTTTTCTAGAGAGCGGATTGGTACGGTCCACTGTCGAAAGTGAACCATACCGACTTGCATTTTTTGGCATTTACATTACATATTTTGATCCTCAGATTGTAAACGTGTGAATTAGATATGCAGTTCTCCACACAGTTGTCCATTGCTTTTGGTGACATGATTTGGTCTTACATATGGTTTCGTAAGATGAGCTTTATTGTCCCCAATGGGAAATTTTTCTTGAACTACAATGTCACGCAAAGCTTTAAGCACAATTAATCAAGATAGTAATAAAATATACAAAAAAGTGCAATTGTAACATACAGTCCGTTATTAGAAACTACATGAAAATCTCTCCAAAATGGACTTAACAGTTGATTAAATGAAGTAGATGTATTCTGTTTGTCAGTGAAACCGTAGACGAGTGTGTGCTAGTACATTTGCGTGCGTATTTGTGTGCGTGTTGAAAAGTTCGGGTGACCGTTCCCATGAGGGAATGCTCCACATCTAATGGGATTACGGTCCAAAGCCGTGGAGTAGCTCTGCTCCGTCAACACATGACTGATGACAGTTCTAAGTGGCTTGTGTCATATTATACCTGCACACATAAATACGAGAATGGTCTTTAGAGTCAGTGTTTCCATCTGCTTTAGTGGATTAGGAGGATGTGGAAATCAATGGCTGACCAATACTTACTTACGTACTGTACGCTTTACACAGGGACGTCCACAGACACGATGGTAAATGGAAATATTCATATATCTGATTTTAGGAGATTGTGAATTAGACATTAAGGGGGAATAGCTGAAGACTAAAACCAGTAGGTAATGTTGCCGTGGTTCAGTAAATATGGATAACATCTGTAATATTTAAGCATTAGAGATGGAACGATATGCGTTTTTCCATGGCCGATACCAATGCTTATTGTTTAGAATCCAGAGCAACCAATCGCCAAATAGCTCTGCCGATATTTTTGGGCCGATACACAGGCCGGATTTTGATTATTTGAAGAGAGTTGTGTAGTCACGTTTTGTGCGGTTATTTCTTCGCATTAAAGTGTTAAAATAAAGGTTTGTGTGTACTCTTTAGGCAGCAGTTCGGCCAAAACAAATTATTGGCCTGTGCTGGAGATTTAAGGCCGATATACTAAAAAGTCCAAATACTGGCCTGATATATCTCTATAAGCACTCAAAATTAAGTTGAAATATTTTAGCATTCTCTTGACTGGATGCCATCTATTATTCAACACAATTCATATTTTATAAGCAAATTGGAAAAATATTTTTGGATTTTGGATGTATCAAGAATGCTGATTGCCAGACCATAAAGCCATCGGGAATTGTTTCTGACCACAAAACAACAAACAAAACAGACGAAATGCAGCTGAAATTGCAAAAGCAGAAAAATGTCTCAAAGAGCATGTGGCAGGTTAGTGTACTCATTAACTTAAAACATAGTTAACATCATTATATTTAAGATTTTACTAAAAAATCTTGCCTGTTTTTTCTTCTATTTTTGTAGTTTTGGTGACGTTTATAATTTCACTTCCTGGTTGGGCATGAGCAGCAGATATGACATATGTAGACCTATGTTACCTAGCAACCATAAGCCAAAACTTACAGAAATTACACAATTGCACAAAATTACACAATAGTTATGATTAGACTAATAAAAATCCATGAGAACATCTTTACTTTGTTAAATCAATGTTTAAACTGTCAGAAAAATGCCCTCCCTGTCTTGACGGTGATGACAGAGGTTGAGGGATTGTGTTTTACAACTCAACGCTACTACTTTCTTTTCTACCTGTCTCCACAAAGTGCCACTTAACTGATGTACAACTATGATAAATATATACCACAGGGACTATCCCATCAAACCAGGTAATAATTAGAAGAAACACACAAGAACCAAACACAGACGCCTTAGCTGTTGTTATTATGTTCCCTTTAACTTCTGGTTCTTGAATGTTGTAAACACACTATAAACCAGACACTACTTTTCTAATAGTGTATCTTCTATAGTCTAATCTAATAGTGTCCAAATGAGATGAGATTATTCGGCATAATCCGGCACACAGGAGTATTGATCACCTTTAATAAAGACGTGGGTGGGCAGGCGTGCTGGTTGCGTCCTGGTTGAGAGTTCAGACCAGTGCACGCAGTGGGGATTTGAAGGCCCAAAAAGCACGAATCCTCCCCAGGCTCCAGCCACGCTCACGCAGCCTCCTGTGCCCCGGACCACCGCTGAGGACCACTGCCACGGATTTCAGCAGGTTAAGACAAATCTCTGCCAGGTCGCTCCAAGACAGACACACAATGGTACAGCAGATGTTAGCCAAGGATAGTTAATTAAAGGACTGGTATTACACTATTTTCTGATCTGTTATAATGTTCTTTCCTCATTAAAATTATACCTGGAGTTGTGTTTTTACATTTACACTTGTTTAACACACAAACCCTGCGTAGTTCTCTCTTTTTAGTTCTTTTTCAGCCTGGATTTTGCCAGTCTCTACTAAACAAAAGCGAAAATGGTAACTGTTAACTTGAAAACTACCACTTCATGACATCACAAGGTGGGACAGAGCTTTTTGAGTTTTAGAGATGTAGACAGACTAATAATAAAGTGTTACTCAAACATGTGTGAACGAAACAAAACACAAAACAGGTATGTTTTTGAGGAGGGAACAACATTGTAACACAAATAAAAGCTCACAATTTTGCTCAATATAAGACATTTAACAAGTAAGTCTGATCAATGCCAATATCCATAGGTTTCAGAATTATGAAAAATTGGGACTGTTGTCATGGCAATTGATCATTTAAACTATAATATCCTTTAAGTCCTCAAAAGCTCACCTATAATAACAAATTAACATGGCACTAGCAGCAACATTTGATCAGTTAAGAGCAATAAGGAAGTTTCATTTTTGGAGACAGATTATTTTGGTCGAAATTCATACAGTTTTTTGTAAAGGTTTATAAGTAAGCAACATAATCTACAAAAACAATATATGTCAGATGAACAGTACATCATATATAGTCTTTTATATAGTCCATGTGCAGTCCGTTCTCTATTCATCAGTAGATCCTCAAAAAAAACATTTGAAGGCACATTTTAGCTATTTGTAATGATCTCATATTTTGTGTTTAGCTCAGAGTTGACACTTTTGTTGTCTCGTAAACATTTATGTGTTGTCGTTAATGTAAGTGCTTTTTGTATGTGACAGTTCAAGTTGTCAAGTTTCTGGTCTGTTTTGGAGACTGGGTTCAGAAAATAAACAACCAGAAGAAATTTCCTTACACCAGAATGCTATAATAATTTTGGATGACTATTTGCTATTTCTATTTGTTAATCACTGTTAGGATAATGAAAATGCTCGCTTCTGTCAATCTCAGCCCAATCCTAAGTCAATCAATACGTTGCGTCATGGCCTACTCTTTGTCGGGATAGGTAGCCATCCACGTACCAAGAGTCCTCTTCTCTCTATTCACCATGTATTGCTCAATCATTTTTGCATTGTTTTAATTCAAGCCCAATAAAAAGCTGAAACACCCCTGAACAGTTTAAAAATACTGACAATACGGAAACGTTATCGCCGGTGCAAGTCAATTTTACACCAAAGCAACTAACTGTATTATAAGAACACGTATTTTTGTAAATTTGTGCAACTCTTGATCGTAGATCTCCTTCCCGCCTCCAGGCTTATCCCAACTTTATTGAACAGGGGCTAATCAATAGTATAGCATCTGTATCATCTCAACCTGTGCTCCCTCTGTGCTCCATATTGATTTTAGAGTTACGCCAGCTCATCTATCAAACAACCTCGAAACAAAACGCATTCGCAATCTGAAGCACAAAAGATGCAGCAAAGGGAGTGACAGTTGTGAGCAGAGATTGATACTGGTTACTGTTTGTTTTTTCCCAAACTTTAATTGTTTATTTATTCATTTGGTGAACACTGAGGCCTATATGATTTGACAATTTCAAAGCTAAGATCCCACGTTCACGCAGATCAGTTTGTTATTCGTGTGGTTCGTTATATTTATCCACCGACGTTGGCGCGATTGGCTTACGCTAGCTATAGGATAATCTTGTTAAGAAGCAGAAAAGCTATTTGAGCTATACGTAACATAGCTAAGAAAATCAATAGCATTACTTTGTTTACCTTTTCAAATACTTGCTTTGAATTTATTTTAGCTTAGAATTTGCTTCCTGGGGTTAGCTAAGGTGACGGTCGTTTAAGGCACTTGTAGATTTGTATGACAGGAATAATAACTCTTTCAAACTTTTATAACTTCACTTACTAACAATAAATTTGGTATCTGCAAATTTTAAAGGTCAAATTTGAATTGGTTTTTGATTTTGACGACTGAAATGCATTGTGACATCTACAATGGCTAACCAAAGCACAGTCCGTTGATTAGCTTGCATCTCTTGGTATTGGCAGTTATGGATATATTTTGTGTAGGCGTTATTGGATTAATTCATTGCATGGCCAATGTCTTTGAGGATTTGTGAAGTGAAAGATTAGGGCTCCGTCATAAGGCTGAGCTTCCCGATTCGGCTAAACAGTCGAGGGCGGGGCAGTTCCCACTTGTTCTCTGAGCTCCGCGGACTTGGATAAAAACGATAGCAAATCCATTCCATTGATTATTTTTAGCTGGAGTCTTTTTTTGTCTTTTTTTAGCTATTTTTTTCTTTTGAATATTGTTGATTGACCCAAAATCTCACATTTACGCAACGCTGTTTCCCATGTTTGTGGATTTGTTGATAAGACTGTGTCTGTGTGTAGGCTTAAACGTGACAGTGTTAAGAGGAGTTTTTTTTATTTACTTCTTTTATTATGGCTTAATTGTCCTAATTTTTTATGTTTTTTTGAGTATGACCCCTTATTACTTAACTTTTATATTTGTTAGATATTTTTCATTTTGAATTACCATTTTTTTAAATAATGTTTTTGTTTTGTTTTTTTTGGTTTTTTTTTACCTCTTTGTGTAAGACCATTTTTTTAAATTAAATTGACTTTTTATTTGTATTCATTTTTTTTAAATATTTTTTTTATTTTGTTGCATTTTTTCTCACATCTGCTATTATTTTCTTATTTTATTCTATTTATTTATTTTTTGTATTATTATGAACTACTGCGTGGCCGACATGTTTGAGACCTCCCACTCCACAGGATCTGGATACTCTCTCCAGGGCCCTTTAGAGCCGTGCATGTTCTCCAGTCAGAGGCAGGGGTTTGGACACTGCGACACCCAGACTCTGCACCACCATCCCCCCTGTGCAGAGCAGGCATGGCCCCCCTCCCAGCATTACTCCTGCTCGTACCATGGCAACCAACCGCTCTTTCGAAACCATTTTTATAGTGCAGACAGTGCGTTTAGTCACTATCATCCACCTGAATATTTTCCTGAGATTAAACCATACTTTTCACATTGGACTCAAAGCTCAAGCAAGAAAGGTATGGAAGAAGTAGTAGTTTTCATTTTGCTATTAGTAGAGTGCATTTTGTGGTCAGTAAGACATTTGTCACTTAAATAACTGTATCTCAGAGTTTAGCAGTGTAATGTTTAATTCAAATAGCTGCCAGGTAAAATGTCAATTATTAATATGCAAGATTTGTGGTGCGGTTGTTCTCAACAAATAGACTTGTTTTTGGTTGTATTAAAATGAAAGTACTTATGTTTTTTTGCTGTCTTGTTTTATTGACTTGTTTTAGGCAGGCTGGTGTTAACAAAGTCAGTTTGTTTAAATAATAATGGATAATTGTGCTTGATATTGATATTGATATTTTGATTTGTCATTCTAACATTGCACTGCATCTTTTTATTGAAAGCCAAGTGTGCATAAGGCAGGTTGGGCCTAATTATTGATCACAGCTGCGACGACAGAAGGCTGACAGCTTCTTTATAATTCCACAAAAATATTGATCGATTCGAGGGTGCCATTTTGTGATTCTGAAATTGTTGTGTGTGAGATTTCTTATACTCACTAATCCAATTTTCTCTTTTATTAAACAATTTGACTGTTTTGCTTATAAAATGAGAATGCTAAAAACTTTTGAGAAAATATTTCTCTTTGTGCTCTTGCCTCTAGGGTACATACCAAGTTACCTAGACAAGGATGAGTTATGTGTTGTGTGCGGGGACAAAGCCACAGGATACCACTACCGCTGTATCACGTGTGAGGGGTGCAAGGTAAGGAAGTAAGTCTGGAGGTGGGTTTATATTCAGTTAATGTGGTGTCATGTCTAAGTGGGATATTGTTTTGTAGGGTTTCTTCAGGCGCACCATTCAAAAGAACCTCAACCCAACCTACGCCTGTAAGTTTGAGGGCAAATGTGCCATCGACAAAGTGACCCGCAACCAGTGCCAGGAATGTCGCTTCAAGAAGTGCATCGCGGTGGGGATGGCCACAGACTGTGAGTCTGAGAGTGAGGTAGAGACATGTGGACTATTACAGTGTTCAGTGCTGACATGTTTGTGTTGTGTATTAGTGGTGCTGGACGACAGCAAGAGGCTGGCCAAGAGGAAGCTGATCGAG
The DNA here is from genome assembly GCF_009829125.3 of Periophthalmus magnuspinnatus. Taxonomy (NCBI): domain Eukaryota; kingdom Metazoa; phylum Chordata; class Actinopteri; order Gobiiformes; family Gobiidae; genus Periophthalmus; species Periophthalmus magnuspinnatus. The sequence goes on from NC_047136.2 coordinate 24,875,918, forward strand.
GAGAACCGGGTTAAGAGGAAAAAAGAGGAGCTTCAGAAGACGGTGTTTGACCGACTGGAGCCCACTCAGGAGGAGTGGGAGCTCATCCGCATGGTCACCGAGGCCCACATGGCCACCAACGCACAAGGCAACCACTGGAAACAGAAACGCAAGTTCCTGGTGAGACGTCCTGCCGCCTCAACGCTCACACCGCTACTGCAGACATCATGTTAGATTGTCACGCTATCCAGAAGTTTGGATCAATGTGTGTCCTACGGTGCTTTCAAATGAATGTATTACAGGAAGTGTAATGCACAGTATGTGATATACTGTATCAAGTGCCTTAATATGGACACACTGTGTTTCCTGTTTACAGGTGTCTTACCTTTCCTTTTAGGAGCGGTGTGTAGCTCACTGGTGGCCTCTGCTGGCAACAGTATAAATTACAGCTTCACACCCTCACTACTTGATACACGTTTACTGTTTATTTACATACTGTACAGAATTACAGTTCCCATCTACCCTGGATAGTGCCGGTCTAACATACAGTACACAATGTCGAGCCCGTGTCCACCTCTGTTCCTGTTTAACATCTCTGTTTTTTGTATCTCCTTGTAGAGTGGGGAGTATAAACTGGACCACAGACAAATGTGTGTTCTTTGCACAGCAGTCGCACTTAAATTTAATATTCTTTTCCTGTTCCTCTTTGAGCAATGATCTAAATCACTAATGACTAATGCCTTGCTTCACTTGTGCCTTCTCATTCCTCTTTCGTTTGTAGCTTTTGATTTCACCTCACCTTTGTTTGACTAATTTGCTTTTCTCTTGTGCAGATCGAACTGTATCACTGCTGATTAATTGGGTTTTTATGGCAACATCAGGAGAAGAAAATTCTTTTATGAAACAAATTTGTAATCCAGCGCGGAAAAAAATTCATTATTGCGAAAACATGCGCACATGTGGAATAATAATAATAATTTTTAAAAATATAATAATAACAATGATGGAAGAAATAGTTTTCATTGTAACGGTTTGTTTTTGACTCTCTCCACCATACATATGGCATATGCATGGTGGAGAGAGTCCCGTCATATTTGACATATTATTGGCGTCATTACGACAGAGTAATCTGTTTGCGTTAGTTTGGACCTGTTGAATGTCCCGCCTGTATGTTGCTATAGAAACCCTGCTGATGTGCTGCTCTCTCTCTCTCACTGCTCTCTCTCATTTGTCTTCAGCTTAACTTGTTTTCTTTATGTTGACACGGGTTCTTCATTGAAACTTCACGATTCCTGTTGATTATCCAACAGGTCGAGGAAGCTATGCTTCTAAATGAAATAACATGTAATTTATTCTATACTCCTGACCAGAGTGCAGCAGGGGTGAAGGAAGACAAGGTACGACATGAACACTTTAAGTCCTTATTCATTTGTGATGTGTATCATGTGTCAGAGCTAACAAGTGTTCTGTGGTGTGTGCCTGCAGCCTGACGATATTGGTCATGCGTCGATGGTAAATCCTCCTGAGGGAAACAAAGTGGACATAGAAGCCTTCAGTCAGTTTACAAAAATAATCACCCCTGCCATAACCCGAGTGGTAGACTTTGCCAAAAAACTGCCTATGTTCTGTGAGGTAAGGGCTGCTTTTGTACACGGAATATTATTTCAGATCTGTGGATAAAATACAGCCAGAGTTTAACATTACAGATGCCACAGATAAGGTCACTAGCTCAATACTGAGCAACTGATACTGAGCTGTTTACAAATCCTCAGCACATCTGTCTCTGAAGTTGATCTGATTTACACCTATAACACAGCGGCTGTGTTTCTAACTTGCCTCATGTTTCTGTGAGCAGCTGCCTTGTGAAGACCAGATCATCCTGTTGAAAGGATGCTGCATGGAGATCATGTCTCTGCGTGCGGCCGTGCGGTACGACCCGGAGAGTGAGACGCTGACTCTGAACGGAGAGATGGCAGTGACACGAGGCCAGCTGAAGAATGGTGGGCTGGGCGTGGTGTCAGACGCCATCTTTGACCTGGGCGTGTCCCTCTCCTCCTTCAACCTGGACGACTCAGAGGTGGCTCTGCTGCAGGCCGTCATCCTCCTCTCGTCGGGTGAGATACGACAGGAGCTAGATAATAAAATATATGTGATTGATAAAAATGTATTACACAGCAAAAAGTCATATTTAGGTCAAAATAACTTGAATTAATATTATATTATTTTCAGTTGAGTAGATTTGACGTTATGAGTAAAATTATCTATCAGTGGAACAAGAGCTTTTGTACTTTAAAATAAACAAATAAATACCAGTACATAAAAAATCTTGTTCACCTCAAAGGTGCACTATATGGGGTCTGCCACCAGCTTATCTCCATAGAGATAAATCTTGTCTGAAATGTTCCACAGTATGTCATTAAACTTGCCTGTCTTGCATTTATTCAATTACATTTATTTTTATTGCTCAAAACCTTTAAAAAACATGCATTCATATTGTGAGCGGGGGACACCTCTCCATAGATCTGACCTGTAACTTGGCCTGATGTCAGGTGCTGGACCCTTCACCAGAAAAATAAGATAAATGGCAGCACTTTGCACTTAAAATAAAAACATAAATTGTATGTTGCTTGATCCAGGAAAAACTATAAATGAATAGATATGTTCTTAATTAAAACAATTTTGACCTTGCCTAGATATTACTTTTTCTGTAGTGTAGATCGAATAATAAAAATGCGGGAAATCTACAGATGACTGCTATTAAATTAATTTGAGGTACAAAAAATAAGACTGAATATATTTTAGGCGCTTTCTTTACACGTGTCTTTTTAATCACCACAGACTGTGTAAAGAAGTGAACTCAGTGAGTGTGATGTCACCACAGCGTTCAGCTCCAGTCAAATTAAGCTCATCAAGGCTGGACCAATTACAGGGGCCAATGTCATAATTAGTACAGCAACATCTTCTTACGCAGCTTAACTATATACAGTACAGTATATACTCTGACGTGAAATCCATAGTAAGCCTGGTTTAATCAATGAAAGGCTGGGCCGGGGCGTAGCACACTGTGTATAGTAGTAACCTCAATCAATCGAGCGAGCAGCACCTCGCACAGATCAATACTACAGTGAGTCCCTGGCCCATCTGTCGCCACGGTTACAGCGGCAGTCTGTCCATCAATAACTGCTGCCAACATGGGTCAATATCAGGCAAAACTAATATGTGATGAACAAGGCATGCTCCCACTGGATCTATTCATTTATTTGATTGATTATAGCTGTTTATCTTTTATAGATGGAGCATAATTCTATAATTCATCATCAACAAGGTCACATCAGAAATATTGGGATAAAACAATTACACTTTACCTTAACAATATGGCATTCATTCATAACATTCATAACAGCTGACAACTTCTTAAGAGTACAATTTTATTTTTTTGAATTACGGATGTGTATTTTGATTTGTACTGGGTCATAGTTCATTTTTGAATGGATCAAATTTGAATCAAGATAAAGATTCAGTAATTTTTAATAGTTAGTGATATTTTTGTTTTTGTTTTTTTTTTATTTCATTTTTGCTTTTGGAGAGGCCTACAGCTAATTTTGTGGCATTAAAAGCATGGTTTGCAATTTAGACTTGGAAAAAATACAATTTTATTTTTATTTTTATCATGTCTCTATTGTTTATGTTTAGAAAATTAATATTGAAAAACATTTTACATTATTATTAGTTAACAAATTAAAATTGTATTGCAAATTGGGATCGATCACTATGAAATAAACTCTATTTTGTTGTCATATCGCCCCTCCCTATTTCAGAGTGTAGAACAGATGCCAAAAACTACTTTAAAATAATCACATGAATGAACCTGTTTATCTCCGCAGACCGACCAGGCCTGAGCAGCATTGACCGGATTGAGCGCTGTCAGGAGGAGTTCCTTCTGGCCTTCGAACATTACATCAACTACCGCAAACATAAACTGGCCCACTTCTGGCCCAAGCTGCTAATGAAGGTGACGGACTTGCGCATGATCGGTGCCTGCCATGCCTCACGCTTCCTTCACATGAAAGTGGAGTGTCCCAACGAGCTGTTCCCCCCCCTGTTCCTGGAGGTGTTCGAAGACTGACCAGCAGGGGGCGCTGGCCTGGCCTTTGTGTGTGTGTGTGCATGTGTCTGTCTGTACGGATGGAACCAGCAAACCGCCCCAACTCTCCACTCTGAGCACTACTGACTTCATTCCGTAGAGTAGAGGAGTAGCTCTCTGGTCAGGACACCAACCATTCCCTACAGTGCGGGTACATGTGAATAGCACTTGTGTTGTTGTCTTTTTGTTTTACCGGATTGTTTTTCGTTGTTTCAGATATAACCTCTCACACCTCGGATTTGAAAATAGTTTTATTTTGTGTGTCCATGATTGTACAGTCGGTGTATTTTTTGGTGATTTTTTTTTTTTAGACACTTAACTAGAAACCATGCAATTTCTTCTCCGTCGATTTTAAAATGGCTGCTCAAGTGACTCATTTTTAGCAACCAAATCTCTTTCCCGCCTGCTTACTGTTGGTTAATAGCCGTTATATATAATACAACTCTGTGAATGCAAATTTGATGTAGTTTCACACCAGTACAACGTATCCTCCAAAACCAGTCAACCCTCACGTAAACCTCAGTACCGTAACACACAGGTCGCTATGAATCTCAAAATTAAATGTTAAAAGTTAGACAGCATAGTCCGTTCCCAATGCAAGCATGTTAGATTCTGTTCAATGCATGCACTGTTAACACTACATAACCGTACTCAACAAATGATCCAAGCCTCACCGACTCGTAAAAATGGTAGACATGATTGAATGTTGTGTCCAAATTCACTTGTTCCTACGTTAGACTATTTTTGTTGTGCTTTCAAACATTTATTTTTTGTTCAGCTAACTTCCTTTGACAGATTCCTTCCGTCCAGAGTTGCTATTGTAAACCGTCTCCATACGTATTAGGGACGGGACAAGACTCAGTTTTTTAAGGTCAGACAAGATTTTGTCCACGAGAACGACACAGGACGAGAGTTTGACGTAATTCGAAATATATACGTTGTGCGGTTCAATTTCCAATGTTGGCCTCACAATATATATTTTTTAATTTTATATTTTTAATGCCTTTCTAGTACTGCTTTTTGGAACAATAAAAATGTAACTCGCCAACACGTGACCCTATTTCGCCCAATCCGAACAAAAGCATATGGAAAGAAAACCTTGCAAGATCAGTTTCTCGTATGTGCAAAATCTCGTGGCAGTTTTGTCTTGAGAGATCTCGTGGCATGAGATCTTGTCCAGTCCCTAATACGTATAATGCTGTCTTACATTTTAGCAAAAAAAAAAAAAAAAAACTTCTTCACAACATCCTGGTCTTCCTCTTGGCCTCACGCCCGGCAGCTTAAAGCCTCATTTTACCCGTTTTCACTAACGTTCTTCTGTTATCCATAGCAGCTACAAAACCTTAAGTACTCCTCATTATGTCCAGAGAGAACTTAAACATGTTTGCTACCTCCAGCTCTCCCTCCTGTCCATCCCACTCTCTGAACCAAGCGTCTCCAACCTGTTTCTATGGACCTACATTTGGACCTGACCAGTCGCGAAAGCTTAGTCGAATTTGTAGTACATTACTTTTGGATTACTGTTTCATAAGTACTGATATGTGGAATAAGTATATAAGGAATTTTAAAGGTGCACTATGTACCTTTCCGATGGGGGTTGTCTCCACGGAGATGTCATTGGTTTGCCTGGAATTTTCCGCAGTATAGCATTAAACCTATCTATTTATCTATGCTCTAACGTACATTGAAAAAGATGCATTGTTACTGTGACCGGGTTCTCTGTCCAATGTCCACAGATCTGACCTGTAATTTGGCCATAGGGATTGATAAATTTAATGCCATACTGTGGAACATGCATGGCAAACACATGGTGCACCATCTACGAGAAACGTTACACATCTTTTACTGAATAACAAATGATGCAAACAAACTTCGAGCCCCTTGTTGTCGCTAATATAACCAGTAATGCGTCTGTACCATGTTTCATCGACCAGCGCAGCCTAAATAGACATGGATCCTCAAATTTTGTGCAATCGAACAAGTGATTTTGGACACAGCTACCGACTTGTAATACAAAAGTAACCGAGAGAGTTGCTAATGTGCTTTGCTAACCGATAACAGATCCCAGATACCAGAACAGTGTTGCATTCGACTGTGCAACTGCTCCATTACTGAAAGGCGCGATAAATGAATCATCTCTCCATCTGCTCACGTTGCATAAAATCTGTCCGAGCCAACGACAACTAGCAAAAGGCTTGACACGAAAAGGCGATATAGCGTTAGTGTTAACCCATTTGACGTTGTGAGTTTCTGAGCACTATTTAAAGCACATAAAAGACTCCGATGTCAGGAAAAAGACAATCATTCAGTCTCGCGCTCTGTTGTTTCTGTGACAATGAAACATACCGTGCCAAAATCCGAGAGTTGTGTGTGTGCCCCCTGCAGGCTGTCGGAGCACGATCACACTCAGAGGAGCTGTCGGGCCGAGACACTTACAAAGTCCTGTCAAGGTCGTGTCGTGTCTGTCGTCGCAACACAAGTCATTCACATGTTTGTTTGGTTTTCTACAACTGTTCAAGCACAGGGGTCATACAAAGTGACGTCATGGTGCTACGTGGGTTAGGATATGCGATCATTTAATATGCATTCAAGTGTTTTACAGTGGCATCGCAAATACTCAAATACTTGGGATGGATATTATTGATAGACAAAGTGCTTGTGATAATTATGAAGGAATCTCAAATACGTTTTTACAGATTATGTAACGATGATAAAGGAAAATATTTTGGGTTTATGCAAAATGTATAACCAGTTTGTCCATTATTTAACCCTTCCTGTCTTCAACTGGTTCAATTAAGACATTTTAATCTTTGACCTACCTAAAATTCCTATCTTTAAAGTAGTTAAAAGGGACATTAAGGGAGATGTATCATGGAGAAAAATATATATATAGATATCCAGAATGATTTCTCTGTATTTTCTATACAGATTGATATCAGTCTGGTCCTCCATTGTGTCTCAAGCACAGACAAACATGATGATGTCCAATCAGATTTTTTCAGTGACACAAACGAAGGAGCTCATCGGTCACTGGATTTACGCATAAAATCTAAAATCCGCAGAAATCCACAATGTTTTTCAGCCCAGTGTGATGCATGCCTTCAATTGGCTAATCCACCTGTCAATCAATCACGGCCATTTGAAAACTTAGATTCACCGATGACCAGACTCAAATCTTTGTAAAGTAATGAAGAAGTGTGTGTTCTGGATCCCAGGCAAGAACTACCTAAAATGTAAGTGTAATTGTATTTATTTGAGTAGCTTTAGTTGTTATTATTATTATTCACCCAATTTCACAAAAATATACAAGCCCAATTTCACAAAAAGACACATTTTTATATAAATTTTGTGTCTCGAGAACCACTGTTTTAGATCAGAATTCAATAATCACTAATTTAGCACATTAACAGGTCTCCTTAAACTCGTACAGAAAAAGTAAGTATGAGATCAATGCGTTGTTGTTGTTGTCTTGCCTATCAATAATATCATGTCAATAATATCAGTATACACAAAAAGGGTAGTTCATACGTCATACTTACTGTTTTCCTTTATGTTCAGATCTTGGCCCACCACTGTGACGTCCTGGTGGGAGATTGTGGCCAAAAAAATGAAAGACAAAACTGTAATTTGTCTGGGGAATTTTGTCAAACTGTAGCGCTTTTACTTTCCCTGATTTGCTCCCTTGTTTCAATTGGATTTTCTGTATGATCTCGCCGTATGCAATGTGACATCCACGGGCTTTGTAAAATGTCACCCATACACTACTTGGCCTACTTACTTTCTCCTTTTCTGTGAAGTGATGCCTTTTAATCCAAGCAATAGATTTCGCTGCAGTGTTTGAACGAGCCGGACCTCACGTACACACACCTCCTGTACAGACTAAATAAATGCACAGACAATCAGAGGGAGAGAGGCAGGTGGGGGCGGGACGGGCACCTGCACGGGACACCTGGCAGAGGGGGCATTGATCACGGTTATGGACATCTGAGGTTAGCTTCTTCAGATGTTAGCGTGTTTACAGGAGTCGTCAAAACCTGAGTCTGAGCCACCTTTTTATTAAACAAGGTCTTAGAGGAGCTGCGAGAAGTGTGCTGCGTAAGTTTACTCGACCTTTGGCTGACCTCTGCGTTGGTTGCTCATTGGTTGATCAAAAGAACAAGCATAGTCGTCACAAACTTTGATTGGATTATATAAGAACAAAGTGATTTCTTGTAAAGAAAATTAAAAAAGTGTAGCTTGAAGGTTTTTCTTGTGGAAATTTCGGCAAATCAAATGTTAACTGACTATAAGTGTTATTATGTGGATATGTATTAACAAAACTGCGGTTGCCCGATCAGTAACCAATCAGAGGTCAAAGTTAATGGTTTGTGTTAATGCCACTAATAAAATTTATAAAAATTAAACATCATTGACAATAGCTTCTCCAAACTTGATCTCTACACTCTTGAATAGATGTAGACTACATGCTTCATTATCTCAGTGGCCCTTTGGACCAAAAGTCCCAGGAACTAACCTCAGGAACTAAATCAGGTCGCCTCCGTTTGGTTTTCACTGCATCTCGAGACCTGTGTGTAGCCTCATGAATCAGGTTAGCATGTTAGCTAAGCATAGCTAAGTGTATTAGTGACAGAAAACATTACTCTCAGTTACTCAATAGATACAATTTACTGCATGACCCACACTTACCTCTTCAGACCGTAGACTAGACTCAGGAGTTCAGTAAAGCTGTCACAGTATTACTCTTCATGCTAACTGCCATAAGACTATTGATGCTGACAGTCTGAACACATCTGTATTATTTTGACCAATAAAATCCGTTCAGTACTGTTCAACCAATAGCTGTTCGTTAGTCTCGGCACACTCCTCTACCTCAGGCGCAGAAAAACAAGAACGTGGAGCTAACTAATGTTAGCGCATGACGTTCCTCTAATCTTGGAATGATTTAGGTTCCTGGAAAACTCCACATGCAGAACAAGGGCCGTTCTGAGAGTCACGGCAACATAAACATTATAAGCTTTGCATTTGTGTTATGTATTTATCTTTAATTCTGATGTTTAAACAAAGGCAGCAAATTGAGATTGACATGTTGGTGCTCTTAAAGGGCCTGTGCCTGAGTTTAAACCATGAGTTTAACCATAGTTTGAACTTTTAGCCTCACCCTCTTAGTATTTTGTGCAACTGTGATATTGCTCAGTGACACAGAAACGACTGTAAGGGATAGTTTTGTGCAGTTTTTACATATAGTTCTGTATTCTCTGCCTACTATTTGCTTTTTCACTCTTGGACATGAACTATGACAGAGAATCAAGTGTCTGGGATAGTGCAGGCAGTGTCCAGTGATTCTTAGTTTAAATCTGTGGTGGGATGAAAAGAGGTGACTCTGTCGGGAGCTCTATATTACCCAAGAAAATTCTATATAAAATGAATAGATTATATGTTTTTTTATTACCATACAATACTTCCTGTCTCTAAGGGAGCGCCCAAGGGAGCTTAGTCACACAGGAGGAGCTCAGAGTAGAGCCGCTGCTCCTCCACATTGAGAGGAGCTGAGGTGGCTGTTCCGGTTCTGGGAATCTCTTTTGGAGAGGTGTTCTGGGCATGCCCCACCGGGAGAGGGATCCAGGGAAGACCCAGGACACTCTGGAGGGACTATTATCTCTTGGCTGGTCTGGGAACCCCTCGGGATCCCCCCGGAGGAGCTGGAGGCAGTGTGTGTGTGGAAAGGGAACTCTGGGCATCCTCACTGCTGCCTCTGTGATCTGGCTCTGGATAAAGTGGATGGAGACCGTACAATATCATACTGTAAAGAGCAATTATCTTGACAAGAATAAATTGAACTCAGGTACAGGCCCTTTAATTTTGATGTATGCAAATGGACGTATAGTTTGACCCATACAAATAATGCACAGTAAAAAGAACAGTTTATGGTTGGGTGTGTATTGGTTAATTGTTTGTTATATAGTCTATAGATGCATTACTTATGTCAAAGGGTTTTATAAATAGTTCAAATTCATAGCATTGAGGTAAAACTTTTATGAGAAATTTTTTTAAATGGATTAGCTTATTTATTTATGCTAACATGGCCATATTGTTACTGTGCGTAAACTGATCAATGCCTCCCTCCAAGTTTCACTGTATCGTCTTGAAACGGTGCCTTTGTCCCTCCCAGTTTGTTACACTTGGTTTCTCAGTTACAAACTATAACAATGTGCATCATAGAAAACATATTTTACCACACAACGGAATATGGATGTATATTTTCAGACTGCAGATTTTTTTTACAGATGTTGTTAGCATAATATGTTTTGCAAAGCGTTAAAATAAAAAAAAAAAACGAATAAAAACTTGCTCTAATACAAAGTAGCAAGATTTGAAAAAGTATTGCAGTAGTCGGACTTCACTAATGATAAGCAGCACAATGACACATAACAATACCAGCATTTATTTACGGAAAAAAAATTCATTCACGTCAACACCGACTTCTCTCCTCGTGTGCTTGAGTGTCCTCGTTCAACTCCGTTCATCACCCACTGGAAAACAAAGAGAGACAGCCGTGAGAACTGTGTGTCCAGACTGGTGTTTGTGCTAGCTAGCGAAACCGAAAAACTAAATGCAAAACAGTCCAAAATCCAGCGCCTTGCACTCACTTCGACTGGGGAGCGCTGTCCGCCAATCAGTCGACTCAGGGCGGCGTCCCGACTGAATGTGGAAGTCTTTTGAGAATTTTGAATTGTGACAATGAATGAGTGAATGACGCTAATGTGAACTGGATGTTGAGAATAAAGATGGTTTTGAGAAATGTTGGTTTCTTTTTTTTTGTTTTGTTTTGTTCAAATTGCTAATTACCAGCACGGCTATTAGCAACATGAGATTAAAGGCAGTGATTTTTGCCAGATTTTTTTCTGTCTTAAAAACTTAAAGGGTTTGCAGTGGTTTAAAGTTATTCCTCATTTACCTTATGCATTCAGAACATCCTAATTATTCACCGTAAAGAGTTTATAAGCTTTTTTCACAGCTCTCAGACACCAGAGCAGTTGCTGTAACAATAAAGCTAACAACACCTAGCATGCTAATACCACTTCCTTAACAGACGATAAAATGTTTTCTAATTAGATGCAGGCAGCAAACAGCAGAGTTATTTTTTAACTTCAAGAGCTGCTAATAAAATAAAAGCTATCTGTGCTGGGGCAAGACAGATTTAGCTCAAATACATGGGGGAAAAAAAATCACATATCCTACAGGGCCTTTAAACTAGGGCCTATTAATTACCTTATGGATAATCAATTGTTTTTGAAAGAGATGTCCAAACCGATGAGCCTAAACCTATGAATTTTGGCCTTTATAATTTTTTGTCAAGCCAAAAAAAAAAAAAAAAGAAAGAAAAAAAGCCTGTACATAAAGCTGTAATATACAGTGTGTGGTAATGACCTCAGAAGTGCCAGTGTCATCTCCTGGCTGCAGGTGTGAGCGCCCTCTTGTGGACTGTACGGGGAAACTCCTTTGACAGCTAATTATTCAACATTTACCTCTTTTACAGCACATGTGTCAAAAGCTGCGCTAGTCAGTATATCAGTGTTTGTAATAAAAGGTGGAGTGTTAGCAAAAACAACAATAAAGCCGTTTTTTCTTTTTTTTAAATAAAATAGGCTATAACTATATTTAAGTATCCACGCTCCACGTTCAAACTGCACGGAGTGGCGCCATCTACCAGAACTCACGAGGGTTACGTCAGTTTTATTTTTATCTTGTTATATTGTCAGATCTTTTTGTTGTTTTTATGATAGATTGATATGACACAGAGTTTATGTTTAATTATTAACAGAATGTGTTTATTTAGTCCATTTAAATGCATTAAGGGGGAGATAGTCTTGTTATTGGAGCATATTTCTAAGGTTTATATGCATATTTAAAGAAACAGACACCACAGTGCATTTATAAAATTTATTTGTCGATATATTTATCTATACAGTACTGTCTTGATAGCACGTCTCTTCATATAGAAATCTATGCATACTGCAATCCTTTGACAGAGGAGAACAGAAACACATGAGCACGACGTCAGAAGCTTTGGATATCCACACATTCTACAGAAGAGTCCCAAAATTCAAACGTCAACGCGACAAATGCACCGGCGGCAACTCACTCACACTGTAGCTTAGTTCAACTACAATCAGTGAAAGTACAATCATAGTTTGTTTAGTCGTATAACGCATCTATTCGTAACTCTATACTATACATTCTGTACAAAATGTTTTCAAGCAAATCGGGTGTAGCTGGAGCCTGCGATCACTTCTGTTGTGATGTTAAAGAGCCCAAATGGACACTCCAGACTGTATTCCCCTCAGGACAAACAAAATCAGAATTTACAGTAAAAAAAAAAAAAAAAAAAAAAAAAAAATACACATGTACTCAAATTTTCAAAACAAAATCATTAAGATTTCAGCATCATCTCCACTGGTCCACAAGTGGAAAAGCGGCCATTTTTATTTGTCGCAATGCCCAAATAACTTAAAAAGGTAAACAGGAAATAAACATACAACACAACTGCGACATGGAAATTCAAATCAGAATATTTTCTTAGCGTTGCCACAATACCCAAATAGTTTTCTACATTTTCGGTAAAGAAGACTCCCCTATTGTTTAGCCAGTGTCCAAAGAAAAAAGATAATTGTGAAGGTTGGATTTGATGATTCATCCTTACAGTTTTCAAGCAGTCACATATTGCACTATGAAGGCAAAGACACCAGGCTACACTATAAAGGAAAGTGCTTCCATTGTTTGTACAGTTTCAAAACAGAGGAGCCATGTCTTCCATCCAAAGGTAGTGGGCGCTGTGTTTCAAAAATGTATTCATAAATAATGGCTGCTCCTTCAGACAACTGAAGAGGCTTAACTATGAAATGTTATTATATTTTGTGTTAGATTTTACATTCTATCAATATTTACACGAAGGTTACACTTAAGTTCTAATATTAGCCAGTTTACTATTTGTTTTAATATTCATATTTCATGTTTTTTATCCAAACAGAACAAAAGTTAAATTTTTTAGTATCCAAATCCAAGGGTAGTCGATCATTTCCATTTCCTTGGTACCTGACATTAGTATTGGCATGTTAGCATTAGCATATTAGCACTTCCCTGTACCTCTGGCTGGAAACATGGCTTCTGCTCCACACACAAACACAGACACATACACGTCTAGCACTGCGTCTCGTCTGTACACATCATTCTCCCTACAGTACGATTGGATTTTCAGTTTATTCCCCCATTTCGCGTCCGAGTTTTAGAGACCAGGATCTCCTACTTAAGATGGTCCCTCCCTGGTCCGGCTCTGGTCCTTTAGTCTCTGGAGGGAGGGAGGAGGAGGGAGGTACTTGGGGGGACTCAGGAATGGACCTTGAATGCTAACAGCTGCTCTGAGTGCATGTTGTTGAGCGAGCGCAGGTCGGGCAGTTTGAGCAGAAGTTTGGTAAAGATGGACGCCTCGTTGGGGTGGTTCTTGGTGATGATGCTGCGGAGCGCACGGATCAGTGTCTCCTGTAGAGCCTCCACAGAGTTCACGTTCTCTATGCCAGAACGATCTGCAACACACGAGGAGCGGATAAGCAGGAGGTGTAAATACTTTACTTTTACATTTTGTAATTTAAAATAATGTCTGCATATGGAAAATACACAATAAATTACATCTCCATTTCCAATGAGGAATTTGAGCGTTGGAGCTCCCTCTGCTGTCAGCAACAGGCATTAACATTTAGAAAGTGTCCTTAACCCTGTGAACGCAACACTAATAGAGCCATGTGTTTGTGAACACGACTTGACCTCAGGACGAGTCGGCTGATGGTTTATGGGCTTAAAAACTGTCTGGACTTTTATCTATGGCTCGACTTAACGGGCAAAATGTGAAAAGACCATTTTTGAGTGCTCAGAGAAAACAACCTTGGATTAATTGGTTAATGAATTAAGTTATATACAACTCCAGGTATGTTGTTGATGAGGGGACAACATCATAACATGGTTAAAAGGTCAAAAGTCTTTAAAACCAAAAAGATTTGAACCAGTTACTTTCTGGCTGGTGGCCAAGTATACTGACAGTGCCACTGTTGCCACGGTCCTTCCTTTAATATGTTAATGTGAGGATATATAGTTACTAAATCATTTAAAATTATATCCCTCCTTAACATATCACTTTTATTATTTTAGAGTTTCCAAATTGACACAATGATTAGTTGTTCTTCCCAAAACGTCCGGTCAGCTGGTGGATCAAGTTGTACGGATTGATTGATTAAACCAATAACAGATAGACAAGACAAGTCGTAAGTAGTAGTAAAAGTAAAAGTAGCAAATCTGCATTAGGTAGTATTTTGAGATAATATTTGGAGACGTACCCGCTGAGACCAGGACCACAGCAGTGAAGAGGCTCATCTCCTCGTCACTCAGGCCCAGGTTCATGAGCTTCTCGCTGAAGTCAAACATGGAGTTGAGCAGGTCTCCGGCCCCCATGGCCCTCAGGCAGTCCATGCTGTACTTCTTACCCCCCAGGAAGGTGACCGTGCGCTCCCTCACATCGAACAGGGAAGCGAAGCGCACCACCAGCACCTGAACACATCCAAACAGAACAGACTGTAGTACAGCTGCACTGGGGGGAGACAGAATGTCACATCATTCTGTGCAGTACTGTTAAACTGGCACCAGTGTTTGAATCTCAACTACACGAATGGAGGTACCGGAATGGCTCACCTGGTCCAGTACATACGACAGAACCGCAGAGACAAAGGGTTAAATCCCCTTTATATCTTGCCGACCTGGTTTGGCCATTGCTTACTCTGTCCTATAAAGGTAATTGGTGCTTACTAAATACGCACAGGCACAGTACAGAGCAGTGTGAGGTAACAGTGTGTGTACTGCAGTAGTACCTCGAAGGTGCCAGCCTTGAGCAGGCTGACCTGGTCGTGCTGGGACAGCTCTCTGAAGCCGGGGATCTTCTTGGCAAACTCCACCACCTCCCTTACTGCAGGGGTGAAGCTGTGAGAGAACTCCTCCCACACCAACGGGCCTGACTTGTCTGGGTCCACGTGAGGGGACAGGTTCATGGGACACACCTGTGGGACACAGAGAGGACACTGTCAGTCTGAGACTCAGGACAATCACAAAGACATTTACATGACCCTTATGGACCCGGGTCTCTTACCAAGTGCATCCGGGTGCCCCCCCTCCACACAGGGCGGCCGTACGCCCTGTGTGCGGGGCCCTCAGGGGCCGGGCAGGGGGCTGGGCAGGAGCCCGAGCTGCTCTGGGGCACTTTGAAGGGACAGGCACTGGCGTCCTGGTTTGGCTGGGTTTCCATGGTGACCAGGTTGTTGCGGTGGTTCCAGTCGTTCTGGCGCTGCTCTGAGCTGTGATTGGTCACACTAGTGTCAGTGGTTGTGGCCTCCTGGTTATACATGAAGGTCTCCTGGTGGGCGCGAGTCACTGATCCAATCACTTCTTCCTCTCCACTGTCCGACGCACTGGGGGAGCCGGAGCTGGTGTCCATGGAAACGCTGGGCTCCGGGTCTGAGCTGGAGTCCGATTGGCTGGAGCGGGGCGAGGAGGAGGGAGACGAGGTAGCGTCCATGTTGGCGGGCTGAGCTTTGGGAATGTTGAGGGCAGGGCTCTGCAATTCGCTGTTCATCATGTTGTTCATGGCACTCTGCATCTCCAGGAGCATGCGCTGCTTCTCTCGCTTCGGGATGCGCCCAAAACGCACCGCTGGCATCCAACACACACACAGGTCAGAGCCCGGACCTCAAACAAGTATCCACTAAAAAATAATAATAATAATACTAGCGTGAGCACAGAGGCCTACTCACCGTCCCGGGACATGCCCACCAGCAGGCACTTCTTGAAGCGGCACTGCTGGCAGCGGTTGCGGCTGATCCTCATGATGGGACAGTTGTCGTTCAACAGGCACTTCTTGTACTGGATGTTCTGCTGGATGCTCCGCCGGAAAAAACCCTGCGACAGGACGACACGGCAAGGTCAGAACCAGCACTATGATCCAGAGTAAAATCACTCTAGAGTTATTTTGGTTTGAGGCTGCCATAATGAACCAGAGTCACCCCAAGCCACATAAACCATGTCTGGAGTGAAATGGGTCTGAACATCACTTAAACCACTACACAACTGCTGTTTTTTTAGAATTCTCCTGATAAATTGCATTGAGCGGTAGTCTTATTTACATTTGTCAGTTTCCCTTTTCAATCCCCTCTTATCTATGTGAGACTATAATTATAACTGATCAGAGACTGTGGTACATTCATTAGTTTCTTATGGAGCTGTTGGACTCTGGCTGTGTAAGTATATAACTGTGTATATAACTGTGCTCTCAATGTGCCCTTCTGAATGCTGGAGTTCTCTGTGTGGTCTCTCCCCTGTGGGTAACTAGGCCATGGAGCAGTGTGAGATGAGAGGAGCGGGGTGTATGAATATGAGAAAGGCTGAACTACTTTGGCTCCGTACGTAGTTGAGGATGACCCAGTTAAAACTACACTTCTCTCATGATGTCGTAGAGTTTGGGGCCTGGTGTAATGCCCGGCAGGGGCTCCTGTGTGTGCACTTTTAATCAGAGCACTATCCAGGTGACTTGAGTAACACACGTGTGGCTTTTATGGAGGAAAAGATTTTGGTTTGCTTAAAGATTATGTAGCTTGAAGAGTGACCGGCGCACCACTTGCTTGTTTCCATGGAGATGTTATAGTGTTCCCCAGAATGTTCCACAGTATAAAATTATCTTAATGTGACCATGAGCACCTCGCCACAAATCTGACCTTAAACTTGGGCTGGTGATAGATAAGTTTAACATAACACTATGGAACATTGTAGGAAAAGCAAAAGCAATACCATCTTCATGGAGACTATGCCGTGTTTGATGCTCTAAATGTAATTTGGTTGTTTTATGACAATGACAACAAAATCTTAAATTTTGAATCTTCGATGGTGGACCATCCACTATAAAAGCTGCATAGTGCACCTATGAATTGTGAATTGGTGTTTTCCACTTGTGTGTCTCCATGGAGATGTCAATGCTCTGCCTGTATTGTTCCACAGTATGGCATTGAACTTATCTCCATGGAGACAAGCAGGTTAGATACAGGTTACAGGTCAGATATGTAAAAAGTAAGAATGTTTTTAAAACATGTTGAATACATGTCATATTATGGAACATTTTAGGCAATGTAATTACATATTCATGCAGACAGGAACGTCCCAGAAAAGTTACATAATGAACTTTTAAGGAAGCCTAAGGCTTCTTGTAATGTCAATTCCATTGTCTATTGTGAGTAGGTTGTAATGCCTGTTTTGTCTTGTTTTATGTTTCCATTTGTGGCTGGTCTGACAAGTTCTTAACCCTGGTTTATTCCTAGTATGATTTACATAATAGGTGAATTTAAAGGTCATTGCATAAGCACACTTATTTAATTTATGAAAAGTGCTTTTAAACTCATCCCACTGAATAATTAGGAAGCTCAGGGATGCATAAGGTAAGTGAGAAATAATTTTGGACCACTGCCAACTGTTTGAAATGAACAAATTCTGTTTTTCACATTTTAAAACAGTAAAAATCAAGTACCGCATCTTTAAAATACACAATATTAGCCTGTTACTGTCTTTTTGATTTAGCAACACTATCATTTGCTTAGTGCTAACAAATACTACGTCTTGAAGATGATGCTATATTCCCCCCAAAGTTCACCAAACTTCTCCACACAATAAACCCATAGATGAGTCCCATTTTGTAATTTTGATTAATACCTTGCATCCCTCGCATGCGTGCACGCCGTAGTGGAAACCCGATGCCACATCTCCGCACACTTTACACGGCAGCACCAACCCGTTCAATTCTGAGAAGGAAACAAAAACAGTTCATATATGAGTTCACATGAGGACACACACGTGGAGCGCTGGGTTCAGACCAGGACATACACGTGCGCTGCTGGGTTCATGTGAGGACACCAGTCAAACCAGAGTGCCAGTGTTATTAGTCACTTTTATAACAACAATATGAGACGGAAGTGAAGTGTGTGGGCATGGGCGGTTCCTTTAAGTTGGTATGGTTTAACCTTTTAAATGCCAATGCGGTGGTTCTGAGGTTTCTGTACACGGTTTACGAGTCCTACTGCAGCCTCAGTATGAATTTATAAGCTTACAGAATTGTAGTTTTAAAATCAAATTCTTGAAATTTTTGTGTATCTGTTTTGTGTTTGTTGTTTGCGATTTAGTTATTAAAAAACAAAACAATATATGCACATTTTTAGGCCATTATTTTGATAGCAGGCCTATAGTTGTTGGGGATGGTAAATTGTTTGTAAATCTGCAACTGTTTAGATGTCTAAATGCAAAAATGTTTTTATGTTAATTCTGTTAATGATGCCTCACTGTTTCTGTTTTGCTCTTAAAAAAATATATTGAAATGATGCATAATTCTCTTAATTATAGTCCATTGTTGTGTTTATTCCCACCCACACTGGAGTGACCTCCCTGAACTTCACTGCAGCACACATTAGAATGTAATGATGGTCTCTTACTGGTGATGCCACACTTGGCAGTGGATGGCCCACGTCCCTTCAGAGGAGGCAGGGTCCCGGGGCCTCGTCGGGGGGAGGAGCCGTGGGGGGGTGAGGACGACTGGTAGCTGCCGTTGGAGGAGTCGCTGTGGCAGGACTCGGGGCTGGACGCCGAGCTGGATGAGCTGATGTACGCAATTACACCTGCGAGACACCAATCAGGACATAATGGACAAGTTTAACCTATTTTATTTGATTAACACATGAATTATACTTAGGGTAAGACTGGTTAATAGATTGCTGTGTTTCAGATGACATCAGAACATTCAATAGGCCCATAATAGTTAATACATGACGGCGCAGCTAAAATTAATATTGTTAAAATGCCAGTTTTTGTTGTAATATAGTAAGTTAACAGGTCTAGTCAATAATCAGGTTAAATATTTGTGAGTTTACCTTTTGGATATTTTGTGGCAAAGTACAATGTAATCAACAGAATAAATTTGTTCTTGCCCCCATCTGGGAGTGACAGTTAGGTACATTTGTTTTTGTTTACATTTTTCACTGAAATCATATGATCTAGACTAAAGATCTTATATTTAATCTGTTAAACTCCCATTATGCATCAAATGTATGGAAAAGCTATTTTTTGGTCACTTTCAAACATGTGTTTCTCCAGCTCACTATTTAGAGACTCCTTCCCTATAGGAAGAGCAGAGCACATTCACATTTAAATCAGATAAGGTCAAACCTTTTTTTTTTTATCTTGTCCAATCTAACATTCTTTTATTATTTATCTTCCAGTCAGACTGATCAATATGAGACTCCATACTGCTACTTTGCTTGTTTCATTTCAAGTCATACAGTCACATGTACCCTCACGTTTTTTCCGTAATGGGCAGGGCCAGTCTCAAATTATTTAACTTTTACTGCGCCAGGCCATTTCAACTTTAGTAAACAAAAGCTTGCGCTGCTTTAAGTTATCTGTTAAGTGTTAGTATATGACTTTTTATTGGCCTTCATCAACTATTTATGATTTGAATTATTATTTTATTGCTTGTTTTTTCCTTCGCAAAATCTCTATCAGCTTGGACAAACAAAAAATGATTTGATATTTTACATTACATGAACAGGAAGCATCATGCAGGCTACAAGTGAGTTAGTCCAAAATAAGACTTGACTAGCATATTGACCAAGCAGTGGCCTCATTGGTTAGCCTTGTATCTCTCCTCATCCTCGAAGCAACAGGCTTAACATAAAGAGGGCACTTCATAATAGGAGCAGCGCTGTCAGCCAGTAGGAGCACAGCAGAGAAATTTTTCGCCCCTCCGATATAGGCTGACCTGATTTCTTTACCCTGCTACTCAGAATGATTAGGTAACAGTCATTACATAATATAGGCTAAAGCAGGGTGTGTAGTGGGTAGTCTGGCTTTGCCCCGCAACCATTCACATCCACTGGGTAACCACTGGGTAAAAGGAAGTTTAAATGGACAACTAGAAAAACTGGCCAATGTTTATGAATGGGAAGGTTGCATATGTAAATTTGAAAAACATGTGTAACAATGAAAAGTAGGTTGGTGAAGCTGTGAATTCTTCAAATAAAAGGTTGAGAGGTTTGTTAGGGTTAGTTCTGATTTTAGGCCTAGTTGGCTGAGTTAAAATAGTAGGCTGACCGATGCAGTAAATGGTCTTTTTAGTGGCATCCATGGTTAATAAAACTTGGCCTAGTTCTGTCACACTTCTCAAAGGAATGCTGCGTTCACGGCCCCCTAGTAAAGCAGGCTATTCAACGTGACTAGACTTCAAGAGTATCTAGCTTTAGGCAAATACTGCAGTATACATGCATTATGTTAAGTAACGGGGTAATATACCACGCGTTTGTTCATGTCAGTTAAAAATGTGGTGGTAATAATAATAAGGTAGTAAGGTTTCATGATTAATACAAATAAATTAAAGCACAAATGTAGTCTACGGTCTATCTTCATAAATAGAAAACGTGAAAAATTGAGTAGACATCTATAAAACACGGAATTCTTTACACGTAACAATTTTTACGTCGAATATTCTCATAAAATATCTCTTTTAACATGCTCTTTAACTAGAAAAGCTTCGAAAGTCACACGGCGCCGCCCAGGACGCCTCTCTTCCCGCCCCCACGTGTCTCGAGCATGTTTTTTCCCGGGCAGAAGTGGGTCACAGATCTACTGCTGCTGCCGGCCTCACGTGTATCCGCACCGAGTCTACACGCCAGCCAACCTGGACAAATTATGCAATGCCTACGTCACGGCACCGCTCGCCCAATCAGCGGCAACGCACGACCAGCGTAAACACAAGCGCACATGGCCGGGCTGACGGGTCCATGTGAGTGGAGCCAACTGCAGTGCCGCTCGAGCCAACGGCTTGGGTAATAACAGAGCTATACTGGCACTGCTAACCTAGATAGTTATTGGCGCACAAATACATGCGAGAACTCTGAAATACATTTGTAATACATGTTGCAGGCAACAGACAGTGACATAAATTACATTTCCATTACTTCTGGTATAATTTCGACCGTTTTTCTAGAATGCACGATTCCTGTTGCACAAAACCTCCGTGCATCAAAAAACGGGGGAAAACCATATTTTTGGCACTCACCGGCTTTTGTCGACTCCATGTTCTTGGACTTTAGGGTCTCCTCCTCTGCTACCTTAGTGTTGAAGCCGTTTTTTCGGTTTGGAGTGTTCAGCAACTCTAAAGTCGCTGATTTGTCTCTATAAAAAGGCTACAACATGTATCAAGACGAAGCGACCACGACAAAAACGTTAAAAAATAAGCTAACTTTCTCCTCCGCAGCTAACCTAACAGGAGAGCTTAACGGTTTGAATGATCGTGGGTAAGTTTTCTACGCCTAAGTTGTCGCGACAAGTCCTCGTAAGCTCTGGAAGCTTCTCTAATCAAAAATGGAGCAAATACGTGTTGTTGATGTGGCTAATGCCGTTGTTTCTCCGCAGAATCGCAGAGTTTGGTAGAAGTTGAGCTGTCGGGAGAGGTGTCCGCGGTGCTGCTCGTGCTGTGGTAGGATCTGGCTCTCTGACTGTTTCTCTCCGCGGTGAGTTCAGCCATGTGACCCAGTTCAACGACTCCTCCTTCCACTGCCTACATGGGGGTCAATGTAACCCACTGACATACTTTCAACTACCAAAAGTGAACAAAGATACCAACAAAACACTTCCCCAAAACTGACTATTCACCACTGCTCAAGTACCCCATTTACATACTTAAGTAAAAGTACAGATACCAGAGCAAAGAAATACTCAAGTAAAAGTATCTATTTAAGTAAAAAAAAAAGAAGTTTAAAATTTTCTTAAAGAGTAAAAAGTAAATTATTTCGTTCAGATTTTGAGGTCTTATAAAGCTCATAAATAAACGTAGTCATTTTAATTGAGATTTGTGCTGAATTTTGTCCAGCAGAAACAATTGAATCGATAGTATTTTTCTAGCTGTTTTTATTTGTATATTTTGTTTGCTTAAATTACAAATGTGTTAAAATAAGCCCCTCGGCCTTTTCAGCAGGTCTCACACCATAATAAAAATACTTTTACTTTTCAGTCCTTTTCAAACTTGTAGTGGAGTTGTTTGTGTCATCCGTCTGTCGTCCAGGTATGAGCCATTGTAAACAAAAAACATTCAACTCTGTCAACTGGCAAAAAAAAGTGTTTGTCCATTTGACATTTGTCCAGTTGACAGATTTGAATTTTTCTTTTACTATGTAGTGGAGTAGAAAATACAGATACTTTAGTGTAGTAAAGTAAAAGTAAAAAGTATCAACTATATAATTCGCCATAAAATTTTGTTTCCACGTTAAAATCTACTTAAACTATAGATACTTTAATACTTAAGTACAGTATTTTACTACATTTACTTTGCTACTTTCCACCACTACAATTCACTTAGAATTTCCTAAAATGAAATTTAGGTTTTGCATTCATTTGTAACTAATACTCAGTGGTGTATGAAGTTGTAAAAAGAAGCCCTAGATAACTATTCAAAAAGACATATATGATATAGGCTCATTTTCTGTTGTGAATTAATCAAAATAAGTAGGCCAACTGTATATTAGACTAAGAGTAGATCGCGAATAGGTGTTTTATAATTATTACAGTTATTACTTCTCAACTAAATTAGCACCGGCTCAGTTTGCCAGAACTTTCCATGGTAAAATTGGTCACTGGTTTATTGTACAAGATCATGAATAATGTATAAGGCTAGGGGAAAATCCTTCACTTTAAACTTGGTTGTGACAAGTCAACACTACAAAAGTCACATTTTATTCTCTTGCTGGAAATTGTTCCTGTTCACCATTGGCTATGGATGAGCACACACCCTTTAAACACATACTACTGAAAATGTAGGCTGGAATGCACAGGTCAAGCTACAAAACTATGACAAACATTTCCCTGCTGTAAAGTTCAGGGCTGCTGAGTGTGCTCAATTTTTTCTTTTGGATGTTGGGGGAATATTAGCGCAATATTAAGTTCAACATTACAGTCATATATTCGCCTCAACAATTTAAAAACACAAGCATTGAGTAATGGAGTCATGTTGTCTTTTTTAAGTAAAAAAGAACAAAATACCTTAAAAGAGACTAGTTTGGACTATTTAAATATTCAGCCGCTGGCTCATTCAACACGTGGATAATTTTCTCTGATGTCACGTAAAATAGGCAAGGCTAAATTGAAATTGAAATAACACTTACAATAAAACTTTTAACAATGAAATTTATATTTTTACATTTATCCTCACCCAGCTCAAAGAAGTAGCACTCTTCATCAGTGATTTCATTCATTTGCCATATAGCCAGGCAACAGATAAGCTCGAATGTTGCTCATGTTTTTGGATTTAAATTGGGCTCTTCTCATGTTTTTAGTTTCCATTAGCCTGGTGCTAAGCTTCTCTTAAACCAAAATATTATTTTGCCAAAGTCAAAATAAGCTAAACCTACACTTAAAGCTTAAAAGCAGCATAGATTCCTATGCTTTAAAGCATGTGTCAAACTCAAGGCCTGATTTATTTTACATCCAGCCCTTTGAGGGCAGCCATTTTGCCGATGTGGCCTTCGGTGAAAATGTGTTTGACACCTCTGCTTTAAAGGAACATATATAGATCAAGTCTAGTGGTTTTATGCAAATTAGTCAAGTTTTGTTTTTTTTTTGTGAAACTGAAAACCAAAGTTTCAGTTTCTTTTCTGTTTTTTCTTTTGAAAACAAAAGTTTTCAAAGCCACAGAATGTCACGCCATGTTTCCTATTAACAACTTTATCTACCGTTATAGTGGAAATAAGTTAACTTTCACATAATGTTGTCACCATATTAAAATTTCAAACCATTTTTTGATACTAAGGAATGGACTTACTCAATACAAATTCTGATACCACGATGATAAAAACACTTTTTCTTTAAACAAGAATTTTCACATTTATTCATAGTTCTGTTTTACTACCATGTGGTGTCTCGCGTAAGTCCCCAATCGTCCAGGTAGGTTTCAGAGTGGTCCGTTGGTGTGTACTAGTCTGTGTGTCTTATACTTATTTTGATTCAGCTTAAGATCATTCTAAAGCTATTCAGAACAGGTTTATTTTTGTCCTGTGAATGTGACTTTTTTATTATCAGTACTTGCTGAAATGAGTATCTAGTCTTGATACCAGTTTTAGTATTGATTAGTATTAGTCCTGAATAAACAAACCAAATTCTGTGTTTTGTTCAGAAGCTGTCATCTAATGATATTTGCCTATACCCCCAGATAGACTGTACTGTAGCCTATACTGTTATGGGATCATTGGTTAGATTAAATTGCTTCATTGTGAATGGTGTTGAGTAAATAGGGATAAAGTAGATTCACAATTTAGAGAAAAACATGGGGTAGGCCTAACACATTTTCTGCGTGAAACTGATATTAATCACACAAAACATGAATACACTAAATAAATAAATATATGATACCCATTTTAAAGCTAGTCCAGACAAGGCCAAAGGGAATCACAAACAAAAGACTGTAAGCTATTGTTTTACAGTGTTTGAGGAGACACCAGAGACTTGTATCTAAAATGAGTGCTCCATTAGGCTGCCCATAAAGTACAGCACCAGAAAATTAAGCCTGTTCATGCCAATTAGTTCTACATGTATTACAGATTTCAGTCCATGATGTCTGAACACCACTTTGAGTAATGTAAAGCCCACCACACACTACAAGATAATTTGGCGATTTAGGTCCCGATTTGCTTCTCTCCGACTTTGGGGGGGGGGTACGATCCAGCTCATGATATGATGTATACGAAAAAGTTGGCTCCTTTGAACAGTTCTTTAACATGAACGGTTGGATCTGAATCTCATTTATTAAAAGAATCTAATCTTTTTCTTTCTAATTTGTATGCATTTTTATACTGATTAGCACTGAACCAGTCAGTGTGACTCTGAGTTGCTCTGTGATATCATAACCACAAAACATCACCACCACTGCACCAGCCAATGAAACTGTTATAATGTTTCGTCATCATAAACAGACCTGGAGTTGTGTTTTGTTTCATTCACACTTGTGTAAAACACAAAATCTGCATATTTAGGCTGTTACTCTTTCAAGCACTCTGTTCCACCTTGTGATGTCATGTGGTAATACAGGAAGTGCTCCACTGTGTTTTTAAACTCCACACACTTTCTCTCATTTGGATAATTTCAGCCTTGGAATTGCCGATCTCCCCTGAACAAAGGGTAAAAGGTAGCTAATTAACTATAGCTTCATGACATCACAAGGTGGAACCTTGTAGACATTGTAGACATTGTAGACAGATTAATAATAAAGGCTTACTCAAACATCTGAATGACATCATAACATCATAACATTGGTAAAATATAGGACCTTTAAAAATGAATACTGAAAAATCCTGTAGTGTGTGGTAGGCTTTAGATGTCATCAATTTTAGCATTTTTACATTTTTATTTAGCAATTTCTAACAATGTTTTTTCTGTATGATAATCATTGATACTATAATATAGTAATATTTAAAATTTCATGCAAACATTATTTTTAGATTTTTGAGTCCTGCAGCTGAGCATGCTCCATGATGACTCAAGGGCACAATATGGCAGGTGATCAGGGCTGTACATTTTTGTTAAAGATGCTGTGCCTGATTTTGTTTTAAAAACATGAAAAACAGACGTAGCTAAAAAACGTTTGCAGTGGTCCAAAGTACCCCTCACTTACCTCATGCATTCCAAGCATCCTAATTATTGACTGCCATAAGTTAATAAAGGCTTTTCTCAATTTTCATAGACCAGAGCAGAAAGTTAACAACTAGCATGCTTACCACACTCTTCCTCATTCGTGGACAATAATACACTTTATAATTACATGCAGACACTATTTTGACCACTATACCTGTACTTGGGCCAGGCCTGAACGATTTGGAAAAAAATATCTAACTGCAATTTTTTCAGAGAAGCTTTGTGATTGCAATTTAGGTTTGTGATTTATGTTTTAATAATAAGACTCTGTTCAAAGTTCACTTTTTAAACACATCCAGAGGAATTTATAAAAAGACTGAAATATGAACTGACAAACTAATACGAGAATCACATTTCAGAACAGGTTTTTACAGATCTTTTTTTCAGAATAAGACAGGATATTTTAATGAGACAAATTTTGTTCAAAAACATGGGAAAAATTGAGTACAGTCCCTTAGATGAATCTGTGTTTGATTCAAAGTCCCAGTTTTTGTTCTTTCTCCCATAGAATCACCTAGATTCATGTTTCTTGCCAACACGTGTCTGCAACTTCCATCAGCACCTTCGGCCAAAGCTTAGACAAAAACTCTGGGTCAAATAGCAAAGAAAGGATTCCTCTTTTGTCCTACAGTATGTCAGCAGCACAGCAAAACTTTTATTGCTTCACGTGAATATACTTCTCTGTCTACTTCCATTATAGCCTAGAAGGATACAATCTATGGTTCCAACAAGCCCAGTTCCCCCAGATGGGATTTCTTACTCAGCGTTACCTGAGTAGCCGCACAACCCACCCCTTTGTTATGTTATGTTACATTTGGGGAAAGAGGGCTAACCATATTGTTATTTATATAGAGCACGCGTGAAGCCTTCATGGGTTTATGAGTGCACAGACTGGGCACATGTTGGAGAGAGGAAAACCACACTGTGGGAACTGTGGCAGCGCAGAATACACTAGATGTGTGCTAGATAATGAAATGAAGACTCCATGTAGTTAGACAGCGGATATTACAACAACAAATATTTTCTTAAAATATCATCAGCAGAAACACATAAATGCAAAATTGATATGTTCAATGTTATATTGTGGAACATTCCAGAGAAAGCTATCACATCTCCATGGAGACGAGCAGGTAACATTATCGAATCTTACCCCAGAAATGTTACATAGTGAACCTTTAAATTCAAATTACCCTACAGGGACAATAAAGTGTACCTTAACCTTACCCCTGGTACAAGACAAGATTAATGTTTGGCTGAAGCGAATCCACTAATCGCCGCATTTCAAATAGGGTGTGAGCATAGGAAAGTTTCAGCTACATCAATTCTGGCTTCACTTCACTTTTGTCACACCTCTCTGTCAAGTTTGTCATTTTGGTCTTAAAATGTTTGTTTTAACCCGCTCTACATGATCCTGGTGTTATTATTTGGATATTTTTTGCCATAAATCAACACAAGAATATCAATAACAGACAAATGAGGTGCCTTTTTTCCCTGATGCTGCTCTCGCTAG
Organism: Periophthalmus magnuspinnatus; assembly: GCF_009829125.3. Lineage (NCBI taxonomy): Eukaryota > Metazoa > Chordata > Actinopteri > Gobiiformes > Gobiidae > Periophthalmus > Periophthalmus magnuspinnatus. The sequence goes on from NC_047136.2 coordinate 24,903,355, forward strand.
TGCTAGCAACAGGTTTGATTAACACTGCTGGTTTGGCTCCCTGCCAAACCAGCAGTGTGAGCCGAAAGTGGTGTTACCTTCAACCACCTCACTCCTGATTGGCTCATTGGTTGCTATGATACTTGCAGTCAGAATTCCAAACATGAAACTTGACTCTAAAGGAGCTCTATAACAGCTAGATTTGATGAGCTTCATTTGGTCAGAGCCAAACGCTATGGGTGACGTTGCTTAATCCACTTCTTTATACAGTGTATGGTTTAAGGTCTTACTGTGGAGCATTCCTAGGGAAGCTATAAAATCTCCATGGATATGAGCAGGGGGCGCACCGGAATCTTCACCAGAAAAGTTACACAGTGCACCTTTACTGATTGTATTTTCTTCTCTGGTAACAGCTTTCATTTGGTGTACATGTTTTGGGGACTGGCTTCACTGACTCTTATTTAACAGAACAGAATTGTCAGTCAGCTGTCGGTCCATGAGCACCCATCTGTACAGCTCCATCTGCACAATAAAAGTCACAAAAGATTTTATAAGAATAATGTCTTGATAACTGTGGCAGTACTGCATGTGGAGGTGAATCACTGATGAGTTATTCTTCCTGCTTACCTCTGGATTCATTCTTTTAACCTTTACAAAGTAGAGAAGAGCAATAGTCATGACAGTCGTGTGGGTGATGTAAGAGGGATCGTATATTCATTCATGGTCTGGTGTGTTTTAGTGAAAAACCTTGTTAACCCTGTAGTTTAAATCTCTATAAAAATGTTCTGAAATGTTTATAGAGATTTATTTATTGAGTTTCTTGTATTAGTTTTTACCAGTTCATTTGTCTTCTCTCAAACTGTCCTAGACGTGAACTTTGCGCTCTCAACAGTACTTTTTAAATGGAAACACAAATCTAATCGCAATATTTGATCATAAACTTTTACTAAGAACTTGAAAGTGGCCTTGTTTTAGCAGGTGAAGCATTTGCCCATAAACTAGAGGTAGCTGATTCAATTCTGACTCAAACACATATGCTGTGTCCTTGAGTAAGACACTTCAAGATCAAACCCACCATTGTCCATTCCAGTAGAGGCTGGTTGTGGTAAATCTTCCAAATTCACAATGATTCGGTATAATAATTATACCGAATAATTTCAAATTGAATTTCAGTTAATTTAGTTGAGTTAAGGCTTGTTGAGTGAATTTAGGAAGAATGTAAACTTGGCTACTCCTAGTCCTGTTTCAACTGACATTTACAGACATTTACAGCTTTAAATGGTCCATATTATGCTGTCTTCTGATCTGTAATAATGTTGTTTCTTCACCTAAAACATACCTGGAGTTGTATTTTGTTTCATTTGCATGTTTAACACACAAACACTGCATATTTAGGCTGTGTTCTTTTCTCAAACGGAAAACACTCTGTTCCACCTTATGATAGCATGTGGTGGTTTTTAATTTTCTGGAATTTACGATCTTCACTGAAATAAAAGTAAAAGGTAGCTATTGTCATGAAACACTGAAGAGTTTTCAAGTTGTCACAAGGTGGAACAGAGCATTTTGAACTTTGGATATGTAGACAGACTAATAAACCAGGGTTACTTAAACATGTATGAATGAAACAAAACACAACTCTGGGTATGTTAGAGTAAATATTGCATAATATAGGATCTTTAAAGTTTGTTTCATTAGTAAATATTGATCCGTTTAGTTCCTAAATAAAATCCACAATCAGGCGTTGCCCATGTTGTGACCATGTTTGCAGACTTCCATGTTTGCAGACTTCCATGTTTGTAGACTTCCATGGAGACAGACTTCTAGAGCCCATGTTCCCAGGCGTTTCACTCTATGTCCCCCTCTGTCATGCGAGCTCTAAAGTGTCCACATAGTTTCTGGGTTATCTTGACACACAAACGCCTCATTCCTGCCTGGATCCAACCCAACACACAACACAGTGGATTTCCCAGGGCACTGTGTATCTCAGCTAATGTTTCCATGCTCCTGACAATACAACCTCTTTGGAAAAAGCAATCCCACGCCTTACAATCCTGTTCTCCGCTTACTTTTTTTGGAATAGTGCGCAAAGGGTCAGAGGTGACAGCTGCCCCACACACTACCGTATGGAGAGACAATCAGGAGGGAGTAATGTGAGAAATGGTTCCTGATGTCGCGCCCAGTTCGTGTAGTGAGTAGACGATCTTTTGTAGAAGTTAGGTCAGACGTAGTTTGCAGCTTGTCACGATGATCTAAAATGATTTTTTTTTTTTTTTTTGCATAGCAGAGTAACTTTGATATAAGTAGTGTATCTGTCTCTTCTCCATCATACTGAAACCTAAAGGGCAGTACATGACGAAATGTATTTGTTGTTTTTGTTTTGTAGTTTAAATGGTGTACTATATAACTTTTTTGAAATGATTGCTTTGCTTGGAATGTTCCACTGTAGTATGTGGCATTAAGCTTAGCGAACAGGTATTTGCAGCAATAAAAATAGTTTAAATGTCAAGCAGAGGCTGATACTTAGTTTTGACTTGCTGCCTCAAGAATACAAAGCTCCAACACTTTAATGCGCACAGATAACTGCAAAAACCATGACTACAATACTTGTGGTAAAAAAGGAGCTGTGGTGAGTTTTTAGCACATTTAAAATACATCATTTGGGCAAAATAATTCAAATCCCACAAATATCGGCAGACTTTATCAGCCATAGGGTTCTCGATATATTTATGCTATACTGCGGAACATTCCAGTCAAAGCAATAACCCAGGGGTGCCCAAACTTTTTTTGTCATCGGACCAAAATGAATGTATTGTCTTCAGTTATTGTCCTTCGGGAGATGTACTGCTGTGGACTGCTCTTTCATCTCCTGAGTTTTTTCAGTGCAAAATTTAATCAAAATAGATATGTCTTTCAAATCACAGAACCGTCTTGCGGGCCAAATCAGACCCCCTGGAGGGCCAAACTTTGTCCGTGGGCCCCACTTTGGCCACCCCTGCAATAACCTCTCCATTGAGACAACTATGTGGCAGAACCCCAACCCCAAACCTACCAGAAAAGATCTGATAAAAGAATGCACAAACAAAATGTTTGCAACATATAGTGATTGCGTTAAGTCTAAAAGTTAAAAAAAAAAAAAAAAAAACAGAACAAAATTGGATATTGAGTGATAATCAAAACATAAGTTAGCACAATGGGACTTTCATAGACCACAGAAAAGCAAATGCTGTGTATGCTTTCCTGTATTTACTTCTGTTGTCAGTGGTTTCCTGTAGCAGTAGTTATTACGTAACTAGTGTAGTGGAGGAGGTAAACTTTTGGATGGTTTAACTGGGTTGGTGGGTCAGTAAAATCAACAAACAGGGTTGTAAATGAGTTGTGGTTGTTCTCAATAACTTGCCTTAGGCACAATTTAGCCTAGAGAAGTTTTTGTAGAAACCTGTCTGGATAGAAAGACAAATGTAGTTGATACAGAGCTGTGAAGAATGTCTTAAATTAGAGGAGACTGACACAGATACAAGCTTTTCCACTGCATGGATCTAGGTTGGGTCAGTAGACCACTCTTCTATTGACAAAAACAGTATGTCCCAAATAATCATTGGCTCACACAGTCTCACGGGGTTACAAATGGGTGGAATTTCACTCTGTAGTGATTTGGGGAAAATAATCAATATTCCCTTTAAAAGGTTTGGTGCATGCTTAGTTTAAATGATAGTAGTCAATGTTCAGGTGGAGGAAAGAGAGATGGGTATATATTATAGACCATATATTATAGACCTTATGTATAAATGGACAGAGCTAACCTGCTAGCTGCCGTGTTCAAAATAGGAAGGGATCATGGTTGCACTTCTGACTCCTTTGACTCCAATTTACTTTACATTGAAAAACTGTCGTCCTTCTCTCTGTAACTGCTGCAGTGAGTCTCACCATTTTGGTATTAAAATGTTTGTATTAACCTGATCAACATAATTCTGGTATTTTTATTTTGCTATTTTGTCCATTAATTAAGTCATGAACATTACTAACAAACTAATCTCCTTCTTTCCCCGAGGTCACTCCCACTAGCGTTAGCAACAGGTTTGATTGACAGCTTGCCTTGCCTTACTCAGATGTTGTTTTTTATTCCTGAGCAAGAAACTTCACCAACCTATTTTGAGTTGTTGGTGTTGTTGTTGTTGTTTTTGTGATGTTGGTGGAGAATAGCAGCCATGTTTTCTTACTGACTTCCTGTTCGAATTGGCAGGACTGATAGGCCCCGCCTCTTCACAGCGGCATTTCATTGTAATAAGTAACAGTCAAGAATTACTTGTTACTGTTGAAAAATGGCTGTGAAACTTCCATAGATGACCTGGAGTCTGAATTGTTTTGTTAATTGCAAGTAAGTACAGAGAAGTAGGGGGAGATGTGGGGTAGGTGAAAACAGAACTTTTCGGAGCACTTAAGCCTGCAATACAAGATAATACATGGATTAATTGAGTAACTAAATGAAGGATTATAACATGTTCGGTTAAAAGCTCAAGATGATTTTACAGAATATGTTCCTTTAACTGGGTCTGACAGGAGTGAAAAATAATAAACACTTTCAGGGAAATTGTGAAGGTTTTTAAAACATTACGATTTTTACAATAATTAGGCCAGTGAATTGACAAATTTCTGGTAGATGGGCCTTTATAAAACAGTTGTTATAGAAATACAATACTGTTTTCTGCCAGACAGTTAATTAGGCAGTCTTTGAGTTCATTTGACCACTTATACATACAGGGTCATCTGCCGCATGACCAGGCTCACGCTCACATTAGACTTTTCTGTCACTTATTCACTTATTGTTTTGAGGTACAAGTTAGACTGTGCAGAACTTTGGGATGTTCCAGGAAAAGCATTTCTCTGTAGATGAGGACTCCACAGATCTGACCTGTAACTTCAGCCGTGGTAATGGAAAAGTTTTATCATGGTATACAGTGGAATATTCTAGGAAAATAGAAAATAGAAGCATTGCATTATTCCTGTTGTCCCCAGATGCATTGTTGTACATAATATAACTTCTTCAGTCAAGTCACTATCAAAAACTAACACTTGCGTAAAGACAGGGTGTTTTACTTACTCTTATTAACTGCTAACACCTTTTATTTGACCCAAAAAAACTTGTTTTATAAGTTTCACTCCCCCTTCAGAGCACTATCACAACACTATCAGCGTACATCCTGCTAATGAAAGTACTGCACATTGCATCAGGTTTGTGTAGTTGCTGTGTACAGTTTTGTACCATGTTTTTGTATATTCATGGAGAATTGTGTGGGAGCATTTGTGACGTAGGATTGTGGGCAGAGCAGTGCACAGAATCTTTCATCTAACTGTAAGGAGGGATTCAATAGGGACCAGGAGAGATTGCTAAATACTCAAAAGTACATGGATGACATCTAAAACTTCAAGCATGTTTTTCATAAGGGAAAGTTATAACATGGTAGAATGCTCAAAAAAATAAAAAAGACTTTGGATTGTACATTTGTATTTATTTTTTTTTCTGTTTTTGTAACTGTAATGATTTATTCTTATTTATAAAAAACACATCATCAGAAAGCACGAGCCTCACATGAGTCTCATTTGCGTTGCAGTTTCAGAGCTGAAATCCAGTTGCTTTAAATCTAAAAGGGATTTCAGATATGAATCGTCACTACCTAAACCCCAGCACCTGCAGCCATTACGACTCAGTGCTAGTGCAGCCTCTGCAGCTCAGTGAGTGAATTCTGGAGGTTCTGAGCTTTCACATGAGGACTGTCCATATACTGAGAATGAGAACAACGTGTTTGTGTCCTATCTGCAGGTTAAGGCTCTGGACACACAGGTTCAGTTGTTCAAGTGGTCTTTGAGTTCATTTGGCCACTTATCCTTTGGGTCATCTGCCGCAAGTCTGAGCCCTCCAGACAATAGTTCATCACAAGGCTGACGCTTACTTTGGACTTTTCTGTCAATTATTCACTTATTGTTTTGAATTAGAAGTTAGACTTTGTAGAACTTTGGGATATTCCAGGAAACGCAAAAACTCCAGATCTGACCTGTAACTTTAGCTGTGTAAATGGAGAAGTTTTATCACGATATACTGTTGAAACTTCCAGGAAAATGGCAGAAATAGAAGCATTGCATCATTTCTGTTGTCCCCAGGTGCATTGTTGTTCACAATACACCTTCTTCATTCAAATCACTATCAAAAATTAACAGTTAGAGAGGGAGTATTTTACTTTTATGGGGTATTAATTGCTAACACATAACATATTTAGATCACCATGTTTCCTTGTATTGTTTTGAAAAATGTTATTAAGTATTCATCCAAAACAAAGTATTAACATGTTTTATAAGTTTCACTTTAGTTTTTGATGCTCTGAGTACTTCCTCCTTTTGCTCTCCACGCTGAGCCACTCCCCCTTCAGAGCGCTTTCAAAACACAATCACCTGCATCCCACTAATGAAACTACTGCACATTGCATCAGGTTTTTCAAGTTGCTGTGTACAGTTTTGTATCTTGTCTTCGTATATGTATATTTATGGAGAGATGTTATGTGGGAGCATGGGTGATGTAGACTTGTGGGCGAAGCATCGTACAGAATCTAACAGGTAAACATAAGGAGGGTTCGAACAAGGCATGGGAGAGATCGCTAGAATATTCAAACATGCATGGATGACATCTAAAACCTCTTCAGGTGTGTTTTTTATGAGAGAACGTTATAACATGGTACAAAAGCTCCAAAATAGTTGTAATGTAATTATATGTATTTTTTTCCACATTTTACTTATTTATTTATTATAATTGTAATGCAGATTTTGGTTTAATTATAAAAACATTGGACATAATCAGAAAGCCAGTTTGGCTTATACCTAAAAGGACTCTCTCTGATCTGAATCCTTAATATCTAAACCCCAGCACCTGCAGCAATCATGAATCAGTGCTAGTGCAGCCTCTGCAGCTCAGTGAGTGAACTCTGGAGGTTCTGAGCTTTCACATGAGGACTGTCCATATACAGAGAATGAGAACAACTTGTATTCGTCCTATCTACAGGTTAATGCACTGACAACCCAGGTTCAGTTGTGATTTTAGTGCCAATTTTTGTTGGCGCTCAGGCCCCCTTCTGAATTGGCCCATCTAATCATAGTAAGAACTTCTACAAATTAAAATCATTCTTTCACTATAATCTCAATTACACATGTCATTGTGACATGGACCTGAAGTTACTATTCAATACCTCATTAAAGGCACAGTGTCTTTGTGAAAGCGATGTAAAATGCACCAATGTGAAGGACTCACTGTACCGGCACCAGTCTGTGGCCCCGCTCTTTAAAAAGTTTGGACACCTGTTTTAAAGGAGTGGAGGCTGCATACTGTCCTTACACTTTTTCTATATGCAATTCAATATGTTTAAGATTTGAGATACCTGTTCATTGTTGTCTTGTCAGGTGGGGTCACTGAATGGGTTGGAAGTAGGTCTGAGTGGTGTTGGCACGTGTCCAGGCTTTTCCATGCACAAGGAACCACACAGTCACCGGACAGCATTATCTCTGCCCTGATCCCATTAACATCATGGCACAATGCATTCTGGTACAATGCCATTCACAACATAAAGAACATTTTTCTATTATTCTATGGAATATACACGACCAGATACATTGCCCTGTATATCATATCTCTCCCTTAACGTGGCTTCAGTTACTGTGGGAGGGTTGCTTTACACAAATGCTTTTTATTAGAGTCAATAAGATAATAATGTAACATGATTGGCCTAAGGGTGAGTAGCGGTATAGTGGCACATGTGATGTTGTATCATGGAGGGGTATATGAATATTTTATAGTTGAGTTCTGAGCACAGCTGTTCTTTAGATATAAAAGTCATTGCTCTTCATGACCAGTTCCAGTGTGTGGGTGTGACATCAGAAGAGCTCCTCATCAGGCCATGTGCACAGACAGTCATGTTACTCATGAACCATCAAAATACTTAAAGGTGGATTGTGTAACTTTGACATAAGGGATGAGTCACAATGGAGACTGAAATATTTCACAGGATGGCATTAAACTTATCTCTAACATTTATTAAATTACACATGTTTTAGTGCTTCAAAATACATTGGAAAAACATTCTTATTGTGAGAGGATCGCCTATCCACCTGCCAGGAGATTGAATAAGTTTAATGCCACACTGTGAAGCATCCCAGCCAACATCCACATATCCAGGGATGAACCCTGCACTAGAAAAGTTATGTATAGTAAATAGAGTTCCATTAATGCTTTTTTGTCCAATAAAAATTGCTGCAGTGTTGGATAGCTGAGAGTAAGTAAGAGTAAGTGAATCTGAACCATTACAGTTTGTATTAGCTGCATGCACAAAGTCTGTTCACTCAAATCTGATTATAAAAACATTACAGCTGACATTAATCTGGTTTTGAGTGCGCATCTAACTGTAGCCACTGTTCAACCACTACCTAGAAGGAAGCCAGTTCAAACCTCTTGAGTGCATATTGTCATTGTGTCCCTGAGCAAGATACTTCAACCACCTTGCCCACTCCAGTCAGAATAAACCAGACAAATCTTAAGCCATAATAACATTAGTGAATTCTAATGATCCATGTCGTTGTTGTCTGGGAACCCTAGTTTTTATGCCACAAATTTTCATGACACCAATAGTGGTCTAAAAACACTTTCCCCAAACACATAACACATGTGTCCTGTGCTCAGGTCTTTGGCTCCTGTGGCTCAGAGAATAGACTTTAAAGCAGCTCTGTGTGAACAAGTCTCTCCATGGACCAGCACCAAAGAACATCTCCCACATGTTAGAGCCACATGAACCATCTCACACTCTGAGGACTGCAGGGACCGACCTCCTGCTGGTGCCCAGAGTCAGTACTAAACATGGAGAATGAGCGTTTCAGTTTTATGCAGCTAAAACCTAGAAGAGTTGTCTTGAAGATGTGAGACAGGCCTCTATTTTGACAATGTTTAAATCCAGGCTTAAAACAGTTATGTTTAGCTGTGAATATGATGATTTTTATTCTTCTTATTTCAGTGTGCATTTTATGATGATTATTCATGTTTTGATTAGTTTGAATTGTGATTTTAATGCCTTTCTTATTCTGTAAAGCACTTTGAATTACCTGCACAATTCATACTGTGTACAAATTGTGCTATACAAATAAACTTGCCTGTCTGTCTGGATTATTAACAAGTGCAGAATCATGAGTTCAGTTGAGGTAAAGTTGCATTTGCAAAACATGTTCTAAATGAGGATTTAGGAATATTAGAAGTAGGTCAGCGAGAGGAAAGGTGAGGAGTTCGGGTTTCACTGACGCCTACAGCTCATGTAGGCCTAAAGAGGTGTCGGTGTAAATATAATGTTACTGTGGTATTCCACAAATTATGTCATTAAAACCTATTGTGCTCTAGTGTCATGATACTAAAGAATAGACTCAATACTCAATACTGATTTCAATACCATGATGATGATAAAAAAAACACAAGAGACAACAGAATTCAATAGTAAATCATATTTTTTTCTTTTATAGGCCTATTATTATGTGTCTTATATCTGTGTAATCCCTCAGTCGTCCAGGTTGATTCCATAGTGCATTGGACCTAGTGCAGGGTCCATGTGTGTATACGAGTGTATGTGTCTTATACGTGTTCTGACACAGCTCAAGATCATTCTAAAGATATTCAGGAAAGGCTAATTTCTGTCTTGTGAATGTGACTTTTTGTTTTGTTTTGATGCTTGCTCAAATGAATATATAGTTTTAGTATCGAGTAGTATCTAACTTTCAATAGTTCTGATATGACTATTGTGCACAACTGATTTTAAGCAGCTATATATTTCATACATACCGGTAGATGGATTATAATCAGGCTATCCCTTATTGTGGTTTATAACATAACATTACAAAAATCATCTAAAATTTGTATCAGACAGTACTGAAACCCCAATAGGAAATTATTTTGGTTTTGCAAGCTTAAGTCTTGAATGATCTTATCTTTCCATAAAAACACAGATTACCACCTCCACTTGTTTACGTCCTCTACCCATTCATTTTACTGAGGTCATGAAGGACAGCGTGACCCTTTCATCCCTGATATAAATAACATTAGACTTCCCCATTGCAGTGGTTTATTGACACCAGCCTAACAAGTAGTCACATGGAAAATTAGCTTTGATAAGATGCAATACCACAACAACACATAACTCCACCTGTGCTTAATCATTAATCACTGTTTGTTTTTTTTAATATGGGGCTGGTAGTGCGCAGTCTCGTCTTACTGCTCTTTCTCCTACACATGAGGGGGAGGCTCCAGCAATTAGTTTGAATTTTTGTGGTTAAGGTCAGGGAAACTTTTCAAATCATTCAGTTTCAAAAGTTGTCATAAAAAAAAAAAAAAATACTACATGGCAATCAACCAAATATGTGAACCAGCGGTGTAAGGTAAGTAGTAAAGTACTGTACTTAACTAGAATTTTTAGGTATCTGCTCTTTACATTGTCAATTTTACAGTGGATATTTTTTACTTTCACCTCACCACACTTTTTAACTGGACTGAAATGTAAAAAGTATTTTTCATATGGTTTGAGGGGTTATTTTTTACCTTGTGCGTGGTAACATCCTGACTAAAGTTTTCGAGTTCAAGCTTCAGCTTTGAGCAAACAAAAATAAATACACAATTTCTTATTTTTCATAAGAAAAATAACAAATTGATTCATATTGCAACTGTTGACCAAAATATGTATCATTTTTAGTCAATATCACTACATTTAACACTTTTTTTTAACACTTTTAAATGAGTACCGTAGCCTACTTAGTACTTTTTTTTAGCTCTGTATCTATACTTTTAGTTAACAAATTTGACTACTTCAACTGATGTATTAATGTAATTTATGCTAAAAGGTACAATCTGATACAGATTGCAAAACCCCAGTCCATGGATTTCAGAATGATGAATAATGATCACCATTGGCATAGCGATGAACAATTTTGACTGAATTTATTGAAATATTGAGACATAAAATTTGATCAAGTTAAACTAAACCAACTGGACGTTCGGCTAGTTGCACATAACATGAGCATGTAAAAGGAAGCTGAATACCATGAATACTTTGTGTATCAATAGTCAAATTTACTGCAAGGGGAGAGGTAATTCCAGTTCATGGCTGAGTGGTTAGGTGACTATCCTATTCAAATAACAAGCATAAGCTTGTTTTAATAGGCCTACTTCCGTGAGATGGTTCAAATAATTATTGCCAGGTCTGCCTGAATGGAGTGGCATTTACAATATTTTGTGATATTAAACCTGTCATTACTCAAGTTCTCATCTTAAGCATTTGACATTCCATTTGACTTCCTTCAAAATTACTGAGAAACTTGTCTGAAAAACATACATCCTCAGCCAAAGTAATGTGCAGATCCTGGAGGATTGTAGAGCCATGTTTTGAACTTTACCCTAGAAAGGTATACAGACATGCCTATAAATATTTGTCACACAACATGCAGACTGGTAAAATCCTAAACTAGCCCCACACCCCTGTAAGTCTAACAGTTTTAAATGGCTCAAGGACTTGGTGTGTACAATGGTTGTATTTGTAAGGTGTAAATAGCTTTTATTTGGTTAACCGTATTTGACCAAGTAATTTTATGGTAGGCTATCTGGTTTTGTTCACAAGAGTGATTGTAGTTAACAGGTTCAAAACTGAATTGCAAATTATTCCAGGTAACAATGTTTTTTACATTCAGAAATGTTTTTACCTCAAAACTATAGGCCTTCATGTTTAATGTGATTTTCACATTACTTAATGCCAACAATCAAATTGTGGTTTACGAACTATGCAGTAAAAGATTTTGAAAATCTGAAAAACTGTTTACCATTGTACAACAAAACAAATTCAGTGTAGACATTAGTGCCAATTGCATGATAAACATTGATCTACACTGCCCCCTACATGTCAGTATGTTCCCCATTTAGTGCCATAATAAAAATGCATACTCATGCATGTCCCCATAAAAGGCCTTTATTTTGTAGTAAATGTACAGAAGTGGGATTAGCGGTAGCGGTGCAGCTGCAGGGTGTTGCGTCTCTTCCAGGCGGCGCGGCGGGACCCTCCAATGGTCTTGTGGAACTTGTGGCCCTTGCCCAGGCCACGACTCTTCTTTCCTGCAGATGTGAGACCGCGCATCTCCCTGTGCTTGTGCACGGCCTTTGTGATCCACTGGGTGTCGGGGTTACGTCTGATGGCCTTGTGGAAGGTGTCCACCAGGATCACCTCAAAGAACTTGTACGTGGAGTCCTCACCCACCCAGTACGAGTTCAGCACACGCAGAGCGCCGCAGTGACGACCAGCACGCTCCTGCAGGGGGAGAGACAAGACTAATGATCAGTTTACCTGCCCACCAATACACCACACCTGCATACAGGTCTTACCCCATGTCATAAAATGTTCTGATTAACAACACCATTAGTCCCAGATTTGCATTTACTTTGTTCATGTTTCCAAGAAATAATGCAGCCAGTGGACAGCTGTGTCAGAGGTGTAGCAGTTGTGTAAGGCAAGTTGAATGACAAGTAGAGCTAAAATATACTAGTCATCAGGGGCATTCATGTACTGCGATGAGTTTAGTCAAGATTGAAGAACATCAACATTAGTCATGCATCAGTTAATCGATATTTCAGATCACAAAATTGGCAAATTGTAGGAACAAAATAGTGACCACTTAAAATTTTTAATTCAATCTGTAATTAAAAAAAAAAAAAAACTGAACTAAATGTTACATTCCTTTTCATCTGGTTGTTTAAAAAAAAAATTTAAAAATCACAATTTTACTTTTAAGAGGTTAGAGTCCGAAAAAGGTGACAAAGAGTGAAAGTAAAATACAGATTTCATGGTTGGGTCATGGTCAAAATAATCCTGACCAATTTTACCTATTTCTTAAAAAAAAGACAATGATACTGTGACCCTACTCTTGGCGAGTATCATTTGTAACATTTCAGTAGCTGCTTTTTTACCGACAATCTTGCATCACCACCTCCTTCCAAAGAGAGTAACCCAATAAACTTACCTCAGCGACGGACTGCAAGCTGCGGGCAAACTTGATCTGGTTGACGCCATGGTGTACAGGCTTGCCATAGGTGGCACCCTTGGGCACGGGGCGTTTGCGGCCTCCACGGCGCACACGGACACGGTAGATTACGTAACCTGAAAGCGGGATAAGAGATTAGGACAATACAGATCTCATACAGATGTTCATTTAATAAACAGACAGAACCAAAGCAAACAGATTAACAGTTATTACAACGACAGAACTACTACAAGCCCAACTGTACACTGCAAAACTCTATGTGCCACTTTCTAACGACAACTTTAACCAATTTAAACTAAAGCCCACTATAAAAGTGTAAAGGGAATACAGTGACATACACTGTACATATCAGGTGTAAGATTATTAAAATGTAAATGGCAAAATATTCCACTTTTACAGTCCCTCGTTTACACATATCAGATTGTGGTTTACATGTCATTTAAATTTTAAATATTCAGAAATCAGAAAATTATCAGATTGTGGTGTGCTTGTGAACACAGCGAGTGATGTTTAAGTGAACATACCCTGCTTGGCCTTGTAGCCCAGTCTGCGAGCCTTGTCAGGTCTGGTGGGCCTAGGAGCACGGTGGAGGTTGGACAGCTGACGGTACTGCCAGCAGCGCACACGGAGGAGGAAGCGCATCACGTCGGACTGCTTCTTCCGCCATAATTCCTGCATATACCTATACGCTCCCATGTTGACTTATCTGGAAGAGAAATTAGTCATGAGGTTTGCTGTGCAATTAGGGATGTAGTCCTGTGGTCAATTACTTGGCTGATGGCTTCTCTGGCAAACAACTTTGTCTAATTTATTACAATCAGGATTTATAAGGAACTGAAAGGAGTGCAGTGAGTTAGCTGGAGTTCTGGGAGTGACTGGACAGTAATCTGTTTTTTCACTATGAAGATGCTGTTCACCAGTGCCCCAAATTTTAACAACTGAGAGCATTAGCCTGCACCACACAACTAATGGTGGATGCACGGGCATGTTGTTAGCTGAACAATATTTCTGTAGTCAGCTACAGCCCAACTAGACTAGACCTACAGTCTACTGAAACTCTGTTAAATTAGTGTTAAGACTTAAGATGTCCCAAACAAAGAAATTGGGTTTAAAGCAGCTTCTTCAATCACTTTACAGTCAGGTTTATTGCACATGGTTTAACAAAACGAGACACAAAACAAAGCCAAAAATACAGCAAACATATAAATTCATCATTTCTGCACAGAAGCATCTAGTACAACCAGAACAGTTAAAATACACACTGATGCACGGCTATAATGAATCCAAACATCAGGGGTTAGCATGCTAGCGCTGGACACGGACCAGGTCACACTTTCTAACAAAAGCAGTATTTGCTGTGTAATGCGACGGCACACTACCGCCATGACTACAACAGCCCCGAGGTTCTCTCACTGAAATATTATGGAACAAATATCATGGAACATAATAATTGTGTTGCTCAAAAGCGCATAGCTCAGCTACCGGTGCCATAGCGTCTACTCATACAGGTAACAGGAGTATTCTCGTACTCAAATCAAGTTAATCCGACAAATAACCACAACGCAGACGTCGATAGAGTGTCCCTAATAAAACATCCAATTGGAAATAGTAGATGATTGCTTTTAATGAATGATTTTAGTGGATTGTATTTGGGTAGAAGCATTGAAAATCTGGCTTACATGATGGCGTACCAGCCGGAAAGAGAGAGCGTACGTACCCAGCATGCCTTTTGAAAACGTCAATGACGCTTTTCCTGTGGGGCGTTGAGGGAAATGTAGTTTTGTTGTAAAGATATATGAAAGGCATGAGTTTATTATATCTCATTTGTAATCATATACTTTGTTAATGTATTCTATATTCCCATTTCATTGCTGCGTACTATTCATAGTTTATGTGCTTAAGTTATTGGTTAAATAGATACAGTATTATGTATACAGGAGTCAGAACTGCGCATGCGTACCAAAAGGAAAGCCCTGTCAAAAGGCAGCGGAGAAGAATGGATGTCCCGACAGTAATGGTCCATTTCAAGACCTGAAATACAGCTTCTTAAATACCAAACAGAGGTAATGGCTAGTTTCATACCTGTCAAACGGTTTACTACGTAAAATATTCATGAACAAATTGCTTAAACATTATAACAGTACGGCTAAACAAGCTAACCCAGCTACCCTCTACAGTGTTATCTATTGTTATTGTTGACAGCTTTTTCATGTCTTATATTTGTCTTCTCTGCAGAGCAGAAAATGGGAAAAGGCTGTAAGGTTGTGGTGTGTGGACACGCAGCAGTAGGAAAGACTGCAATACTGGAGCAGTTGTTATATGGCAATCACCTTGTAGGTAAGTAATCACACAAATGATATGACTAATTATGCTTGTTGAGTTGTTGATAAGACGTTTATGCAAGCCTTGTTTACAACTGCATGTTTGCCATGTAAAGGTATTGGTGGTTTTTACTTTTCAGGCATTATGTGATACCCAGATGGGGTGCAAGAGACACTCTTCCCTATTGATTACATTGTATGATCAATCTGTCTTTAATATTATTGGCCTATATAATGTTGTAATATAATTTGAATAGTAAAAAGTTAGTTCATGGTGTATTGCGCTCAGGCTCAGAGTCGACAGAGACACAGGAGGACGTGTACGTGGCATCGGTGGAGACGGACCGTGGGGTGAAGGAGCAGCTCAGACTCTATGACACTAAAGGCCTTCAGGACGGACAGGAGCTGCCCAAACACTACTATTCTGTGGCAGATGGCTTTGTGCTGGTCTACAGCGTGGACAATTTGGAGTCCTTCAAGAGAGTGGACATGCTGAAGAAGGAGATAGACAAGTCCAGAGATAAAAAGGAGGTGAGCTCAAAGTACTTTATATATCTACTGCCAGTTTACAAATGCAACCAGTGTATACAGACACTGGGGCGAGGGGGTTAAGTGTCTTGCCCTGCTGGAATTGCCCCCCAAACTTGTGAGTGTCAGTGGATCTGACCCCTCTACCAATAGTAGTTATGCCAAGAGCAGGATTCGAATCGCTAACCTTCAGATCAGTGGACAAACGCTCTACCAACTGAGCTACTGTCCACCGAATATCTAACAAATAATGACAAAATTCATTTTGCTATGCTGAGCCAACCAAACCTCAAAATCTGCAGTTTGACGTTTGTAACTCTCCTTGTCCCCCATTCTAAAGGATACTTAGAGCTGACTTAATTGGTACTACAGCAGGTGAGGTGATTTGTGTTGTTTAACAAGTCCCTGTTGAATAAAATTGCAGTCACAAGATTGCATTGGCCAACAGGTTTTTAGTTAGTCACTCTCAACTTTTTTGTTGAAATCAAAACAGGACCTTAAATGCTTGTATTGATCTCAGACTTCTCTAAACAAGTTAAATCCATTTTGTAGTTTTCAAATCCCCCCTCCTTGAACCGCCAACTTAACGTGGTGGAGGGGTTTGAGTACCCGAATGATCCTGGGAGCTATGTTGTCGGGGGCTTCATGCCCCTGGTAGGGTCACCCATGGCAAACAGGTCTTGGGAGACGCAGTTCAAAAGCCTTTCATGACAAGTGCTACCACCTGCGGGGAATCCGTGAGGAGCTGGTGCTAAGAGATCCAGGCAGCAGTCAAGGGCGGGGGCCTCGACAACCGGAACTATGGGACATGGAGACTGGCTCTGGGGACATGGAATGTCACCTCACTGGGGGGGAGGTTGCACAGCTTGGGCTTTGGAACCCAACTCCTTGAGAGGGGCTGAACACTCCCTTTCTCTGGTGTTGTCCGTAGGGAGTGGCAGCGAGCTGGTGTGGGCTTGCTTATTGCCCCACAGCTCAGCTGCCTCGTGTTGGAGTTCACCCTGGTGAACCAGAGGGTCATGTCCCTGCACTTACGGATCGAGGACAGGTCTCTCACTATCGGCCTATGGGCCGAGCAGCAGTGCAGAGTACCCAGCCTTCTTGGGAGTTCCTGGTAAGTGTACTAGACAGTGCACCAACTCCAGTGTTCTACTGAGGAACTTCAACGCTCAGGTGGGCAATGACAGTGACACCTGGAGGGTGATCGGGACGAATGGGTGGTGTTCTGTTATTGGAGTTCTGTGCTAGTCACAGTTTGCCCATAATGAACAGCATGTTTGAGCGCAAGGGTGTCTATCAGTGCACGTGGCACTCATCCATCATCCTAGCTGAAGTCACTGAGGTGGTTGGCAAGCTCCTCAGTGGCAAGGCTCTGGGCGTGGACGAGTTACATCCCAAGTACCTTAAGTCTCTGGATGTTGGGGGGCTGTCTTGGCTGACATGTCTCTGCAATATCGCGTGGTGGTCAAGGATGGCACCTCTGGACTGGCAGACTGGGATGTGTCCCTCGTGGTTTCCTTTGGGGGGTGCTCTAGCAGTATGGGCTCTTTGCTAAGGGCTGTCTGGTCCCTGTATGACCAGAGCAGGAGCTGTGTTCACATTGTGAGCAGAGCCCTTTGTCACAGGCACAGCCAGGGGCCGGAGGGGGTCCGGTTCGGGAACCACACAATCTCATCTCTGCTGTTTGCAGATGATGTTGTCCTGATGGCTTCATCAAGCGAGGACCTGCAGCAGGTACTGGAGCGGTGTGCAGCCGAGTCTGAAACGGCTGGGATGAGAATCAGCTCCTCCAAATCCGAGGCCATGGTTCTCGACTGGAAAAAGGCAGCTTGCCCTCTCCGGGTCCTTGCCTGAAGTGGAGGAGTTCAAGTATCTTGGGGTCTTGTTCACAGGTGAGGGATGGATGGAGCGTGAGATTGACAGGCAGATCGGTGCAGCGTCTGCAGTGATGCGGTCGTGTATCGGACTGTTGTGGTAAAGAAGGAGCTGAGTCAAAAGGCAAAGCTCTCGATTTACCGGTCAATCTACGTTCCTACCCTCACCTATGGTCATGAGCTCTGGGTAATGACCGAAAGGACAGGATTGAGGATACAAGTGTCCGAAATGAGTTTCCTCTGCAAGGTGGCTAGTTGCTCCCTTAAAGATAGGGTGAGGAGCTCGGTCACACAGGAGGAGCTCGGAGTAGAGCTGCTGCTCCCTAGGGACACGCTGGAGGGGCTATGTCTTCACTAGGCTTTGGAACACCTTGGGGTCCCACCAGAGGAGCTGAAGAATTTATCTGTTGTGAGGGAAGTCAGGGAGTCCCTGCTTAGACTGCTGGCTCTGCGACCCGGCCCCGGATAAGAGGAAGAAAATGAGAATGGTTCACTTTATCTGTACACTTAATACTTATATACACATATATATATTTCCAGGTGGCAGTGATCGTCCTGGGCAACAAAACAGACCTGTGCGAGCGTCGTCAGGTGGACCAGGAGGTGGCGCAGCAGTGGGCAAGGGGTGAGAAGGTCAAACTGTGGGAGGTCAGCGTCTCAGAGCGCAACTCCCTCATCGAACCGTTCACCCAGCTCACCAGCCGCCTCACCCAGCCCCAAAGCAAGTCTTCCTTCCCCCTGCCCGGGCGTAAGAGTAAGGGCACCGCTGCTAATGATATGTGAAGCTAATGCAGCCATAAGGACTGTGAGATGGTGTTTGGTTTGTGTGCCAAGGTTTGTGGGTACTAGTGAATGTTCTGAGATTTAGTTGGATTAAAATAGTTGGTGCAATTAAAGAATGGTAACTGGAAATGTAATAGCATAGTGTTGGGAGAGAGGTGTTGAAAATGGATTAAATTTTATGTCTCAGTTTCTCAGAATTGAGTCCTTGCGTCCAATAATCATTCAAGAGGCATTTCAAGAGCTCATTCTAAAAAATATACTTTATAATCCCCATTGGGAAATGTGTCCTCTGCCTTATCCTTCAAGATTGTGGAGACAGCCACACTGCAGTACCCGGGGACACATCTCCAAATCTTGAATGAGGTTCGATTAGGACATATTAACTGGAGGATTTTGACCATTGTGCATTGCAGTATGTTTTAGGTTTATGGGGAAAAGTAAACCTAACCAGATGCCCCACACAGAAAGGTAAACCACATGTAAGAAGCTAATTCTATAAATATTTGTTATTACTTTATTGTATTTTTATGCTTGAAATAGAAAAAAAATATATGTATTAATGATTTACAAATGAATACAGTAAAATACATTTTCCTCTTCTTTAACTAACCTAATCCACCAAAACGTCTAGCGCTGTTACTAATCCAGAAATTGTACTTTCCTTATTCAGTTATACTTCATGTAGACCTATTGGTATCAAAGAGTTATTGCACTTCATCCTTTCTAAAAGAACATCATTTCAAAACCAGTTTGAGCCTCCTTAAAATATTGTTGCCAAATTACTCTGATGTAAACAAAACATCTTAATTATCAGTTTACAGTTCTGACAACTTTTGATGCCTTTCCAAAGATTTCACAACCAAAACTAACGTGCCCGTTTTGAGATAAGCTTCCCTTTAAACAACAAAGTTTACTTTTTTTTAACCTTATACTATGTATTGTGAATGCAGCACTGATTTAGTCCTTTGTAGTTGGGGCTTCCAGAACCACTAAGCTATGGTCCATCTCATAATTCACTCACAGCAATAATATTCATGGTACAGAGAGTAATACTTCTAAACCTGTGTCTGTAGTATTGTTTCATAGGGCTCCTAGGAAAGGTTATAGAATCTAATGTTAGAAATGTCAATGTTAAGATGCAATATTTATTCCTTAACTTATTTTTGCCACTTTGAGCCACATTCCATGACTGTTAAATGGGAGTTTTAGAAAACGGTGAACTGTTTTGTGTTGACTTAAAATGCACTGTTGGGCTAAAAATGCTTTTGTCTCTTCATGCTACTTAAAATGGTCTTAAATTGTAAAAGCACTGAATAAAGTGTAGCTTTTCTAAGGTTTTGTGTCAATTTTATTGTTTCATAAAGTATTAGGTGATTTTCTATCCTGAGACATTCAAAGAGACAAGAAAGTGTCTTGCCCAAGGACACTATAGCAGCATGCAGAGCCCAAACTAAAATTAAACTACCATACAACTGTGTAGACCAGTCCACATTTTACTGCACATTAACGGTTTTGGATCCACCTTTGAAATCGTATGTGCACTATGTAATTTTCCTGGTGGAGGGTTCACCACTTGCTTGTCTCCATGGAGATGTTAATGGCCTGGAATGTTCCACAGTATGGCATAACCCTTGTCTATACTCATGAAGATATTCATGTTTTTCAATGCATTTTTTATCAATAAAAACCAGTCAAGTAAAAATGCATGATAAGCTTGTGTCATAATGCGGAACAGACAAAGCAGTAGTATCTCTATGGAAACATGTAGGTGGTAGACCCTCCACCAGAAATTACATAGTGCATCTTTAAAGTGGAACTAAACACCAAGTCAAAATTTTTCACTAGTAAACTGTGTATATGGTGTTTTAATAACTTTATCTATTGTTCTTATGCCTGGTGTTTTTTGGGCAGCTTTCTGGTCAAAACACCTAAATCTAAGTTTGTGCTGCCTTCAGGGGCCTCTGCAATTACCAGTAGTTGGTGACATCACAAAAGACTGCCCTGATTTGAGCCAGGGGTTTCTAATTACAAACACCTGGCTGCATGGGTAGAGTTTGAAGTGTGGATTCCTGTTACATTAATAACACTGTTCCTTATGCCCACAGACCCTGCCCCTCCTCCCCCCTCACTCCCTTTAGTCCACCGGGTACTGTCCAGTTAAGTAGGTCTTTTAATGTGGTTGTGGGCAGAGTTTAAGCATTTAGTCCCATACCATGCAACATTTCAAGCAAAACCATTGCGTCTCAAAGGAGACACACTCACAGGAAAATGCAGTGGAAAAACATTTTAAGTTCATGACATACTGGAAAATCTCCAAGGAGACACCAGAAAAATTACATAACACACCTTTAAAATATTCAATAAAAGACACAAGATGTTCAGGTTGGTCATGTTTTATTTGTAATGGGATGAACAGAACAGTTTTTTTTTAATTTCTCAGTACAGAACACAAATCACAACCATTCCAATCTACCCGTCTACTTTTGTAAAACACTTTAGCGTTTGGAGGGGAGCGCACACCAATTTTAATAGGACTGGGAAATCATGCGGACACGTTTTATCTAGCGCTTTACCGTCCATCTTAAAGCACGAGCTAAAAATAAAGGAGAAAAACCCCCACAAAAGTAGTAGCCTGATTACATTTGGGCCAGATATAACTTAAAAATACGACGAGGGAGTTAAGACTTGTCATAAAAATCCACCCCTCCCAACCCGACCCCGCCCCCTGCTTCCATACGCTTTCATAAGCTTCCATTGGGCCCCCCTTCCCCCCAGGACACCCCTCTCCCCCCCATCCCCTTCCCGTGGCCTCAACTAAGTAGCCATTTCGTCGATTCGTCTGTGGGATTATGTGGCGTAGCGCTTGGTCCACTGTTTGGCTATCCTGTCGTGTTCGGGTCTGTTTGTGGTGTACTGTGTGGCGATGCTCCCGACCAGAGGGTCAGCTGGGGACACAAAAATGGACAATAGTTAGAAATATGGAAACTAGTTGGCGCTTTACACAACTGTTACGTGCCTGCACCAGATTTGCTTGAACTATGAGTGAAGAACATCTCTCAGAATATTTGCCACACCTACTTAGTCCCTTCTCTCACTCTGATGTTAAACCACTTCAGAGAAACAATTGTCTGTAATAGTCACATTCAATTGTTTCCATATGGTTCTCATTCAACAACATCTCCTAACTATTTTGTTTATGGGGTTTGTGGCAGTAGCTCAGTTAACAGAGTCTGTCCACTGATCCATACATTGGCGGTTCAAATCTGATTCACTGGCGCACAGGTTGGCGGTGCAATTCCAGTTCCCACAGATGAATACTGTTGTCGTGTCCTTGAGCAAGACACCTAACCCGCATCGCCTCCAGTGTCTGTACTCTGGTGTATGAATGTGTGTGTGAGTGGTTCCTGGATGTAAAGAGCTTTGAGTGTCTTGAAAGGTGCTATATAAAAAGTGACCATTTCCCATGAAAACGTACATTTGTGGACAGAGGCAGACGTCTGCGCTTTTCTCTCAGCTGGATACAACAAAAGTTAGTTTTCAGCTTGTTCCACTGATGCTTTGACCAATCAGATTCAAATATTAGTCATGGCGGTCGGCCTTTTTACGACTGCTTTCAATGAGAGTCGTTCAGATTGATAAAAGTGTAGCGCTCACTTCAGTGTGCCACACATTTCAGTCTGGAGAGAGTACAGCTCATAAAATATACTGGAGTGTTCTGAACTAAAAGGAGAAATGGTATATGGTCACATTTTTATATAACGCCTTTCCACCGTCAAAAGCAAAGCACTTCACATCAAGGAACCACTCACCCATTCACAGATATTCATACACCAGAGTAAACAGACACTAGGTCAAGATGGGTTAAGTGTCTTGCCCAAGGACACACAACAGCATTTTAACATTTTTATTTTACGTTCAAATGCATACAAGTACTAAATAAAGAACTGAAATGTTCATGGTTACACTATCAGTTCAGGTATAGAGTACACAAATATTTGCATTTACATAGTTTAAAGTAAAGTTCACATTTTTCCAGAGGACTGAGCTGACCCAAAAGTGCTTAATGTTTAGAACAGCCTATCCCTAAAGGTTATTGAAGGCACTCAAAGCCTGCTTTTCAAACAGGGACTGGACTATTGACCATCTACGCTTTCTTATACTTGTTACTTAGTGCATCTTTAAATTATATGATGTTTCTGGTGGAAGATCAGCCACACGCTTGTTGTCTGTATGAGATGTTATTGCTGTGTCTGGAATATTACACATTATAGGATTAACCTTTTCCCTTACAGCACAAAAAGGTGACCAAACCAGGCCAAGTTAAAGGTCAGATCTGAGGTGAGTTTCCCCCATTCATGTTACTGAGCCAGTCCTCACCCAGTATGAATGCTGCATGTTTTTCAAGAGCAAAAAAAAAAACTGAATAAATGCTAGGTTAACACTTAAATGCCATAGTGTGGAACATTCTAGGCAAAGCAATAACATCTCCATGGGAACCAGCAGGTGGCAGACCCTCCACCATGTTACCTCATCAAAAATTTACCCAGAGCTGTGTTTGTTTCATTCACACATGTTTGAATAATCCTTTATTATTAGTCTGTTACATCTCCAAAGCTCAAAATGCCCTGTTCCACCTTATGATGTCATGATGTGGTAGTTCTCAAGGTAATATCTACACTTTACATTTAGTTCAGTGGATATGGGCAATTCCAGGGCTGAAATAAACTAAAAATGATGCTCGTAAAAGTGTGGAGTTTAAATACACAGTGAAGCACTTCCTGTATTACCACATGACATCACGAAGTGGAACAGAGTGTTTTCAGTTTGAAAAGACCACAGCCTAAATATGCAGGATTTGTGTGTTAAACATGTGAATGAAACAAAACAAAAACAAAACCCCCTTTATGCCACTGGGCAAGATATTTCACTTACTTTCTACTCAGTTTATATTCAGTGTCTATTTTAGCCAAATAGTTTTTTGGATTTATACAGCAACTTTCAAGATACTCAAAACAGTTAATCCTTCATCATTCACCCACTGGGCCTCACTGTAGGAGTAAGAAGCAGCAGTAGCCACAGCTGCCATAGGGCTACCTGATATAAACATGGCCGATTGTGTTGTGGTGGTGTGTGTCTCACCAGGGTTGCAGTCGGTGAGCAGGGAGCAGATGGAGAGAAGGACCTTGGAGATGGTCAGGGCTGGACTCCAGTTGTCCTTCAGGATGTCCAGACAGATCACACCCTGACTGTTGATGTTACAGTGGTAGATCCTGGTGCGGAACGTCACCTGGAAACACAAGGAAACAAAACCACATTAGAAAACCACTTATGTCATTCACTTATAAGACAAAGATGGAGATGTGCATTTTATACAAAGTAAAAGTCCACGACTGCAGCTTGTCTTGGTAGATTTAATGTATATAGAGCAGTGATGTAGACATTTGCACTTGTAGAAGCCACATCTTTTCTAGTGATGAATCTGAAGAAAACTTTAAACTGATTTGTTAAAGGTGCACTATGGAACTTTCTCGAAGTGGCACATCACCTACATGATTCCATGGAAACAGAAACTTAAAACTATACAAAGTAACATTCTCCATAGACATTTTGTATGGCATACATTTTATGCCATACTGTATTATAGCCAAAGGAACAACATCTCCATGGAAACAAGCAGGAAGTGATCTTCCTCCAGGCTAAATAAAAGTCAGGTTTATGGAGATGCAAGCCCGCTCACAGTGAGAACATATGGTTTACCAAGAATTTTAAATGCAACAAACACAACCCAAATGAAAAACAGGCTTTTATTTGAGTGTATTTTCTGGCAAAAAGTTACATACTATGGCTTTAATTGTTTCAATACATATTTGGAGGGAAAAGACACTATTCGTTCACAGTGTTAAATTGGAGCATCACAAAAATCAAGATGTACAAGAAAAGAGTTCCAGTGATGTGTCCAGCCAGGTCTGTATGCTCCAGCGTCGCTATTTCACATCGGTCCTTTGAAATCTGGGAACACTTGGAACACTCTGAACTCTGAACTCTTTGAAGTACAGAAATGCCTGAAGTGTGACGAGTTAAAACAGGACCCGGCTGTCAGCTGTGGTTCTATGCAAATGAGTCTAACATGATATTCCTGACAAACACGCGGCAGATATTGCCTCTTTAAGGGTCTACAGTTTGTACTTCTCTGGGGGCCTCATGTGACCTGCACCAGATACACCACCTGGACAAAAAAAGTCACCACCAAAAAAAAGGTCACACACTCTAATATTTGGTTGTTCTGCCTTTAGCTTTAGCTTCACTGTGACATTGTTTCAATTTCGCTTCTGCAGTGTCACAAGATTTATTTCCATCCAGTGTTGCATTCATTTTTCACCAAGATGTTGCATTGCTGATGGTCGAGTCTGACCGCTGCACAAAGGTCTGGACTCTGTGGTGGACAATCCATGTGTGAAAATGACGTCTCATGCTCCTGAAACATGCTCTGTCACAATTTGAGCCCGATGAATCCTGGCATTGTCATGTTGGAATATGCCCATGCCATCAGGAAAAAAAAAAATCCACTGATGGAATAACCTGGTCATTCAGTATATTCATGTGTCAGCTGACCTCATTCTTTGAGCACAGACTGTTGCTGAACCTAGACCTGACCAACTGCAGGAGCCTCGTACCCATTTGCTGAGTTAAATTCAGGTGGCGACTTCTTTTTTGGCCAGGCAGTGTAGTATTCATCATCATTTTTATTTGATTTTGCACTACTGGGACTTCTATCACTTATTATATATACAAACTAAGTACTAAAGTGTTTCGCTGTTTATTTCAGCTCATAGTTTTTTAACAATATTGAACATTTAAATTGGTTCTTTTTGGGGGGAATACTGCTTTAAGGTTGGGCCTATGATGGACTGTTTTTAAATGGTTATGGAACAATATTATAGTAACAATACAAAATTGTCTTTGCCCCTTTTCAGAGCTGCCAAAATGCATTACTGTTATTACAAAACCTTAAGACATAATCTTTTGAAAGATGACACTGCAGAAAAAGTATAGCAGCAGATATTTGGCAGCAAAAAATGATTATTTAGAAATCCACTACTCAGCAATTGATTTTCTGATTATTATATTGTAAATTGAAGGTTTCGTCTGCATTTAAAGCCAGCATATGAGCATGCTGACAATGCTTCTAGATAGAGAACATTTACAGAAAGAAAGTATTACTGATAAAGATCACAAAGTGTTTATTCTTGTTTCCATTTTTTATTTAATAATGCCACAGATTTTGTGGTTTGTTTTTAGTTGATGTGGTCCAGATAAGAACAAAGGAATATGAACATAATCAGCAGTTTTATAGCAGCTGATTCTTTATGATTATTTTTATGTTAATCGCTGCAACCCTACCCAGGCATACATTTTAGGATAGTGCTGTAGTAGGAGTATTAGTGGTGAAAATAGTAGCTAAACCACATTAGCAAATCAATCACCCATTTTTAATAAAAAACAAAAAAAAAACAAACATACATTTTCTGTAAATATTAGCCTTGAACATCAGCACACTCGCTCTCCTCCTGTTGAACTGAGCTGCTGAGACCACAGTGTCTATGTGCGTGACAGGAGCTCCCTCTCGTGGCTAAAATGAGAATAACAGTCTAAGTGCGCTGTGCAACACTGATCTCACCTTTGGAGGTTTGAAGGGGTAGTCTGGAGTGAAGGCGATGTCCAGGAAGAAGACTCCTCCCTCGTACACAGAGCCGGGGGGTCCCAGGATGGTAGACCTCCACTCGTATATGTTGTCTCCTTTGGGACCCGCGCTGGAAGACAAAAAAATTGAGGGGATGAATGAAAAAACAAGTGAAATTAATTTGTCCTGTATTGCTTGTGTTAAGATTGTTAAAAGTGCTAATGTTCCAAGGCTGGAGCCAGTATTCTTATTATAGGATATTGATAATGCAATTAATCACATTTTTATCGAAATAGAGATTCAGTCCGTGATCAGCTTTTAAACACAGAGGTCTTCAGCTAATCCTCAGTCAGTAAAAGCATGTGGTTTGAAGCAGAGTTCAGACTTTGAAGAAAAACATTTGAATATTTGGTTTTGTCAAATAGCGATGATTTAATAACAGTAGCTCAGTTGTAGAGTTTGTCCAGTGATCCGAAGGTTGGCGGTTTGAATCCAGCGCTCTACAGAGACATAATCGGGTGAGCGGGCAGATCCACTGACTCACAGGTTGGCGATGCAATTCGAGCTCCCATAAATTAATACTACTGTTGTGTCTTTGGGCAAGACACTTAACCCACCTTGCTCCATGTCTGTGTACACTGGTGTATGAATGGGGGTGTGGTTTCTTGGAAAAGCGCTATATCAAAACATGACCCTTTACCATTTACCAAAGCAAATTGTATTTGTTTGTTTTTTTCCCATAATCACCCAGCCCTAAGTGATAATCACAGAATTTTACATTTCTTGACCCAAATCCACAGACCTTGTACATATTTATATTGTGACTGTCTGTTTTATTCACAGAGTCACACAAAAACACAAAATCAATATATAAAATATTACGTAAAATGATTTTTTTTTTTTCATAATTTATACCAGTGCATGTTTTTGTCATTGACATAAACTTAAGCAGTTGTGCAATATTCTCTTATCTCTTTACCTCAGAAAACTGGTTTTAGCTATTTGTGTTACTACGACACTAACCTTATCTGTGACAGCAAAGATAAAAGTGCAGTTAAAGTAATCATGGGCACAATATGGTTAAGTAAACTTCACTTCTCTCATAATATACAAAATCAGTATAAAAAATAAACTAATGATACAGGTATATAAGACTGACAAACCACACATATAATACATACATACATTTAAACTTTAAAAAGTGTTTTCAAATGTGTTTTGGAAAATTTAACATACATTTTATGGACCATTCACATACATCCATTAAACTGCTACTAAGCACTAATGCCAACCCATTGATCTATTGAACATTGACACGTGAGGTTATTAGTCTGACCTTTGACCTTATAACTATTGACCCCTTAATGTGTCTCTGTGACCAGATATAAACTCAATGTTTAAGCAGCATTCTGAAAGGTGTATTACAGCCAGTCGACAGGTTCATCACAACAATCATTCAATATATGAAAGATGGAACAATAATATTTATCGTAGGTACTTTTTCTTTGTACTGGTGAGAAATTTTGGGATATTTTTTCTTCAATATAAGATTTGAGCTGTAGAAGGTTGAATTATAAACAAAGATTAATTATTTACGTGTTGCTTTCTGCTATTTATTCGCTGCAGTACAACAGTATTTAACAATATAGTGCCTGTAGAAAACTTTTCTGTGGATCATTCTGCTTTCTGGTTTGATGCTATAATTACTTCGGTAATACATCGCACTTCAAAATTGTTATGGTGACAGGCCTAAATGAAGTCAGCTGCAACTTTTATACAGTTCAGAAGAAAATTTAATATCACGTATGTCCAGGCAATCAAAAAAAAAAAATTTAAATAGTATTGTAAGATATAAAATGAAACATGCACAGTGCTTCAAATGGATTCTCAAGTGCTAATCACTGCATCTGCACACACTGTATATTTATATATTTGCCTATAATGTGCTAAAGTACTTCTGTATATCCACGGAGACAAGCAGGTGACACCTCCAATGCTGGTTACAAAATATAGTTATAGTCAAGTAGTGACAATCTGTAAATTAAAATAAAAATGCCATCTCGTGTGACTTGTGCGTTCGAAGTCTTCTATAAAAAGGGATTAGCACGGTGGCCCATGTTAACACATTATGCCAACTATTTGCATGTGTTTTCCATTAGCTGTCACTGTTTGCTTGTTAGTGGTCACGGCGGCGGCAGACCTCAATCAGCCACAAATAGATACTGTATCATTTGCACTGAATCGCACACTCCAAGGTTTCTTTGGCCCGACAACAGAAGGCCCCCCTCTCCTCTCACCCTCCTCCCCCGTCCTCCCCCCTCCACCACACACAAAGCCCACCCCGGTGCTGCTCGTATATGCCATCCCTGTTGTCATTCACTTTCATATATATTATTTCCGGTGTCCGTTGAAAGAGCAGTGGTGACATTTGAGTGCTTTCATTTGGGTAAAGCCTTTAACCTTTGGAGCGGGCACATGGCATTGCGGTGGAGTGGAGGAGGAGAGTGGAGGAGGAGGAGAGGGGGGGAGGAGGAGGGGGGTCTGTGTGACAGTATTCATGTGTCTCACGGCTTCAATGGGAGTTATTCTGCGGTCTGAACAGGCAGTATTTGTACACTGAATGGAGAGGGAGGGGCTTGTTGTAAGTAAAGAAGTTCTGGGATTTATTTTTTATATGGCCAAAAATGTGTATCACAATTTTCTGGGAGCCACGTCACAATCTAAATTTTACTATTCATGTACTTTCTATTTTTTTATTTTCTATTGGTGGTATTACTAATCCGCTTTAGGGCTGTAACTAATCATTTTCCTAATCGATTAATATTTACGAGCATCAAAAACACCACATTTACACACATTTCCTGTGTCATTTCTATGCAATTCCATATCTGTCTCAGTCATAAAATGTCTTCTCTCAGGTCGTGACATCTTTTGGATTATAAACCAGTTAAGGATTACTCCATTACTAAAATAGTCAGCAAATTTTTCAATAGAGGTTATGTAGATGACATCACAACCTTTGGACGTTTAATAGTGAATGACAAAGGTATACGAGTGTCAATGTGAGTGATGCGTTCAAAAACACGTCTAAAATGTAAAAGAGCTGTTACAGTCGAATAACAAATACAAAAGTCTACAATTCTGCTTAATATTTTCCATTTTTATGCATAATTCTAGGAACTAATTTGAGATTTGTGTCGACCCTTTTCCAAAAAACTGACTTTCCCCCCTAAAAAAAAGGAAAAAAAAGTTGTTTGTAAGTGAGCAGCCTGGTGTTTAGAGTGAGCTGCAGAGAGCCTGGTGTGTTGACTGTACACAGACACACGGTCACCGGTGCATGACCTGTCTGAGCTCTGGAGAGTTTGCGCTTAATGTACTGACGACAGAAACACCAAAGTGGAGATGGAGGCTTCCTGTTAAATTGTTTACACAGTGGCTCCATGGTAACAGCAGCTTGCGGTGCCATTGAGTGGTTTGATAACTAAAATTGTTGCCAGTTTAGTCTCAGCTCTAATCAGTGCATTGTATCTGTGTCTGTCTGTGCTTTAGAATGATATGACACCACCTTCAAGTGAGGAGAGTGAAGGAAAACTAGCCCTTCTGTCAAATGCAATGAAAATCTAAGCTATATTATGTAAAGTAGTTGAGATGACTGTTGTTCTCATATTTCTGCGGATATAATGGACTATAACACGGAAATAATTAATTCAAGTTGGACCAAACACTTAAACTCCGGTCAGAACCTCACTGCAAACATAGCTGTCAACTTGGGCAGTGCTTTTGGAATAAAGAAAAGAGAAAAGACTCATTTATGCTCTAGACGCATAAAGCTACACATAGAGGCTTCTGTCCGTCCTCTGCGTTTGTCAGCTCGCGGATAACGGTACATGTGCGGACCGCTGAGGCCAGTAGTCAACGCAGCTCAGCAGTGGAGGGTAAACTTTAGTAGCAAAAAAAAAGTCGATTTAGTGCTTAGGTCCGCTTTAACTTAAAGGGTCTGTACCCGATTTGGACCCATGAGTGAACACCCACTTAGCTCCTTCTCTCACTCTGACGTTAATGATGAAAGAAACATCACAGGCAGTTCTTTCCATATGGGTCTCACACAAAATGCCTTTTAAAAACTTACTGGAAACAGCTTTTCACCCAAATATCTGCTTTTACAATAAACCGTATCGAGTAAAAATGTTGTGAACTAGAAGAAATACAGGGCTTTAAAGGGCCTGTGTCTTGCCCCAGTACAGATGTATATTGTATGAGTAGCTCTTGAAGGCAAAATAAGGCCACTGTGTGCTGCCTCCATGTCATTATAAAGCTTTTCATTGTCCGATAATCTGAACGAGTGCGTTAGCATGCTAGTTGTTGTTAGCGTTACTGTCACGGCGCAACTCAACGTTTCACAGCCCTCAGAGACGAGAGAATGGTTTATAAACTCATTGAGATGAATAATTACGGTGCTCGGAAATGTATAAGGTAAGTGAGGAATAACTTTGCACAGCTGTAAACCGTTTTAAATGAACTTGTTTGAACTGGTAAAAATGCTCTCAAATCAAGTAGCATGGTTTAATAATTTACATCTGATTATAGCACTAAATGCATCTTAACCATATTTGTATTTCCACAGAGACACCATTGTACATTATACTGCAGCCATGAATGTTGTGATGCTTTCGGGGCCCAACCACTTCCTCCCAGGAGACGGGCCTTTTTATAGACACAAACCAGCTGTTGAGAAACTGTTGAGGATACACTCTGAGCGCTGTGTGATGTTTGAGAATAAAACTGTGTGAGACAGTAGTGTGAAAACCAATATCTTTAGCCTGAGTGTAATTGCACCGCGTTGCTGCTGCCAAGGATCAGGAAGAAGGTAATTAACAGGATTTGAGGGAGAAAAGGATCTTAAACTTGTGAAAAGTGCAAAACAAGGAGGCAAGGTAAAATCTCATTAAAAACATGAAAAACAAAACTAGTTCATTTTAAACAGAATGCATAAGGAAAGTGAAGAATAACAGCTCAATTATTCAGTGATGAGTTTATAAGCATTCTTTGCAACTTTCTAAAGCCAGATCTGAGTTTTGCAACAACAACAACAGCTCACTTCTTGATTCTGGGAAAATAAAATGCTTTAAAATTAGATGCAGACTGCAGACTTATTTCAACCTCAAGAGCTACTTAATACAATATAAATGTACTGGGAAAAGCTAATTTTGCCAAAAAAATAAAAAATAAAAAATGATGAGTTTTTTGTTTATAGGGATGCAAAGATTAACTGAAATAATCAACCATTTAACTATTTTAATAATACTTACCTGGACTATACAAAGTATAATTTTTTATCACAATGACAGAGGTATTGTTAAATCAAAACACCTGAACAAGTTTTTTGGTAAACGTTTTAGAAGCATTCAGTCAGTATATTCATCTGTCTTTAAATACATTTAAAAACAAAACTTTAAAATAAATAATCGTTTTACAAATATTTAACTGCTAAAATAATAGTTTGTTGCCGTTGGAAGAATGGATTTGGGAGATTTACAGTTCAAACTCTTTACTATGATGAGTATTACAAAAAGTGTGAGCCATATTCAAAAGGTCAGCAGCTAATATGCCATTGACATTTGCATAGAACTAAACTGCTGAACAGTTGTACAGTCGCAGAAAGCAAAGCATGTTGGGAAAAACGGTGCCAAGAATATACCTTACCTTACAGACTGTATAAAGAAGTGGACTAAGTGAGTGTGACATCACCATAGTGTCCAGCTCTAGTCAAATGAAGCTTAACGAGGATAACGAGGGATTTGGAGCCGAGTTCCATATTTGGAATTCCGACTGCAAGTATCATAGCAACCGAAGAGCCAATCTGGAGTGAGGCTGTTGAAAGTACCACCCCGCCCACACTGCTGGTTTAGCAGGGTGCTTAGCAACGCTGTCAATCAAACACTAGCAGGAGTGACCTCGGGGAAAAGAAGGCAGCTGATTTGTCTATTGTTAATGTTCATATCCTGAGTTATGCACATAATAGTGAAATAAAAACACCAGGACCATGTAGAGCAGGTCATCCCAAACATTTTAAGACCAAAATGACAAGTCTACCAGCAGCAGTTACAGAGAGAGGGGCAACAGTTTTCTAATGTAAAGTGAATTGGAGCAAGAGTCAATGGAGCCCATGTTCACTTCCTGTTTGGAACGCGGCGGCTAGCAGGTTAGCTATGTCCATTTATATATACAGTCTATGGTCCCTCAGTGTGAACGATAAAGATACTTGAATGGAATGCATGGAATCTTTTTAACCCTGCACATGACTGATGATAAATAATTACTGTATAATTATTATTCAACGGGACACTCCTATGGCTGTTACACAAATGAGTCATGGTTAAACAATGACTCAAATTTTAGCGCCGTGTTTGTGTATGCAACAAAGCTGAAACATGACCTAAATATAGTAAAACAAAGAGTAGCTGCTATGATGCAAGCGTAGAATAACATGTCTTTGATTTATAATTTTGTATCAAGGTAAGGCATCTGGCTTAGAATACAAGGCCAACTTTAAAAACAGCAAAAGTTTCAGTTTAGAAACAAGAACAAATCAACTTGAGCATGAAAGATGAGAGAAAACTATAAAGAACTTGTCTAAATGTATTTTGTATATTCATTTTTTAAAAATTACATAATTTCACATTCACAAATACAAAAATATGTGAGTGAGTTCAACTTGTGAATATTAATGTATTTTTTGTGCTTGAGGTTTATGAATTGCAGCTGTAATTTTGGAAATCATTATTATAGGTGCATGTATGTCATTTGATTTTCGCTGAGTTAGCCAAAATTATTTACTTTTTGCCCATCCTCAAGGAGCGGCCCATGTGGCTGCAAAGCCAAAAGGCACGGGCAGGTGAGAGGATCTGGGCAGCGTTTTGTGCCAGGGTCAGACAGTCAGACTTACATGAAACGCAACATGAGAGTGTGTAGGACACAGCTCCATAACGCACGGCCGCAAAGCTTAATCTGCCTGTAAAACCTGAGAATGTTGTAATAAAATAAATATCCACACAAATCCCAGTGTCCCGCTATTTGTAACGAGGCATGAACCCCCATAGTCTGCTCTCCAGAGCAAGTCAGTCGCACACAGTACTAGGCCTATCCGGCAAGAGCACTCCCAGCCCCACTGAGCACTGAGCTACTGCAGATTTCTGTCAACAGCCTCGGACAGTGATTTCCCCTCTGCCTTTACCTCTGCTTAAAAAGACGTCCGCAGACAGCGTATCCAAGATCACACGCTGCCTGGACCCGGGAGGTGATGAGCTACACTGGGCACTTAGCCACTCCACAAGGAAATTTTGGGGAAAAAGCAAATTATTTGGGCTTACTAAATCAAACTCAAATGTCCATGACATGTGTCTGTGAGCACTGATGTGATATTGATCACAGCTGTTATTTGTTTTCTCAAGAGAGAAACCTCAAGCACAAAAAAAACATTTGTGTTCACAAGTTGAGAACTTATCACATATTTTACAATTTTGCATTTGTAGATGTGAAATGCAGTGTTTTTCGAATTTGTATCATCTTGATCAAGAATATATAAAATACATTTCATGCACAAATACAGAAAAATATGCACACATTTGAATTTGGCACGAAAGTCTTAATAGACCGCTACTTTACCCCACACTTGCCCCATACACTAATGCTCCGCGGTACGGCATGTAACTGGTATCTCTATGGCAATGCCACCGGCCAAAGTTACAGGTCAGTGTGACCTGTAACTTGTGGAGAAGCGACCTCACTCAGAGTAAGAATGAATGTTTTTCCCTGTAATTGAATAAAAGCAAAATGGGATATAATGCCATACAGTGGAACATTCCAAGTAAAGCAACAACATATCGAGCAGGTAGCAGATCTTTCACAAAAAAAGTTATACTGCATTAAATTTCATTCTTTAAAGGCTCACTGTAACTATGAATTTTGTTATTATTGCCCATCATGTGTAGACACAAAATAGTTAAAAGTTGTTCTTGAGTCAGTACTTGGGGCCGGGGCTCAGTGCATCTGTGAACAGCTCCTGTATATTAAAAAAGACAAATCCCTGAGTTATTTTCTGCTGTAATTTAAACGCTCCAATAAAATCTACTTTCCAGGTTATTCAGGGTCTTGGTCATTTAAAACATAATGATCAGTTAGAGATTTACAATGTGAGTGTTTAAGGCGAATAGAAACACAACCGCAGCATTCAGAGAAAATACTAGAGCAATTTAAGATCAGCAGGACAAAAGGTAGATAGAATACACTCAATATTAAGAGACTTTTTACAGATTTTAGCACAGACCTTTGCCTTAGAATAAACAAGAACGGTTTGTCTTTTCAACTATTAGAAACAAACACCAGGAACTTCTATTTCTAAGACTTTTCTCCTGTCTTAGATTCTGATAAATGGGCTTTTGTGAAGTTATTGAATTAGTCGTTATGCTAAAAACTTGTATGCCTTGAAAGATTAATAATGGGTTAGGAAGCAGGAACAAGAAACCAACTGTTTGACGTGGCTAAATTACAGGCATAGAAGAAAATTTGAATCTCATATTGAATTCCATTTTCTTACTAAAAATATGGCTTTCAATTTTAATTTCCTGAACAAA
This sequence comes from Periophthalmus magnuspinnatus, assembly GCF_009829125.3. Classification (NCBI taxonomy): domain Eukaryota; kingdom Metazoa; phylum Chordata; class Actinopteri; order Gobiiformes; family Gobiidae; genus Periophthalmus; species Periophthalmus magnuspinnatus. The sequence continues at coordinate 24,938,246 of NC_047136.2, forward strand.
AACAATACATATTTTAAATCACTGCCATCATTGCCAAAATCTGAACTCCAAACTGCTTTTACTGACAGGATTGGCTGTAAACTTCTCCATTAAAAAGACCCAAAGCTGGTAGCTGAACCTCATTCTCAAATTAAATCAGATTTTTGCACATCATTAAAGGGAAAATTCAGGCAATTTGTGCATGTGACATTTGACCCAGTTACACTTTGATTAGTTTAGGGCGACATTGCTTAGTCTGATCAAACTCTAGGCCCGTCACCATAATCACTACATCGACTTACTTGCCTAAAGTTAAAGTTGTGATACTTAGTTTGTCTACAAAATGTTAATCGTTCAATTCTTCATAAAATATATAGTTATAATTCTGTACATTTAATACATGTGCAAATACTATTATATACAAAAGTCGAGAAAGAAATTTAAATGGTCTGATCCTTGTGTTTTGAGCTGGCACAAAGCCCACACTGTTGACTCATTGGGATGGCCTGGATTAACCATTTACTATTGTTATCATAACCTGCAGTTTTATGACGGTACTGGCTCAACTTAAACAAAAAAGTTAAAAAACGGTTCATTATTCATTATTAAAATCTCCTGGAGCGTTGTAAATTCTTGTGATCTTTTCCTGTGTGAACCACGGGGGCTTCAAACGCTCCGAGTGGAAGCGGTTAATCCTGCAGTCCGCGGGGGGCAGTGCGTGGCAGAGCTATGGAGAGTTTCACAAACCCGAGCCGACTTGGGCCACTCTCTCAGGCATGTTGAATCAAAGCAGCACCCCACAGCTCATGTTTTAGGCCTTACTCAGCACCGGGCCAGTGCACAGTGATCTTATCAAACACACACAGCCAGATTTCCTTATTACAAAATGGGGCGTGTGCATCCGGGCATCTAAAGACAGCAACGCAAATCCTGTTTTAGCACCTGCCAATAACAAGGCAGTAGGAGTTAAGACATGGTGTCGGTTAAATGGTTAAATCCCACTGATGTCCGATCGTGTGCGTGATAACAAATCCAATATATAAAAAAATAATTTAAGAGATAGACATACGAGATACAATGAGGTTTTGACAGGCTGTCTATTCTTGTACAGTTTAATTATGTATTCTACGCAGAAACCGGGTACAGTCAATCTCTTACTGAAAAAGATGTATCCATGTAGAAGTTTATTTTTACGACTTTAAAAAGGTCATATATTACACAACATGGATGATTCTTGTGAGGTTTTATCCACGTTATAATATTGTCACCTCCTCCAAAACATACCGTAGTTGTGTTAAAGTAACACTTTATCATTAGTCTGTCTCCGTCTCCAAAGCTCAAAATGCTCAGTTCCACCTTGTGATATCATGAAGCAGTAGTTTTTAAGTTAACAGCTACATTTTTCCTTTAGTTCAGTAGAAATTGGCAATTCCAGGGCTGAAATGATCCAAATGATTCTAGCGAAGGTGTGTGGAGTTTAAAAACGCGGTGAAGCACTTCTTGTTTTAATACGACATCACAACAGAGGAACAGAAGAACTCAGCCTAAATATACAGGGTTTCTGTGTTAAACGTGTGTGAATGAAGCAAAACACAACTCCAGGTCTGTTTGTGATGAGAAAACCTAACCGTTTTGAAAGTCGAGTAATACGGGCCCTTTAAAGTCATAAACAGCATGTGGTCTGACAGGGAGAGAGTCTGTAGTGGTCAATTACTCAGTAGATGGTGCCTTACTCAGCCAAATGTTTATTAGTCCAGTAATTATTTTATTGGGATTATAAAGATTTATAAGGACAACAGCAGAAAGGAGAAAGTATGGACCGAGTTAGTTGAAGTTTTGGGAGTGACTGGACAGTTTTTGTGTGCAAGATTCAAATAATTTTTAATCTTTTGCCAGCTTTCTTTTAGTTAATTGATATAAAGAGTGTGTTTTGTTGGCTACAGCCCTAGCCTCTCTTATAGCCTCTTGTGGAATATAAACTCAGGGTGCGTTCCAATAAATCACAGTTGCCATTTATGCACCAACTGAATAAATAAGAATTTCACTCAGTTATTCAAGTGTCTCAGTGTAAATAACAATGAGAAAAGCTAAAAACAAGCCAAAGGACAACAGAGTCTGATTTCACAGTACCAATGGACCTATGTTTGAAGGTATATCTATACAGTACTGTAGAATTTTATGTTTTTTGTCATAGGTACTCGAGTCATGTTAAAATGACAACCTTCCAATGTATTTCAACATCTATTTTCTTCTTTGACGAGTCATGTTTTTTACTAGAGCTGCAAGATTAACAGCAATGGACATAATCAGCACATCACAAATGCTGCACTTTTTGAAGTATCATAATTTCTTTCACAAACAACAAAATATCCCGTCTTATTCTGCATAAAAGCTGCTAAACCTGTAGTCTAGCTCTGTACAAACATGTTCTGAAATGTGATTCTTTTATTAGTTTGTCAGTTCACATTTCAGTCTTTTTCTCAATTCTGCTGGACAAGTTTAAAATATGAACAGAATCCTAATTTTAAAAACATAAATGACAAATATTTTCTCCTAATTGCGCAGCTCCATTCTTTACAATACGCTTTAAAACACCTCGTCTAGTATCTGGTGAACGCTAAAGGCAATCATGAGGTGTGCCAACTTGTTCTAGTTGGTAGTAAAAACAGAACATTACAGCAGGCTGGTTAAGATCTCCACAGGTGGCTGCAAATGTGGCAACAGCTCTATTGAACAGTCCATTATGTAACAGTAAGTGCAGTTATTACGTCTCTTAAGCCATTATACAAGAATAAAAACTATACAGATTTTTGGCTGCATCCATTTGCCTGAAGCTGTCTAACCTGCAGCAAACACATTATGTACACTACTGTTATTGGATCAGTCACAACCCAACAATAACAATACTTCTCTTTAATTACCTGCCATGAAAAACATTTGCCATCACCAGTGAAAGCAGCACAACATCTGAAACTACTTTGCAACATAACAAAACTTATATAAGAACACACAGCTTATACGCAACTGCGAATAGACCAGGAACCAGTGTTATTCCTCCATCTGCCTGCACTCACCTGCAGTTTGGTGGAGGGTCCAGTGTAATATCCGCCAGTTCCTTCTGAATTCTGCAAAAGAAAATAAAAGACACAATAAAAACCTGGAGGAAAACAACAGGCTGGTTAAGATCTCCACAAAAATGTAAAGTTAATTTGTCAGCTGCACTGCTGCTCTGTCGGCAGTGGGGAGTGCAGTGCAAACATCTATTTATTCAGGAGTGAGGATGGGACAGCATGACATTTTCACGGTCTGATAACCTTGACCAAAGACACCGTGGTATGATGGTATACGGTGGAGTTGTGTATTCTGTATTGCTTAACAAAAACAAGACGTCTTAAGTGTTTGCATATACTATTTTGCTAATTGTTACACAGATATTATCAGGGCATATTACTTCAAACAAACTTACTATTACAAAAAGAAAATGACGAGGAGCACTGTGTGGGGACATGTATGGTTCAAAATTGTAGACAGGTGCTCTTCGGAGGGCTTTTTTTTACTTGAAAATATTTAAGTAGTTGCCTGTAGGGTAAAATATTTCAAATGCATATAGAAAAATCAGACAACAGCAAAAAACCCAAGGCACTCGGTCTGTTTAGAAAAGTTAAAAAGCGTTTCTTGGAAGAGCCTACTAGGGCTGTCAAAAGTATTGAAAATCAAATACTAATCGATACTGAAACCAGTATTGAAACTGATACTCATTTGAGCAAGTGTTGATACTAAACAAAGTCACATTCACAGGACAGAAATTAACCTTTCCTTAGAATGATCTTGAGCTGTACCAAAACGTGCAAGTCCACATAAACTCGACCATTATGGAACCTATCTGGACTGGGGAATTACAGGATATAAAGCCATATTCACATCACATTCTCTTGTCTAAATAGAGTGTTTTTACCATCATCATCATGGTATCGGAATCGGTATTGAGTATCGAAATAAGAGTTTGAAATTTGAGTATCATGACAACACTAGCGCCTGCCCACTGCTGAGCTTCATCCCCTTCCTCACATTTATCCAACAACACAAAAGAAAATGTAAAAATGAACTTGAGGCCACATGCAACTCTGAATATGCTACAGACCTTTTGGCACTGGTGGAGAGAAGCTTGGAGGTCTTGCTCATGCTGCCTTTACTGTCTCGTTTCTTGGGGGTACCGTCCTGTTGCTGCTGCTGTTGCTGATGTGTGGAAGATGAGGAGGAGGAAGAGCTGGAGCTGGCACGCGAATCTTCATCCGACATACCGAGCCTGGATACATCGCACAAGATATACCAGTTAAACAAGCTAGCAAGGTGAGAGTAAAGCAGATCTACTATGCAATCTTTTTGAGCTTTTAACCATGTTATAGTTGTTTCGCCTTCTCATTTACCCTCTCGAAGTTGTATTTAGAGTGATTAATGCACGCTTGAGTAACCTTCACACTCCTGTACTCAAGACGTCATTACTGTGATCAACTCCCGTTTTCACCGCCACCAGCAGACGCCCACTGCTCTGTGATACGCGTAGGGTTTTGCAGCACCGTGTAGTCGTTTTGGTACAAATGAAAGAAAATCTGCTGCTCACTAGTGTGATCTGCAGATACCCATAGGAGGTGTCAACAACTGCTCTTTGTTTTGATGACATTTACGGCGACGTCTGCTCCCACTGGGCCACAGTTTTGTTTCTTTTAAGTCATTTTAGATCAATATTGTGATTTTAAATGTCCAAATAATAACATAATGATCCGTGTGTGTCATAGGTTATTACAATATAGCAGACACAAGCACAATGTCATACTTAACTGCAATTGAATCGAAATTTGGATAGTCGCAATTAGCCAAGCGCAAAGGCTGCAATTTTGGAAACACTAGAAATTTCTTAACAAACAGTAAAATGTGTTCTGTTCTGCATTAAAAACCTGCAAATCCTGTAATTCAGATCTGTACAAACATGTTCTGAAATGTGATTATTGTATTAGTTTGTCAGTTCATATTTCAGTCTTTTTGTCAATTCTACTAATCAAATATGAACTTTGAACAAAATCCTAACATTAAAACATACATCACAAATCTAATCTAATCCGAACGCTTGTCAAAAAAACAATTTCAATTTCAATTTCAACAATTTCATATTTTCGTTCAGTCCTGTAGCACGAGCTGACTGACAAGTGAGAAGTGGAGTCGTGTCGTTTGGGTTTTCCCCAACAAAAGCACTCATCCTTACGTCTTGCTAGCAACTTTCATTTCTGGAGGGCTAACCACTCTGCTACGCACAATTTGACACTGTACGATTTCACCACGTGATCAGACTCCACAGGACAAACGCCGCAGATGTGTCCTTGAGCAAGACACTTCAGAACATTCACATCAACCTGAACATGGTGTGACTGATTGGTGATGGCTGGAGGGGACGACGGCACGGATTGGCAGCCACATCTGTGTCAGACAGCCCCAGAATACTGACTACAGAGTTTGAGAGGATAGTGAAGTTTGTAAAGTCTGCTCTTCGGCTGTAGGTCTGTGTGATTTCCAGTCCATCCAAGGGAAAAATCAAACGTTGAACCTAATGATAGCACTGTTTATTATCCTGCTATAGATTTACAATATCTCCACAAACCCTGCACATAAACAGTATTCATAGTTTACTCTGTAGGACATGTACAGATCTCACCTGAGCCACACACAGGTGAGATTAACGTTTAACTCAAATACTAAACTACTTCTTACACTCTGTGCGTTGTTTTAGTGCAGATAGCTCCTCTCTATCAGTTTAGGGTGGACTTCACGGGGTCGTGTTATCATCACGGGCCACACTGCTGTTGTCCCAGTCCCAGCACGGCTCTGCACGGCTCGGCTCGGCAGTTAGCGGCGGTTGGACTGGTTAAAACGGGCGGTTTAAAGGGCCTCGAGTTGATATTTGAGGAACTTACCGTGCTGCCTCTTTCATAACGCTCAATGATGACCTCGGCTAATGTTTGCAGCCAGGCGTTATTTTTAGCTTTCTGCGACAAAGGAAACGATGAGGTGATAGTTCGGCTGAGGCCTGTGTCTGGACCCGGGACAAACACAGCCTCACGCGGGACCGGGGCTCGTGTCGATGCGGAAAGGTCGAAGGGAAAAGCAGAAATAGATGGACGGGGCGATGTCGCAGTCAGGGAACCAACAACACCTCAACAACACCTCAACAACACCTCAACAACACCTCAACAACACCTCAACAGTCTCCCGGCGGAGGAAACTTTGGGCTAAACAAGTGCCGCGGTGCTGCCCGGCTCTGTACACGGAGGGGTGTCAAAGCGACGGGACACAAAGGTAACCGGGGCTAAATACGAGCTCTCCGTGTCGTTTCGGAGCTGTGCCGTCGACATGCAGCTGATCTGAGCACAGACCACAGGATGGACCGACTCCTCTGACGTTAACGCGGAAACATTAGCGCGAGCCCTCCCGAGCGCACGCGACACGCACGCGACACGCACATATAACAGACCCGAGAGGTGATCGAGAGCGGCAGATCTCCGGTTCCGTACCTTTCTTTGTGTGTGTGTGCACGGCCCGTGTGTGTGCCTCCGCCGACTGGACACCAGTGTCAACGCTCCGCCGCGTGCGCCGCTGCTGCTTCCGGTCAGCGCATACAAAATAAAAGCACGACCATGTGCCAAACGTAAGCGCAAAGAAAAACAAACAATGCAATGTCTAGGTTCACATTTAAAGTGAACTAGAGAACTCAGAAGAGGGCTCCAAGGCAAACTAGGCTTTTAGCCTAAACTGTTTTATGGCACACTATTAAAAGAAGGCCTAAGGGGAAAGGCATACTTTATGGACATTTAAATAAATGTGTTCAAATGTACCAAGATTTACTGAAATGACTAAGCCTATGGGCTTCATCACATTCACATATAAAGCCTTCAGGAGGCTCAGGCTGGCTCCCTGAAGTGATTCTTGTGGCGTTAGTATCTAAAAGTCACATTCTTCTTGTATGCTGATATGTTAATGTCTAAAATCTAAACTTTTTCCAGTGTGTGCTTGATGAGTCAGGGCTCTTCTCCTGACCTCCCATGCTTCATTTGTCCTGTGATGGGTGATGTCTCTTCTCTTCACATCCTGGAGCCCCCGTCTTGGCCCTGTTGCTACAAACTTACAGCCTACACTCATGAACCATGTCCAGTTGAGGTCACTTTATACCAGATGATCTTCCTGATGCAGCCTGCGGTTAAAGAAGATGAATACAATTATCCAAAATGTGAAGAACAAGAATGAAAATGCATCTTGGTCCATTGGCATCACTTGGCTTGTTACCATCAAGTTAATGCTATATTGTGGAACATTTCAGACAAGGAATAACATCTCTGTACCATGGAATCAACCAGGTGGCAGATCCTCCACCAAAAAAGTGACATAACAGGATAACTGCACAGCTGTTACCAGATAGAGACACAAGAGTAAAGTGCCAACATTAAAGTTAAACCTTTACTGGGTCTAACAGTCACTGGACACAATAAGGCCACACTACTGTTAGACATTAGCTGTTCCTACCTCACAGAAAACAGCGCGGCCAGGAATGACACTTTAAAAGACCATTATAATCTCTGATAAACAGGCCTGTCATGTCCAATGTGCGGGAGCTTAAATAAACATTAAACAAAGCGGTGACTGTAAAGCGCTCGCAGAATTCTGAAGTGGCATATTTATTGACATTTGTTAGCATGTAGCCGGCACTTTAACAGGCTGCAGCTGGGGCAGACAGGAGACTCTGAAAAAACAGTTAATTACACAGAAACGTTTAACCAGTGATCTTTGTCACGCAGGCCCACTATCACTTAGCCTTATACAAGAGGAGTCCGGTTACACAGGGCTGAAGTCGGCTGGCTTTGAAGATAGGACAGCTACCGGGTGCCCTACTAACATGTATAAGGAAGAATCATGGATGAAACACAACTGTACAGGAGGGTACAAGTTACAATTACTCTATAAATTCACTTGGGTAACTCTCTAATAGAATTATACTTCTTCCCACAGTGAGTGTACAAGTGATAAAAACTTTAGGTTGGCAATTTTAAATAATTTGGACATTTGTAGGTCTTGCATCTCTTCCTCAAAAACAGTTTAGCTTTTCTCATGTTTGTGGTCTACCTTTCGGAAATACCAGACCTGGAATGTTCACACTCACCAACCCTAAGATTTTGACCTGGGGCAAAGATTCTTTATCTGCCTAACTTGTTTAAAGGAAAAAAGAAGTCACCACCAAAATAAAAGGTCACACGCTCTAATATTTGGTTGTTTCGCCTTTAGCTTTGATTACATCACACATTCACTGTGTAATTGTGTCAATTTCACTTCTGCAATGTCACAGGATTTATTTCCATCCAGTGTTGCATTAATTTTTCACCAAGATTTTGCATTGATGATGGTCGAGTCTGACGCTGCACAAAGGTCTAGACTCTGTGGTGGCCAATCCATGTGTGAAAATGATGTCTCATGCTCCTGAACCACTCTGTCACAATTTGAGCCCCATGAATCCTGGCATTGTCGTCTTGGAAAATATCCGTGACATCAGGGAAGAAAAAAACCATTGAGGGAATAACCTGGTCATTCAGTATATTCAGGTGTCAGCTGACCTCATTCTTTGAGCACAGACTGTTGCTGAACCTAGACCTGACCAAGTGCAGCAACACCAACATATTTGCTTAGTTAAATCCAGGTGGCGACTTTTTTTTTTTGTCCAGGTCTAAATAAACATCACCAAATTATGTTGCCAGATACAAGGTAGAAATGTTCAAATCAAATATAGCTTTTACTGATAACAACTGTAATGCTGATTCATACTTAAAAGCAAAAACATGATGTCCCATTTATTTGGTGTTCTCAAGATTTTCCAATCAGAAAGCAGAATGAGCCTCACATGAGTTTCTCATTTGGGTTGCCAAATTCAATGCCAATTTGAAATTCAGCTAGTTTAAACCTAAAAGGGCCTTCTCTGATCTGAATCGTCATTACCTAAACCCCAGCACCTGCAGCCAAACATTAATCAGTGACTCTGCTGCTGCAGTAAAGGCTGTCCATATACTGAGGATGAGAAAAAACTGTCTGTGCACTCTATCTGGAGGTTTGGCAGACCTGGCAAACCAGGTTTAGTTGTGATTCTAGCACATTTTTAAGAGCACAGGATATACAGTTTTTTTTTTTAAAAATGTGTATGTGAGCGATTTGTGATAGTCGAAGGGACCAATAGCACAGATTGACAGCTTCAACTCCATCAGGGCAGTTGTGGCTACAGAAACAACCTGGTATGGTGTGAATGAATAACGTAAAGTTTAGTGTATTCTAATGCCCAATAACTCACTATATAAACAAAGCTGTTACATACATTCAATTCCATCATCATTTCCGTGCATAACTTGTTCATTCTGTGCTAAAACTCTGGCCTTTTTGCTTGTATTGATCACTTTTCTCCTTGCAGCATTATTTATTCCTCATGCACAGTTGCACTCACCCTTTACATCAGACCCAGGCGACATGTGAAGGAGAACCCCCCCCCCCCCCCCCCCCCTCTCTCTCTTACCATGCCAACTGTAATTAACTCATGCACTCTGCTCCACTTTGCTGCAACACCACAGCAACAACAGCAGTAAAACATCAGATCTGCTGCAAAAAAGTGCCAACAAGAAGTGCTTTATTCAGTTCTTTGTTCTGTTTTGTTTTCAGCACTCACAATATGGCCTCAATCACAGGTATTTCCGAAATCTTACTGGGCTGTGAAAATCAAGCTGGAATGCAGACATAGTTCACTTATTTTTCAACTGCTAAACAAGTGATATCGATGTGCACATTTAGGAGTTGAAACCAGTCTAAATTGTAACAAACCGTTCTGTTTATTACAGAACAGGGCAACAGTGGCTAAAAGGTTGGAGGATTAATTCACACTTACAAGTTCTGCCATTATGTCCTAACAGGCCCTTATTACCTATGATCTGATCTGTGTTAGAATGTTTCCTCCTCAAAAACACACTTGGAGTTGTGTTTTGTTTCATTAACACATAAACCCTACATATTTAGGCTGAGTGACAGAAAACACTCATGTTATGTGTTAATACATTGTGTTTTTAAATTCAACACATCTTCACTAGAATCATTTGCGTTATTTCAGCCCTGGAATTGCTAGTCTCAAAATGTAACACGTTGAACAAAATGTAAAAGGGGCTGTTAACATGAAAAAACAACCGCGTCATGACATCACAAGGTGGAACAGAGCACTTTGAGCTTTGGAGATGTAGAAGGATTACTCAAACATGTGTGAATGAAACAAAACACAACTCCAGGTATGATTTTGATGAGGTAGCTACATTATAAGAGGGCATAAAGCTCACAAGAATCCATTTTGTGTAATATAAGACCTAATGTGAAAGCCGTATGTGTGTGTGTAAATGATTGGGGGCTGATGCCGTTTATGTCCAGCCCAGGGCAGCTGTGGCTTAGCACCGCTGAGTATAGAGTGAATGAGTAATGAGAACAGTGTAGCGCTTTGAGACACTTCGACAAACCAAAGCATTACAAGTGTAAGGAATTATTATGATGTTATTATTACAGCACTTAAAGGGACATCTATTTTATTAATGCCATGTTGAAATTAGCCCTACTGCTAATCAGTATTTTTAACATGCCTCACTAATCACTGTTTCCAGTAGAGGGCGATATACAACTAACACATGGTACACAAACTGCCAAAATGAGCTGTTTTTCACATATTATACATTCTTTTACATTTATACATTTCTTTTATTTATACAATGATTGAATGTAAAATGTATTGTTTACAAAAAGCTTCATTAAAGAGAAAGGGAACCTGTAACTTGGCCTGGTCACCTGCTTGTCTCCATGGAGATAGATACGTTTAAGTCCTAGATTTAATGAATTTACATCTAAGACAAGGCCAGCTGCAGATTTATCTCCTTTAAATGATTGTGTTATGTGTTTAACTGACGACACGGCCTCAGTACGTGATCCATCTCAGCTCGCGTCACTCCATATCTCATCTGTATATGATTATGAGGTGACATCATTTATCAGCACGTGTGACCCAAAGCCTAATATGAGAACATGTAATAATGTGGGTGCTATCTCAGTGTAATATTTTAATAATATTGTTTGTTTCATCAACACATATTGAACTGTACGGGTTGTGCTCATGACTAAATGAAAATAAATGGCTTTTGTTTGATTATGCTGCGGTTGATAATGACAAGGTTGAAGTGTGAGGATTAGCTGTTGGGCAGGGTGAATAATATCCCTATTTAACAATTCATTTCGCTGTTACAGTTTGTCTTGAAGGTGTTATGGGGTTGTGCCAAAACTATTATAATTTTTAAAAATTAGACATCCATATCAGAGAATCTTTCAAGTCCCATAGTTAAAGAGCCCATATTATGCTATTTTCTGAACCATGTTATAATATTGTCACCTCCTCAAAGATGCAGGATTACTCAAACGTGAATGAAACAAAACACAACTCTGGGTATGTTTTCGAGGGGATGACAATGTTCTAACAAGGCTTAAAGCTCCCAAGAATCAGTTTTGGTAAATGGTCACATTTTTATAAAGTGCTTTTCCATCTTCAAGGCACTCAAAGGGCTTTACATGAAGGAACCACACACCCATTCATACACCAGTGTACGCAGACGCTGGGGGCGAGGTGGGTTAAGTATCCACCTTGCCCCCAGTGCATTAATCTGTGGGAGTTGGAATTGCACCGCCAACCTGTGGGTCAGTGGATCGGACGGCTCAACCAATGATGTTTATGTCGAGAGTGACATTCGAACCGCCAACCGTGGATCTACCAACTGAGCTCCTGTGCATAATACAGCACCTTTAAACAAATACACAGTGTGACCAGCCAGGATAACTTTTTTATGTAAGGTATACCTATCCTAAAAAAGTTTCAGAAAAGATAAAGCATTAAAACAAAAAACAAAACAAAAAACACCAAACAAAAAAAATACTTGATTGAATCATATAAGTTACCTCAGCTCATTTAGTCCTAATAAAGCCCTGCCATTGACTGTTTTAATTAAAGTTAAAATCATTTAACTATGACAAAACGTATATTATATTACAAAATTACATTTCAAAGCATTACCATTTTTTCTATTTAGCATGTTTTATATTACATAGTGCAACCCGCAATGCAGATACCCTGTTACCCTGTTGCCTCACTGCAAATATATTCTGGCAGTGGAAGTATGGATGGTGGGGTAATCCTCCAGTTAAGTACTCCTCACCAAATTGCTAGTGCAAGATCTGGAAAAGGGTCTCCAGTTGCTACACTGCGGCTGCCAAATCGTCCTGACAGCACTGTTGAAATGATGGGTCAAATGCAAGGGACAAATTTCTTTACCAGGCCATAGTTTATACAACTGCAAGAGAGAAATGGACCAATGACAACCACAGACTGTATAAAGAAGTAAACTCAGTGAGTGACCCACAGTGTTCAGCTCCAGTCAAATGAAGCTCATTGAGGCTGGAGCATTTATGGGGCAAATTTGGAGCTGAGTTCCATATTTGGAATTTCACCCAGGAGTATCATAGCAACCAAAGAGCCAATCTGGAACGAGAATTTTGAAAGTAATGACCTTTCTCGTCCGCACCACTGGTTTACAGCAGGGAGCGGGCACTTATCAAAACTGTTAATCAAACCTGTTGCTAGTCACCTGGCACCCCATTTGTCTGTTATTAATGACAAAAAAACACCAGGATCAGGGTATCAGTTTTTATATATATATATATACACACACAGTCTATGATGACAACCCATCATCTTGGTGTGGTTCTTTCATACTGGCACTAGAACACTCAGAGAAGAATTGCGTGAAATGTGCCGGGGCGTCTTGATTAGCCGGGTGCTTGGACAGCCCTCTGTATGTGCTGACCGCTCAGAAACATTGTAAGAGTTTAATTAGAAGTGTGGGGGCTGCAGCCTGGACACAACTGGCCATAGAGCTGAGGGTGGAGTTTTGGAGTTTTAATATGACTAATCATTTCAAAGAAGTGAATGGGCGTCTTGACTAGTGTTGTCATGATACAAAAATTTCACTTTATTTTGATGCTAACAATGCTGATACCAATGAAGATAAAACACGTTCCCTTTTTAGTAATAGAATGTAATTTTCAAACACAAAATAATAATACTTTCTTAATGTTACCATGGGATCTTATTCTAGTTCTGATGAAGCTCAAAATGGCACTGAAAGCTGTTCAGGAAAGCTCAAATTTTATCCTGTTGATGTAATTTTGTGCAGTATCGATACTTTCTCAAATGAGTATCTAGTTTTGATATTAGTTTAGAATCGATTAGTGTCTGATTTATGATACTTTTCACCCTTGTGTCAACACGCACCAGTGGTTTTGATCTGATCTAGGTTATGGTTTTGGCCTATCAGACACATCCTGCTCTAGGTGGTGTACCTGGGGGTGGATAACAGTTTTGTGTAAGAATGGACTAAACTGACTGACTGATAATTTCTCTCCTAGCCACACACCCAGTGATCATTGGGTGTGTGGCCCAAAGATAGAGTCAGCACATATGCAGGCCCTTTGCTTTGTAACTCTCAGCTCCACTTTTAGTCCAGTTGAATAAAGTCTGCAGATGCACAAATAGACCCAAAAATGTACAATAATAGACATATTAATATCAGGGTCATACAGTGAGCATTTGCCCTCTAACCAGAGGATTGCTGGAACCACTCAATGGTGCATACTGTTGTGTTAACGATCAAGACATTGAACACTGCATCCAGCGAAAACCCTCACAAATGAACATGGTACTTGCAAAACGATTTTTGTTTACACGTTATGAATACACTTGATGAAAAATGAAACAAGGCTTAGTTAAAGCCACAGTATGTAACACTTCAGCCAAAAATACACTCACATGAAAGCATGGTTTGTTTGTTTTTTTGTCATTTTGACTGCTAATTGCACTGAAAAATGTAGAAAAACATATGTCCGTACTGCAAGTAGGCTTTCATCTCCACAAACCTGACTCTTGTTTAGCCTGAAGAAGGGCTTCCCTTGGAAGTATTGTTCCTTTGGCTGTAATCTTCCACAGTATGGCATAAAACGTAGCGATCACCATGGCAGGTGGCATGCCACCTCCAGTAGTTATAAAACTAACAAATGGTTCATTAAAATTATTAAGGCTTACTTAATAATTAATAATTAGCCTACTTAATTAAGGGGTTAGGAGTGGTTTGAAGATTGAATTGTTACTAAGTCTGAATTCTTTCATTTTAAACCATCTGTTCATTATGAAATGGAATCTTTCTTCATGCTTTATCAAGGCTAATTAGGAGTAGTTATAAAGTACAAACAGATTTGTTTATATAAACATATGAATTCATGATGTAACGATTTTTGCACAACTCACCACATCTCCTCTTCTGCTGCGGTGCGCCCCAGCTTGCTCATCCGAAACAGGAAGTGGTCTGGTGCGTATACAATCAAACTCACACATTCACAAATAAATAAGAGCGGAAACAGCATCTTATCACATTACAACCAGTGTTTAATTGTATCTCACAAGGCATTAAATGTACAGCAAACTAGCACTACCGTCATACATGGTGATGGCCAAACCTGCCCAACACAAATAGTACCGCGAGCCTCTGGAACGCCATGCACTAATATTAACCACTGAAGAACTCACTAAAAGCACTCGCTCCAATCGTCTCCACATGATACCATCACGTAAAACAGGAAAACACGCACGCTTTATATAAGGAGGGTGGCAACAATGTTATCAACAATGCTATACCATATGGGGCTGTGGCTGTAGCAGACCTAAAAGTGGATTTGTACAGAGATTTGTGCTAAGGCTCATGTGTGTGTGCAAATTCCAGCTACAGTCAGGCCGTGCCATGAGTTGTGCGTACATATTTATGTGTAACTGGGGGTTGTTAACAGCAAAAGAAGATGTGACAGGAAATAATCATAGCAAGATATGGATACAGGTGAGAGGTTGTGTGGACTGTTTAGTATTTTCATAAAGCTTGCATGTTTAAGTGTGGAAATAGCCACCTGGCGCTTGTGACAAAACCTTTGTGAACCACTATAAGGCAAGTCTAGAAATGAGCCAATTATGACTTGCACTGTAGGTCAGGATACTGAAATGAATCACCAATCCTTGGTCTGTTCTTCAAGTCAAAGCTTCCACCTAATCTGCACTTGTTTGTGTGCTATAAAAAGTGAAGAGTGACTAGTCCACATTGGGAGTGCCACTTGAAGTTGTTTTAAAAGGATCTTTATGTATTTTGAAGACAAGTTTGGCCTCTTTTATTCCATCTTCCTTTTGATGTAACAGCTGAACTGTAGCCTCCACCAAACCCCATCATATGAAAAGCTCAGCTTCTCTATTCACTCAAGGCAATATACAAGGCTGGTTGTTCTGTTATGTAATACATGACTATTGTATACAGTTGTTTTACAAATGTTCACATGCATGCACACATCCTAACACATGCATACTAGTAAAAACATACAATTTAAGACCCACACATCAATCTAAATACAGATGAACTGATAGCTCTCCTACAATCCCAGCCCCATATTAACAATAAGAACATCAACATCAACAAGAACAGTAACAGTATTAAAGCTTTTCATGACCATATCAACATTCAGTGTATTGGAAAATACAATCCCAATAGACTCTGTATAAAAAAGAAGCTTTCAAGTCAGCATGGAACAGAGAACAGTTCGTCTTTTGGGGGTCCGGTGGATGAGAGGAGTGGGTGTGCTTCCATAGATCTTAGACGGAGGGTCAGAGAGGGGTCAAGGGGGCTGCAGAGCTGAGGGGGTACAGCAGTGACAGATCAGTCTATGTGGCGTAGCGCTTGGTCCACTGTTTGGCTATCCTATCGTGTTCCGCTCTGTTGGTCAGGTACTGTGTGGCGATGCTCCCAACCAGAGGGTCAGCTGTGGACACAAAGGAAGCATGGATCAGATCATGTCTTTGGTAATCCAAGAATCATTTTGTGTTATGTGTATTGTGTTATTATTTTATTATATATTGAATAAAGCTAAAGAAAACTCAAACCAAGTAACAAATAATGATATGACAATACTTTGATACATGTTGTGAATCATCTGAATCATCTGAAATCATTGGTTGTTTGCAAACAAAGAGATTTAGATTGTTTAGATTAGGCTTCGGAACTAATTCTCCATCAGATCCCTGGCTCATTGTGGACAGCAGGCATCAGCTGTTAGCCCACAGCAAAGCACCTGCTGTTCCTACAAAGAAATTAACATAATAGGTTCCACCAACTACAAAACAAATCCTGTAATGGTTTGGTAATTGACATTTTTGGTGCAATCATTCCAATCTTACAAAGGTTCAAACTGATTTTTTCCCCCTCCTTTGAGTAAGCAATGTCATGCTACAGCAGCACTGGGCTCCCACTTGGATTTTGCAGCAGAAGGTAGAAGCAGATGCGAAACATTGATGAGATGGATTGTGTCTACTTATGCATGAATGAGATTTATTGGTTTGTCAGAAAAATAAGTAAAGTTTTTGTTACTTTGCGCCATGGCACAAGTGAGCTTCCAATACCTGTCTTTATTTTTTTGTGTTTTGAGAGTAGAGTTGTAGAATAACTGACGTAGCCCGAGAGTTGAGAGGTTTATTTGCTATCAGTACAGGACCCAGACATGAACACTCAACACATCATGGTAGTACTGTCTATTCAAACCTCCTATGCCAGATAACAACGACTGAGCAAGAGGTGTCCTTGGTACTGTAGTGCAATTTCTCAATCAGATACTAAGGAGATTTGTGTCTAGACTTGAAGATTTTCTATAAAAATTAGACGAATAAAAGGCAGAACATTTTTGTAGAATTAAAAGACCTATATTTATTGGAGAGATTTATTGTTCTCACTAGGGCTGCATGATAATATTTTGTGCTGTGAAAACATTATTATGGTAATGTTTTAATTTACTTTTTGGCACAATAAGATGTGTTAAATTAAAACAAAAAATGTACATGTTCACCTTTATTTGTCAAACTGAGACTTTCAAAAACAGTACATATCAGCCAGATGGAGAACTCTGTGTTGTTGCAGTATTGATTATTGCGTCAGCCAATATTGAGATAATGATATTTTCGCAATATATTGCGCAGCCATGTTCCACATCTCTTGACCTAGTAAAACAAGCTCACGTAAGATCATGAGAACAGGAATTCATAAGTGTGTTTTGTTTCAGTGTAGTTAGCTCCTCCATTCAGACAGATAAAGTGAGTGCAGCGTTCACCAGCGATCTAGCAATCAGACCAGAACTGAAGAAGCCACGTGGCCAAACGTCTTCACTCTAAAACTTTTGTCCAGTTGAAAGAATTGAATTTTTCTTTTGCTAAACAACAAAAAGGCTATCTATTCACCTCGCATGGGTCTACTGATCTTGACAGCAAATACATTCTATAGAGACTACAAAGCTACTTTAAAGCCTCCCAGAGAATCAATGCAGTGTTGACTTGTTGGTCAAATGAACATAAAACATTTTACACAAATCTAGTCTACTTCAAATCATATTTTAGCAGCAAAACTTCTCAACTTCTCCACTGATATGAATGGGATTCCTGCTTAACTGGAAGTGCCACTATATCAAAAGTGCAGTTTAGTTGTATCTAGAGGCAAAAGTATTTATTTTCTTGTGTTATCCATTATTGTGTCAGCCAATATTGAGATATCAATATATTTCCCACAGCTATTAACCTAGAAAAGCACTGAAACCTGTTATTCTGTCTGTTAGAAGATTCTCTACTTGAGTCAAGGTTTAGTCAATATATCTTAATGGGCCTGTACTATTAATTTGTTTTGCCCAAGTACAGATAGATTGTATAAGCAGATCTTGAGGTCAAATTTAAAATCATTTATTCATCAGGAATCAGGAAATACATGTTAGCATGCTAGTTGTTGTTAGCTTTAGCTCTCTGAAAATTGTGAAAATTGCTTAAAACTCATCGCTGTGAATAATTAGGATGCTCAGAATGCATAAGATAAGTGAGGAATAACTTTGAACCACTGCAAACCGTTAATATTAACTGCTTTTTTCATGTTTTTAAGACAGTAAAAATCAGATACAGTGCATTTAACCATTGCTGGATATAGTCCCCATGACTTGGTGAAGTCCTCTATTAGTTTTTCTAGTTCATTCAAAGTCTTGCCTCAAATTAGCCTTCTCTTACCCCTCCTAACATCCTTTTGATCATTACGTCTCATCAAAATCAAGCCTGGCTAGTACTTCCCTTCACCACTGAGATGAAATGAGCTCATCCATTTTAACACCAAACACACTTGATCGACAACCTCCTCCTCTCCTGCTACCCACACACTATTGCTTCCTCTTTCCGTTTCTTGCCTCATCAAAATCTTAAGTTTCCTTTTTTTTCCTCTCAGGCAGAGACCATTGGCACGTATCTCATTAAAGCGTGGGGGAATAACAGTTAATCAGTCCTCCTAGGATAGCCGTCGTCTTCCCTCTGAAAGCTGATCTACCATAGGCCTCCTCGTAGGGCTGCAACAATTCATCAATTCATCATGATAGTCAACTATAAAAAATAGTATTTTGATATCATTATCAGAACAACCCCAAAATACATATGAAAAGACCTTTTTATAACAAAAACAGTGACATTATGAAATCAAAATGCGAAAATATAATACAAAACAGTTGGCTTGCCCTGTCCAGGTGGGTGGAGAGTCCCTGAATCAAGTGGAGGAGTTCAAGTATCTCAGGATTGACAGGAAGATCGGTGCAGTGTCCGCAGTGATGTTGTCGCTGTATCGGACTGTTGTGGTAAAGAAAGAGTCGAAAGGCAAAGCTCTTGATTTACTGGTCAATCTATGTTCTTATTCTCACCTATGGTCATGAGCTCAGGGTAATGACCAAAAGGACAAGATTGAGGATACAAGCGATCGAAACTGGAAGGAGACCCTGGGGAAGACCCACGACACCCTGGAGGGACTATGTCTATCAGCTGGCCTGGGGTCCCGCTGAAGGAGCTGCGGTGAGGGAAGTCTGAGAGACCGGCCCCAGAAAAGTGGAAGAAAATGGATGGATGATACAAAACAATCTTCAGTCATCATATTTCAACATCTATTTGGTTGGTAATGTATTTAAAAAGTGTACAATAGAAATTATTAATCAGTGACTGGTCGACTACTAAAATAACAGTTGCCGCTGCAGTCCTCGTGTCTAGATGCATATCTGAACATAGCCACGTTGCCCAGGGCTTATGTGTCGCATGTCATCACTTCTTCCCTTTGTGTCTCCCGCTCACTGGACATTCAAAAAGTCATCTTAAATTTTTTATTAGCTGCCGGGGGGATTCCTGCTGTCATGGGATATGGAGTTGTGTACACTATCTGGACCATGGTGTACCAAGGATTTCTTTTTCTAGAGTTGGGGCTGCACCGGTATCAGTTTGTCAAGCATGTAATCACTGCTCCCTCAGTCTGCCTCAAAGCGCTGGTGAGAAGTGGGATGGGATTGATAGCGCAAGATTGAGGAAAGCAGTTTATGATGTTTGGGGTGATAGAGTGCCTATAAGACATATATCAGGGGCAAATTTTCAAAAAACATCTCTGCAGCAATTATGTTGGTACAGAAGATCATGTAAGGTCATGAGAACAGGAGAACCTTTTTAAAACTATTCCTGCATTATTAAAAAATACATTAAAAAAACACAACAAAATGTGTATCTATTCACCTTGCACGCAGAAACCGATTGACAGCAGTTAAGTTCTATACGATCTACAAAGACATTTTAAAGCCTCCCTGAGAATCAGTTCATTGTTGACTTGTTCGTGCTTTGAACATTTTACACAAACTAACCTACTTTATATCATATTTTAGCTGCAAAACTCTTCTCAAATTCTTCAATGAAATGAATGGGATTTTCCCTTAACCAGTAGTCACACCACACAAAAAGTAGGATTTAGTAGCATTTAGAGGTTAAAGAGGGTGGGGGGATTAAGGTCAATAGCCTCTCAACCCACTGAATTTACAATCTTAACAGATGTTGCATTGTAGACACTGCTCGGCAAATGGCCATTTCAAATTTCATAAACTGTTGAAAAGATTACCCAGAAAATAAGGAGAGGTCCAAGAACAGAACCCTGTGGTACACAAGAACTTAATTCAAATAACAGTCAATATTTTGGGGGGGGACAGAGACAAATGATAGGCCTGGCCTTATTAGACTAATGGGGGGGTGGGGGGGTTACGTATTCAAAACAATTTTCAAACTATAAATTAACATATATAGTAAAGTGCTACTCATGGGCTTGAATAGCATTACATTAATCCAATGTGTTAAAGTACTTTAATTTAGCAACTATGAATAATTTCGTGTTTGTTTTATGTATGTTAACTCCAAGGCGTTCAACTTTTGTTTTTGTTTCATGTCAAGCCCAGTTGTACCAGATCTATCAACTATAAATCAGGTCAACAAATCTGGTTTATGGTTGATAGACATTCTCAAATCCCTAAATTATAGGGATTTGAGAATGTTGTGACATCATTAGGCCTGTCACAATACATTTTGAAGTAAAATATATTACTGAAGAAAATACAGACAATAAACGATACTATTGAAACTCATTTATGCCACTGACACGACAAACCTACAGTAATGTTAATGAACATGAGTTGCAATTAATAAAAGAAACACTTAATAAGTCAAGAAGTTATGTGTTCAACCCTGTATAGCTCAAATCTTACCGTAGTACAGAAAAGTAACAAAAAGTTCTACTAGTACAAAAAAAAGTACCCATGATAAATATTGACACCTAAAATGAATTCTTTCATCTGTCATGGATAGAACAATAAGTTGATATAATGACTGTGACAGGCCTGGATGTCATGTGCATGTGCAACATATAGATCTACAAAGACATTTTAGAACAATCTACGATAGACAGGTTCTAAAACAGGAAAAACTGAAGACTTCTGAGCAAGCCGCGCATGTCTCCTCCCAACAAAAGGCATTATTCTACAAACCAAAATTCACCTTGAGTCTTTTTAGCTGATCTGTCACTTTGGGCTTTGGATAAAGGACAAGAAAAACAGGCTCGCTGGCATTTGTTGACATTGAAGTCAGCTCTGCAGCCTAGAGCTACAAAGTCTTGATACGCTGGCACCCATTCATGCAGAAATCTGCCTGTAAGCCTGTAAAAACCTCCATCATTGAAACCCTGGAAGGATTAGCGCCATTTGCTCGTCTCACGCACCGAGGGGGGGGAGTTCCCTGGCTTCTCAGACAGTATGTGACGAGAAATTGACCCAAGCAAGGTAAGCGTCAGACAGATCAATATACAAGCCAACTGGGAGCCATGATGACCACCATTGAATGTCTATAAGCCCAGTGGTTTCAGTCTGTGGTGCTAGATTACAATAGTGTATTGCACGCAGTTAAAATCATGCTCCTGCTCCTGGTTTGGTCAGAGATTTAGACTAAATTAGTTCTGAATTTGTCTTGACCTGATTCAGGACTCTTTAAGTTCTCAGTATAGTAAAGTGACATATTTATTTTTAGACCTCTTAAGACCTGGTTTTGTTCAGTTTTAGACCTGAATATGGTTAAAACTTGGTTGCGCATTTCTTACAGGTTAAAGCTGCACTGTGCAACTTTTCTAGTCAATTACAGGTGTTTTTATTGCTCAAAAAAATCCAATCCTTCAATGCAAAGATCTGGCCTGTAACTTGGTCTGGTGGTGTTACCTGCTTATCAAGATAGAAAATTACAAGTTTAATGCCATAATGTGAAAAACTAAAAGCAAAGCAATAACATGTATGGAGACAAGCAGGTGCAAACTCTCCACCAGAAAAAGTTGCACAGTGAACCTTTAAGTTAAGTATTTATCAGATTTGTCCCAAATTCTGACCGCTTGGTATCGTCTTGGTGTAGTCCAGGTTCAGTATTTATTTAGCCTATTTTAGTTATTAGTTTAATCCTATTTAGCCTTGATACTCTGGATGGCAAACTAATTTTCAACAGTTTTTTGATGCAGACATTTAAGACAATTTTTTTAAACACAATCTGACAACACTGGTACCATAACGTCATTCACCAGTTTCACCATGATCACCTCTGATTTGCAACCCAAAACCAATTTTACTCTCCTGTCAATAAAAACGTGCACCATATCGTTCGTCATCTGATACAAGCTAGAGAGCGCCGTTTGGGTGAGTTATGGCGTTTCCGTGGTCCCCTCCTTGTAATAAAATCTCCATGCATGCTGATGAGTGGTGGCTGGGGTGCAGGTTTGTCGAGCGTTTTAGACCGGGGGCAGGTAATTGGATGTTGGAGGCAATGCACCGCTGCCTGTGTAAACACGATGTGCTAATAAATAAAATATAAGCGCAAATGTTGGTTTTAAAGGCGGGGCGGTGCGAGAGGGGCTTTCCGAGGGCAACGGACTGGAGAGAATGACTGGGCAGTGAATGTCAATATGAAAATAGTAGATTATAAATATGGGGTAATAGTTTTGACAATAAACGTCTCAAAACTAGGGCTGTCAATCGATTAAAATTTTAAATCGCAGTTAATCACATTTAATTTGACACATTTTTAATGTATGTTTTTATAATACATTTAGCTTTAGAATAACATATTTTGCATTTTATCTTTTTGTTATTGCTCACTTTACTAATGCCTTTATTTGTAAACATGAATACTATCTGTGTTTTGGACATCATATCTTAAATGTCATATAAGCCTAACTGTAATGTAGTGTGTAATGTGAAGCACGGACATGATGATATGTTTTATTCATTATTATCATCAACATCCATTCATCTAAACACTGCTGTGGCTCTACTGTCAAGTGCTCTACAGTAATGTGCTGTTTCACTGTCTGACTCTTTCACAATAAAACTCTTTTGGCAGAAGCAGTTTACAGAGACTTTTAATGTTAGTTAAACTAGTGGAGCCTTGACATCTTAAACATCTTAAACAGCAGAACTTTTAGAAGTTATCATACTTTTTGAAGGCTATTGTTTTGCACATTTTGCAAACATGCTCCAGGATTTTAACATCGAGACATGATATGGGTAGGCGGGTACACTGGGACCGGCGCACGGCTCAGATCCTCCTCTCCAGAGTCCAGTCTGACCCTCGCTCTAAACTTACACTTGCACTGTTTTTTGTATGGATCTCTCACCTGTCTCCTCAGATTCAGCTGAACTTGGAGAGTGCTGATGAACAAAATTAACATGCAATTTATTTGCATAAAAAAAACAACAAAAAACTGCTGCCGTTAAAAGGACTTTGCATTAATGTGATAATAGTGCATTAAATCTGACGGCCCTACTCCAAATATTAACAGTAAAAGTCATGTTTTAAATGTGATTTGATTGATTGGCATGCTGATATTACCTGGCGGGGGGTCCACCATCTGCTTGCCGTCTCCATAAATATGCTATTACTTTGCCTGGAATGTTCCACGGTATGGGATTTAACTCGGCTGGCTTTGTGGAGACAAAGATAGCCGAGTTAAATGCCATAAATGACAAGCAAGTTCCATGTCAGATCTGTGGAGAGGTGACTTTGTTTAAGGTAAGAATGCATGTTTTCTTTTAAAGATATTTTTGGCGTTACAAACGCCTGTATTTGAATAAATATTAGACAGATAAGCAAAGCAATAACATTTTAATGGAAACAAGCTGGAGTAGTTACCTTTGTAACTACATAGTTACAAAGTGAAGGACCTTTAAATAAAAATTTGAGTGACAAAATAACATTAATTTTAATGGACAACTTGCTATTGTTTGACTTATTTTGAAATACCAACATGGGATATGCCAAATGGTGACATTATTAGTTCCTCTTCTTGTAAAAAGCTGTAAAAAAGTTGCAAATGCAGCCACTTAAATCTACTCTCTATCCAAATACTGGACAAGAACACTATTATCTATGACTTATTTTGCAAAAATGACTCAAATGCTGGAAAACTGCACCATGTAGCAGTCAACCCAGTAAACAAAGATGACATTAAATCTTAGACCTTTTAAATCCCCATTTCAAAACAAAACACGTTTTACCGCCTTAATCCTTTTGTGTAAACAGGTCAATATCAGAAAAAGATGTTATTTTGTCAGGGCAGATTAGCAAACCGGAATCCGTGTGAGAGAGAGAGAGGTCTTCAAATGAGACAAGCTGCTGAAAGGGGACCGAACAGCGCTGCCCGTATCAAAGAACGCGCTTGTCGATCGTGGCTCTTTTGTGTCCGAGGCATCAGTTCATTTCATCTCGACGACGTGTGAAAATGTTATACCGCTGTGGGGACATTTAGAGTGTAGTAGCAGAGGAAGGGGTGGTGGGGGTAGACGAGCCATCTCATTTCAAGAAGGTGGAGGGGGGAGGAGGGGGGTGTCTTTATCAAAGGAGCCATCCCCGAGAGCGCACAGGCTATCAGCGCACGAGTCTGCCACAATCAACCTTCCACACCATTCACCGCTCAAATCACCTGTCCTTACTCTCCCAGACCCAGACGCAGCAGCCGCAGGCACTTGGGCGAAAATGGGGAAATGGTCGAGCGAATGTGAGAGATTTTATTTTAACAACCCATTTTTACTGCCCATGGTAACTTTGACAGACAAAACAGAGAAGCGTTACAAAGCAGAGGCAACAGAAATAGGACAAGGATACCCACTTTTTCTACTGATGTTTAATGCTAGCTTTAGTTAGCTTTAAAGAACACATATGCATTCTTCTGGCTTTTAATTCTCTTCTCCCACTCCCACACCTGTCAGCGATGGGAATTAACATTTAGAAAGTAACAACTGAAGTCTGTATTCTCAGTAAATGCTATGCTAATAGAGCCATGTGTTTGTTAGGAAAACAATTTGATTGTAGAATGAGTCTGGTGATTGTTTATGGTCTTAAAAACTGTGGGGGAGTTTTATCTATGACACAACTAAACTGACAAAATTTTTGAGTGCCCAGAGAAGACCACTCTGTATTAGTGGAAAGTATGAATGAATCAAAATACAACTTTTTGACGAGGAGCCAAAAATATAACATGGTTAAAATGTAAAAAAAATTCAATTTTGCATAATATGTGTTTTTTTTTAATAGCATCACAAAGAGGTCATGTGAAAAATGTACTGGATTCTAAATATGGTTTACAACAGTATAAAAATACTTTATGTTTAAAAGCTGCATTGGGCTAATAATGTAATGAATTAAGTCATTGCTAGAAGACATTATAATAAGCTACAGCGCCGCTAACTCAAATAAACTCTGAGTCATTAACCACAAAATGACGACTATTATTCACATTCCAATCGAGTGTGACCTTGGCTGTCAGTTGAATTATGAATAGATCAAAATATATTTAATGTCTTAGTCATACAGTTTAGAACAATTCCGAATGAAACAAAGAGAAATTATTCAAATGAAAAAGTGATTGTCTAAAAAATGTTAAACGTAAATCTTTGCACAGTATTTTCATGTTGTACAAAACCAAAAAAACTCATTGCTTTTATGTATATATTTCCTGTCTTTTAAGTGAAAGAAAACACCTCAGTAAACATACAGAGGGGGTAGAGTAGCCAAAAATTGTACTCAAGTAAGAAATTACTCCAGAGTAAAAAAGTATTTGGAAAACTACTACTCAAGTAAGAGTAACTGTCTGGACGGAACATCTGATTTATAATTTGAAGTTAATCCAATTTGAAGGACAAAGCATTAAATAATGAAGGATAGACACATATATGACAAAAACTACATAATATCTGAAGGAGCGGTGCAAGAAAAACAAATGTTCAGATAATTTCATATTGTCAACATAAAGCTATTTTCACTTGTAGACTTACTCACAGTGGGAAGGGGAACTAAAACTTTAATTAAAGTAATAGTACTGTTACTTCAAAAAAATATGACTAGAAGTACAAAAGTGTTGCTTGAAAAATACTGTGAAAAGTACAATTTCTTTAAAAAGTGACTTGAGTAAATGCATTATTTTCATCAAGTTGACTGGAGTTTAGCGTTATTAAGGATGTACTAGTGTCTTGCCCAGAGACACAACAGCAGTTACACTTGAAACTCACTGCACCACTATCACCCACATCTGTATACAAGTATTACACATTTGTACTGAACAGTAACTGAGTATGCCTTTGCTACTACATAATACAGAATTATACAGTTAATCAAATTTGGCTTTTGACGACATAATTGCGAGGATAAAAATATGTGCACGTTTCAACACGTCTTATTGTACCCATAACACAAAAGAGTACAAGATAATTTGAACTGGAACAGAGTTAATAATTCCACATATCGTTTTGGCTTTCTTTTCATTTTGAGCACAGTAGAAATATAATCTGGATGATGAACGACCACAGACTTGCGTGAATAATCTCGACCGCGCTCCGATCCTTATCCAGTCACTTCCGTATGAATTCCAAGTGTTTCATCACCATACCCTTTTACAATGTCTCTCCTTTATCGCCTGTATCACTGCTCCAGTATCACAAAATAATCACTTTTGACTGCATTTTTACGCAAGAATAACGAATCTTGTATTGCAGACAGATATCTCACTTTATGTCAAACTATCAAAATTAAAGGTGCACTATGTAACTTTTCTAAATGGGGTCTGTCACTTGTTGTTTTGTCTAGAATACTCCACGGTATGACATTAAACTTATTTATCTTGCATTCATTCACTCACAGTGTGAGTCGCTGTCGACCAATCACAACCACCTTTACCTCTCCCCCAATCAGCTCTCAAGATGTGTATTTCTTGTACATACACTCTCCTCTATCTTTCTTTGCTCATTTTAGCAACAAACAGCAACCCTTATCTGGTCTGCTTATACCGTAGCAGCAGAACCATCAGCCACCCCATCTTCTCCATCTCTGTAAAGGGCCCATATTACATTATTATCTGATTTATGTTATCAAGTTGTTTCCACATCACAAACATACCTGGAGTTTTGTTTCATTCATAACACACATAGCCTTCATGTTTAGGCTGAGTTCTTCTCTTAAACAGACAACAGTCTGTTCCACCTTGTGACATCATGGTGTAATACAGGAAGTGCTCCACTGTGTTTTTGAACTCCATACACCATCACTAGACTCATTTGGACCGTTTCAGCCCTGGAATTGCCAATGACTATTAAACTAAAAGTAAAAAGTGGCTGTTAAGCAGAAAACTACCGCTTCAGGACATCGTAAGGTGGAACAGAGCATTTTGAGCTTTGTAGATGTAGACAGACGAATAAACCAGGATCACTTAAACATGTGTGAATGAAACAACTCCAGGGATGTTTTTGAGGAGGTAGCAACATTTTAACATGGCTTAAAGCTCACAAAAACGTCAATTTTGCATAATCTAGAACCTTTAAAAATCAATTATACTCACTGTATTTATACTGCATTTGTGAGTGCGTACATTACATTTACACGTACAAAAGAAACCTGACCATCAAACACACCTGGGGACATAGTGGATTTAAGAGTAACTGTTGTGTTTAAGACATAATGAAATTTAAATTTAACATTTTCTCTTTCATTTTTGTCTTTGTCTCATTAGTTTCCCCTTTTTTGCATAATCTTCCTCATCAAAATCTGTTGAGGTGTGAACAATCAGAAAGAAATCCGATTACCCGCACCAGATGTAGCAGTTAATATGACATTTGAATCCTCTGATAGCACCAAATATCAGACAATGATCAGATCTTTGGTGTGGACGTAAGCGTAGACGCTGTCTGTTTATATCTCTCTACATTTCAGTAACATTTGTTCTTTTGAAAGCTGTAACATTATATTTCTGATGTCATTGGGTCTGCTTGTACGCCTCCATTACTGCTGTTCTCCTCGCTGATGTGTTCTTTATATGTACAGATACACAGAACAGAACTGACACACTCCACTGGGTAATATACAGGCAGAAAGGACACATCACTCACCTGTCGTAGCTATAATAGTCTGGGGGTATGACGAGAGGAAGCAGAAGCAAATGCTCTTGGCATTTCCACGACTTATTTATGACATTTAGTGTATTTAGTTAGTAACGTTCATGAGTCAGGTATGAGTCTATATTATTGTATAGCCCTTTAGTTGCATGGTTGACATATAGACATACAATCACAAATACCTATTCTCTAATCTAATTTACATATTTTTCAACTAGATATTTTATATAAAGGTGAAAAAATATATAAACTGAATGGTTTTATAGGAGCTTGGATTTTTCACCATTTGTTAATTTTGTCTATATTTAAAAAAAAAAGAAAATTTTT
This sequence comes from Periophthalmus magnuspinnatus, assembly GCF_009829125.3. NCBI lineage: Eukaryota > Metazoa > Chordata > Actinopteri > Gobiiformes > Gobiidae > Periophthalmus > Periophthalmus magnuspinnatus. Next base: position 24,966,566 of record NC_047136.2, read on the forward strand.
ACTTATTTTAACAAGAGATCGACCGATGTGGCTTTTTTCATGGTCGATGCCGATAGTTTAATACAGAGCAACCGATGGCTGATAAGCTCTGCCGATATTTTTTGGACAATATGTAGAAATGATTTTGATTATTTTTCTCAAATTATGTAGTTTAAATTTACTACAAACTCCCCCTGTCTTAATCTTTAATTTTAACCCTCTTTTTTGGCCAGCAGTGATATTGTAAAGTGTGAAATGAGCGTAAAGAGAGTGAGGAGAGACATTCAGTAAAGTGACAGAGAATCACACTTACCATAAAGTATGTGCCATATGCCAGCCCAGAATGCTAATATAGTGTGTCTATATCCAGTAACTAAATACTCATAAAAAATTATGCAATGAAAATAACGTAAACATAAATGTTACAAAGGACATTCGGTGACTGTTGAAATCTAAAATCTGCTATTAATGCAAAACTGATTTTTTAGAGTGTTTAACCACGTTATAGTAGTTTCCCCTTCTCATTTACCCTCTTGAATTTGTTTTTAGTATGATTCATGAATTTTTGAGTAATCTTTAAACTCCTGTATTCAAGATGTCATCAACCCCCCCGTTTTCACCACAATCTGTACCTGCCCACTGCTCTGTGATTTACTTTCTTAATCAGTGATACGTGTGGGATTCTGCAGCGCTGCGTAGTCATTTTTGCACAAATGAAAAAAACAACAACAACAAAACACTAGCTCCCTAGAGTAATGTGCAGTTATCCATCGAAAGAACCAACAGCTACATGGCTCTTTGTTGTGATGAAGTTTGCGGCGACGTCAGCTCCCGTTGGGCACCGCAGTTTTCTAACTGAGAGGTCAGCGGACTTGTTTCTTTTATTAAGTCATTTTATATTAATATTGATCCACAGGTGTCACAGATTATAACTATATAGCAGACCCGAGCGCAGGATGTCATATGTTCACATTTTGTCCTATATCGAAACAACAACATATTCAGGTGCATTTCGCCATTAGGTTAACATGAAAATATATATTTCACTTTTTCAATATTTCCCATCCGTAATGAGAGGAGAAGCCAAAGTCAAACAGTGTAATGAGCAGTTTGGTGGTGGTGTGTGTGTGTGTCTGTCTCTCACCAGGGTTGCAGTCGGTGAGCAGGGAGCAGATGGAGAGAAGGACCTTGGAGATGGTCAGGGCTGGACTCCAGTTGTCCTTCAGGATGTCCAGACAGATCACACCCTGACTGTTGATGTTACAGTGGTAGATCCTGGTGCGGAACGTCACCTGGAAACACAAGCACACAGTCAGGGAAAAGGTTTATCACAACACTGAAGTAGTGATGTGATATTTTTGTAATTGTAAGCTATGATTGTGTGTTTTAAATGGCTTGGTATTTCTATAAGTTCAAGTGTTTTAATTAAATTGGTTCTGGTTGTTTTATGTAAAAGTACAGTGCAGTAAATTATCATATTGAGGTGGGTGTAAATGCATTCTTTCTTTCTATCCATTGTCTTCCACACCTGCACCTCAACACCACCATTCTAAATTTAAAAGCTCAAAAACCATAATCTGACTTTAGAAATGACTCTTTTCAGTTTTAGACTTTTCCTGTGGTATATCTAAAATATAAGTTTAGCAAGTCTCTGACCTTTTCTTTCTTTCTTATATGAAATCCAACTAGATCAAATCCCCCTTTAAAAAGTGACGGAATAAAACTTTCATTCAATAAACTTAAAAACAAACCTTAAGGTAGAGTTTGTGTGTGTGTTAAAGGTCAACATAATACCCCAACTCAAGAGTGTATATGTTAAATTTTAAGCAGCAGCTGGCAGCGTACCCTTCAGATAAACACGCCTGCAGCCGTTAGCAGAGCCTGACCTCATGCATCATTACGACTTGACCTCTGACCCCTGTGCTTTCTTACACACAGTGCTGAGAAGACAGGAGCGCTGCCCCTCCTTTGTCCTTCTGTTATTCTCTCATTAACACCGTCGCCCACCCGTCCTCTTTCTCCAAACAAACAATCCAGACATGACATTTTCACTGAACAAGAAGTCTTTTTCTGTGATTCTCTACAGAGTTACATAATGTTTAGTATTTTGTTCACCGTTGAGACCAGGCAAAGCTTTTGTGTTGTAAGATGAATACAGTGTAAGTTGACAGGCCAGAGGCACATATTTGTTATTCAAATAGTTAGGACTAGGACAACAAACTCAACTCATAAGCTTAGGTCGACTATCACCATCATGTGACATAACAGTATATTGGCAGTGGCACAGTGGTTAGAGCATTCACCCACAAACCCAAAGTCTGGTGGTTCAATCCCAGATCTGACCAATGCGCACTACTGTGGTGCCACTGAGCAAGGCACTTCACTGTAGAACATTCTGTGTGTTCTGAAAACTTAATACAAAGGTTTACTTAAAGAGGTTATATAGCGCTTTTTTAGTTAGCATTAAAGGTCCTATATTACGCAAAACTGACACTGACTGATTTAAGACATATTATAATGTTGTTACCTCCTCAAAAACATACCTGGAGTTGTGTTTTGTTTCATTTGCACGTTTAAGTAACCCTTAATTATTAGCCTGTCTCAAAATGCTCCGTTCCACCCTGTGATGTCATGTAGTGATAGTTTTCAAGTTAACAGCTCCTTTTACATTTAGTTCAGTAGGGATTGGTAATTCCATGGCAAAACCACAGTGGAGCACTTCCTGTATTACCACATGACATCACAAGGTGGAACAGAGTTTTGTTTTGTTTGAGGGAAGAACTCACAATGCAGCATTTATGAGTTAAAATTATGGGAATGAAACAAAATAAAACTCTAGGTAAGTGTTTTATGAGAAAATGACATAATATAGATCAGTGGTCCCCAACCACCGGGCCGTGGACTGGTACCGGTCCGTGGATCAATTGGTACCGGGCCACCGGCCGTCCAAGAAATAATTAATTATTTCCGTTGTATTTATTATCTGAGTCTGAACAATCGTTTATTTTGAAAAATCTTTTATTTTGAAAAATGACCGGATTCTCTCGGTTACATTTCCGTCACTTGAGCGCCGACAACTTAACCACTTAGCGTTCCGACGGCCCGCACGCGTATTGCGTAATTTTACACTGCAGTTTTACGTTTTAAACATGACGAAACAGACAAAACAAAGGAAGTACGCGACCGAGGACACTGTGGATGTTTGTACAAGTTAAACTAGAGGCATCTGGACCCGGAGCGGTTCATGGAACCGAGTGAAGATCTCATGGTGGACTCAGGAGCAGAGGACCTGATGATTTGATGGACTGGATGCTGTTCCTGATCGGTAAGTGTGGTTTATTCTGCTATTGTGGGTCAAATGTGTATCATGTGTAATCATTAGCATTAGCTAATGCCAATCTGCGCCCCAAAGTGTATAAACGCTCAGCAGACAAACTAACAGTGATTCTGACACCTGTGGGTAAAACTATAGGGTGTTACCTTTACAAAGACCCCAAACTTGTGTATTTACTACTGAGGCTTCAATAGTGGTGATTATTTTAATTTGGAGAGGTCAGAACAAAGGCAATTTCACCAAAATGACCCGGAATGCTAAGGGGTTTTTAACCCACAAATTAGCAAAATGAGTAAAAAAAAAAACTCCGGTCCACGGTAAAATTTTCAAGTGTTGGCCGGTCCGCGGTGATAAAAAGGTTGGGGACCACTGATATAGATCTTAAAACAGTATAATAGATGTCCTTTAAAGAGATTATGTCATGCTATTTTGGTTTTTGCTTTTTAATTTAGTATTAAACTCTAAATACACAGAAATCATTATTCTGTTCATTGTTAACAGAAATATTGATCTACGGCTTAATAATAGAAACAGCTTCATTGACTTCCTGTTCAAAACTGCAGAACTGAAAGGCTGCGCCTAGTGATGGGATGGTGGCAGTTCACTGCAGTAGATTTTCAATTACATTTTTATTTTTCAAAATGATTAGAGGGCATTTCTGAACCCTACATGCATGGCCCAGAGTCTAAATATCAACAAGTAAGTATAAATAAGTGGGGGAGATAGGGGGTAGGTGAAAACAGGAATTTTCTAAGCACTCAAATCTCAAATGCAGGCCAATACAGGATTACTCAAACATGCATGAATCAATCAAACTACAACTCTGAGTAATTTGTTTACGAGGGAACACTGCGAGGGGCCGCTGTTAAAAGCTCCAAAAAAGTCCATTCAACATAAGGTTAAAACTTGTATTTGAATAAAGCCTGTTGAGTTTCAAACAAACAAACAACGCCAAAACCGTGCAGCCAAAACACCATTTGAATTCCCAGAACACTGTGAATTGCTTCCAGGTAATTTCAATCCATTTGCAAAACTCATCTTTGTAATCGTCACTTATCGGGACCCTATCATTGAGGACATCATGAATAAAAAGAAGACACACACACATAGCTGACAGACGCCGCAGGAAAACATTGGCGTTCCATTGTGCTAGAGGATTTATTTGGATGTCGGAGGGCACACAGGGCCTTACAGAGTGGTCTAGTGCTGTCTCATTACCAGCCTGTAATCCTATCATGCCTGTGCTAATACATAATGATGCTAGCCTTATGTCACATGGGCGAGAGCTGCTCCAGTCTCTGTGCTTTTGTCCATGGTGTCACCACACACACAATAGACAGTGATTGAATACACAGAGCTCCACATATAATGAGACTTCAGACTTTGGAGGAAGATTTTGTTGTTTTGTTTTAAATGGCAATTTTTAAAAGTCGATGCTGTTTATGTATCTAAATCTGTTTTTATTGTAGCACTTTGAGCTTTGTGTTCAAATGTAAGAAAAAATCAAATGTATTATTATTATTATAGACAATATAAAATTGAAACAAGTCCCTAGTCCCTAAACTTTCATTCATTACATAGCCCGTCACACTTTAAGGGACTCTAGTGTCCACACTCACAGAGCGATTCGGACAAGCAGCTCACTACATTCAGACGTTCGGATGTGACCCTGGCGTCTGGGTGAAAAATGTCTGCTAATCTTCGATAAAACTTAAAAAGATTTCTGTCATAAATAATGATCAGATTGGACTGGCACACAAATATTTATGGTCTAATAATAATCACACAAGTTTATCTGAGATGTGGAAATTATTGCTCTGTTAACAGCTCAAGTTAAGGTAAGCGGCTAACACTAGCAACTGTATACAGTAATAGTTTATTTAAGAGTTTTATTCATGATCAGCGATCAATAGTGTGATAAACCAGCATTTCTATCTGCTTTATTCAGTCGTGTTGTGTCCAGTTAAAAACCTGTCGTCACGCATTTGTTTTTCCAACTCTTGCAACGACCAGTCTACTTTTCAAGGTGGATTGTGGGAAATTTTGAGTGCACTATTTTCTCACCTGCTGGTCATTTGGACATCACTAAAAATAGCCCTAACTAGGGAATAGTGAGAACATTCGGACACAGCCTATAGTTTTTTTGTCATTTCACTCAACCCTCGTTACAGTGAGTGTCTTACTCCTTGACACAGGTTTAGCATGAATCTACCCATAACCAATCCAAACCAATAACAGACAACAAAGTAGTGGTTTATTTGCATCTCTGATCTACATTACATTTTCACTTGATACTTTAGCACTGGCATTTGGCATCTCTGAGCTAATTATTTTCCGTTTATTTGGTCAGTGCATGTTAATGAACATGCATGGGCTAATTTCAATCTGTTGTTCCACATTTGAACTCACATACTCTTGTTAATACAGAAGTGTACATGGACACTGGAGGGCAAAGAGGATCAAGTGTCTTGCATGACACAACTACAGTATTCACTACAACCACTACTGCCCCACTATTTCACCTGGCATTTTCAGCGGTCTCCCATCCCAGGACTACCCAGACCCAACCCTGCTATGCTTCCAAGGTGAGATGGGATTGGGCATTCTCGAGGTTGTATGGATATATACATTACAACATACTCCGATATTCAGCTTTAGCTAGCACTGAGCCATATTGAGCTAACATTTGTACATGATCAGCTGGGGTTAGCATCTGGCTGCACCGAGCTAATGTTCTCGCATGATCAGTTAGAGTTAGCATCTGCAGCTGTCAGGTCTGTGCTTCTCATGCTCACTGCCTGACTAAAATAACACACCAGCAGGAGGCCATAGACTCAGCTTACCCTCGGACCTGACAAACTGCGCTGACCACGGGGTCTGGGCGATATGGAGAACAAGGGGTAGAGGGATTCTGTTTTTTCACGACCCGATTCTTATTTCGATACATGGGTCACGATTCGATTTTATTTCCATTTTTGTTGGGCCTCAGAAGAACAAACCTTTTTAAATGATTTTCTAAATAAAACAAAACTTTTCAATAAAATAAAATAACACTATTAGCTTACTTGCTTTAATGTAGTTTATATGCGATAAGTTGAGAGTTTATGATTTTGGCTACAGCTCTGAATTTTTAATCACTGAAAAAAACACTGTGTCTCTTGAGGTTGTGGTTTATGATGTGCTACGAGACATAAACATCACTATCACATATTTCTGTTTTCTGCATTTATTTATTTTGATCACTCCTCTGAATAAATGTCTCCGCTCCTCCAGACTTTCATGTCTGTGTATCTGCTCGTTTCTGCCTTGTTCCCAGCCGCAACCCCCTCCTCCCATCGCCCTGATAAAAACATGCTCTTCTCCTCTTTTTCCACTAAACATGTTATGAAGATGTAATGTCTAAACAGGTTATTTACTAAGACAAACTGAGGAGATGGTGTTTAAAAAGATTGCGGTAGTGCTAGTCACTTGGGAATTACGAGCGTATTTGATTAACAAGCGTAAAGCTAAAAAGAGTATTTAAAAGGTAATATTTTGGTCAATCCTGAGTCTATCAACGTAAAATAAAAAATGACTGAAAGATAAAACTCACCTCTGTTAGAATATAGTAGCAGTAAGCCTTTATAGAGCTGTTACTTTTTGTATCCAGGACCTCAGGCTTGACCTATTCCTGTCCATGCCAAAAATTACAACACAGTGTGCGTGGAGCGACACGTGAGAATCGAACGCAACACAAAGCTGAATCAAAACAGCAGAGTCAAATGATTAGAATCTTTGAGCATCTTGAGAACTTATACGTTAATAATGGAGTTGAGATAAAAATGATGTGTCATAGAGATGGTCTAATTTTGTTGAATCAAAAACCATTAAAATTTCTCATTTATCCCAGAATATTCATGTCTGCTTCATGATCGTCATTAACATTCAGTGGAGGCCTTGTAGCGGTGTATTCGGCACATCACAAAACAGATTAATTATCAAGATTTCCCAAGCAACTGTGTTATTTACTGTTACAAATGCCTCCTCTGCCCTCCCTGTGATTTGCATTTATTCAAAAGAAAACAAATGGCCTCTCACGCGCTCCACAGTTGACGTTTCATTCTCAATAGCAACAGGCACATATTTGCCAACCTGAGACCAAACGGCAGGGGCTGGGTGGATGTACCGGTAATTGGAGAGGTGGGTAGTACTCACTTACATTTACCTTTTGAAGAATTTTACTTTTCAGAGTACTGGCAGCATGCTTTTACTCCTACTTGAGTAAAACTTTTGGTTACTCAGCCCACTGCGACGGTTTTATGTTGACAATATGAAATGATTCGAACATTTGTGTTTTTTGCATTACTCCAGATATAATGTACTTTTCTCATTTTTGTATCTATACCAGATTTGGTGCATTATTTAATGTTTTGAACTTCAATTATAAGGTTTTTTTCTTAAAATTTTCCCAAATACATTTTACTCTTACTTGAGTAGTATCGTTGGTTACTCTATGCACTTCTGTGTAACTGTGGTGAGTATAGAGCTAGCATGAGCGCTACACGCACACACCTAGCCCACAAAGCCGCAGGCGGGCTGCTTGCTGGAGGCACGCCAAACACAGAGCTAGCAGCGAGCACGACAGGAGGAGAGCAAATAATTAAGATGCAAAAGCTGCTGTTTGGGATATTCTCACCAGCGTTCATGAATAACACAGACTGTTGGTTTTAACTATGCTGCGTGTGAAGCTCAAAGAGAACATTGTACACCCCTGTAGACCTGTTACATATACTATTATTGGCCATACAGAAACATCACGGTAAAGCTTAACTTCGGTTTAGCATATTTACTTGCACTATGGGAATTTTCTGGTGGGAGGGTCCACTTCCTGTTTGTCTCCACAGACATGTTATTGCTATTCCTAGAATGTTCCACGGGTTTTATTGTTCAAAAAACTTAAGAAACATGCATCCTTATTATGAGAAGGGTCACCTCTCCACAGATGTGACCTGTAACTTGGCCTTGTGGTGTAACTCGTTTGTCTCTATGGTGATAGACAAGTTTAAAGCCATACTTTGGAATGCTCAATAACAATCCTCATGGAGACATTCCATCACAAAAATTACATAGTTCACCATTTAACCTTGTCCTCAATATTTTAACAGAATTTAAAAGAAATAAATTGAAACCAAATGTATTTACATTTCTAACCAATCAGCACTAAATATTTGCATTACACACAAAAAACCTCAACCAATATGATCTAAGAAAAGCCACAAGAATTCTAAACCAGAGCATAACCCACACAATAATACACACTTTTATTTTCCCTTAAATATGAAGTGTGTAAATGTCCATAAGGAAGAGAGACAGAAAGGTGGCCTAACTATACATTTTTGTTATTGGTTTTTGTTCATTTTATTCAACAAACGCCAAAGAACTGACAAAATGAACTGATATGGTAACTGCAAATTTACAGTAATGTTGATTATAATGCATTGTCCTATAACAAAGTATACATTATATATACAAAATACATGCATTTCAGAATAAGTGGAACATTTCTGAAAGGGGTATCTGGATTATGCAACAACTCCGATTGAGATCAAAATGAATGCCGTATTACTCTTTCAAAAGTGCTATTTTGTCAGCTCTATGGTTGAACAAGCCCAAAACAGGCCATTGTGGTTGGATGGTGCGGGTGAAAAGCTGACAGCCTGCTGGGACAATGCCGCTATTGTTCCCTGCCCTGAGCGTGCTGAGCGAGGGAGGAGGAGGGGGACTGAGGAGGGTGGGGGGGGGGTCTGGACCGTTTCATTGCCACGGGGCTCCACTCACCTTCGGAGGTTTGAAGGGGTAGTCTGGAGTGAAGGCGATGTCCAGGAAGAAGACTCCTCCCTCGTACACAGAGCCGGGGGGCCCGAGGATGGTAGACCTCCATTCGTAGATGTTGTCTCCCTTGGGACCGGCGCTGCATTTAAAACACAAGAGAGAGAAATAGGATAGGTTTAATCTGGAGCAGCGGGAGGCTTGGAGGAAAAGGAAGGTTTAATAATGCAACTGGATCCTCCCCAGGCCGTCAAACCAGGACGAATAATGAATCCAATAATCAGCCGATAAAATCAAGACAAATAAAGATAAATCAAGACAAATCAAGAGTATGTATGTCTTATCTGAGGAGACGACCTGTAGCAGAAAGAAACTGGCACTAATCTCATTAAAGTGACTGTAGGCCTGTCACGATAACACATTTAGGAAAATATAGACCGTAAATGATAATATAATATAATACAAATATATGCCACTGACACAATAATCCTAAAACAGGACTACCCCCTAAAAAATCTATTCTTAATATATAATACGGTTAACTGCGCAGAATAAAACTCTTTAGTAGTTAGTTTTGTATCCATAGTGAGTCATAGAAGTTATTTATTCAACCCTCTACAGCTCAAATCCCATCATAGAAAAGAGAAATAGCAAAAAATTCCCTACTATTGCAAAGAAAAAAGAACACATGATAAATATTGTCCCTCAAAAGTTATTGTTCCATCAAACATAGATTGAACAATAAGTCGACATATGGTAATTATTATGACAGGCCTAAGTGACTGTACCACACAGATTTTTCTTTTCATGTAATAAAGTACAATTTATTTTGCCCCAGCACAAATAAATCTTATATATAAAAGCAGCTCTTAGGGTCAAAATGAGATTGCTTTTATTGCTTTGAAGTTTTTATCATTCATGAACCAGGAAGTAGGGCTGGTGCGCTGTTAGCATTCTTGAAATTGTGACCATTACCATTACGGCAAAACTCCGCTCTGGCCTCTGTAAGTTGTAAAAAGTGTTTATAGAATCACTGCGGTGAATATTTAGGATGCCAGGAAAGCATTAGGGAAGTGGACCGCTGCAAACAGTTTAAAATTAACCGGTTCTGTTTTTCTCATTTTGTCATGATGCTTGCATTTCCTGTCCTCCTGTGTTCTCTCCCCCTCCCCTACCTGTCTGCTTGGAGCTGGGCGGAGTTCATGACTCCTCCCACGCGTACCTGGAGCGCATCAGCACAATTACCTCCACCTGCTGCCGAGTATATGAGGGCTCGGCAGAGGACACTCGGGGCCAGACCGTCCGTCAATGTGAATGCTCCAGCTTAGTTTTTGCATCTTTGTTGCCTGTCTGCCTGTTACTCATTGGACTTTTTGCCACCTTCCAGATTCCTGTTCTCGCCTCAGCGCTCCAGCTCCGGTACAGTTACCCCTCTGCCTTGCCTCCTGTTCCGTCTTGGTCACCGGCTTGCTTCTCGCCTCCTGCCCCGGCTCCCGCTCTCTGGACTACTCCGGTTCGGCTTGACCCGGTCTCGTCCCGATCCTGTCCTTGCTCTGGTCCTGGCTTTCCCGTCCCCGCTCTGCACTACGCCCGTCTGGTCTGCCTCCCGCTCCCTGGCTCCCCGTGTGTGTTAAATGAACTATTAAAAACTGAAATTCACCATTTTGTAAATAAACACTGTCAACTTGCACTGTACTTGCACTCCTTGGTCCGCACCCGCAATAGCCGTTACAACACATTTTTAACACATTCAAAATAACGAACCGCTCCTTTAATATCACAAACTGTTTAACAAAAATAATAATCCACAGATCCTGTCCTCTGTTCCTCCTCTAACCCTCCTAATCCCATACTGTGTTGCACAATTGCAGAAGGGATAGACTGTAGCACATTAAGTATTCTGGTATTCTGAGTGTCTGAATGTCTCTCCCCATTCTCTCCGCCATTTCACGTTTACATCTATCCTGTCGAACACATGGCTGCCATGGTCATGAATTCTATTTAAAAAGTCTGAATTGAAACTAAACTTAATTTTTGAATCCACACTTGAATATTAAATTTAAATAGCTGAAAACACAATACATTTTTCACTTGGGTAAAGACAAATGAACGTTGCAGTCTTGATCGCACAGTAAATATAAATATATTTAATGAAAGAAATAAAAATTGTAATAAAAGTACTCAACAAACTGACCAATCGACAAAACCTGGCACTTAGTTTTTATCCCTGCAGTATAAAGCAATATATCGCCATTTTTATTTAAACCTGTATAAACAAGTGCCACTTTTTACTGTAAATTTGACATTAGTGTTTTTTACGGTTTGGGAAGTGCAGGGGAGCGTAAAGCAAATGCAGCTGTGCTAAGAGGAGCTCAGATCCAATCCCATTTTGTGCTGGAATTAGGCCAGATGCCCCTGTTGGGTACACTCCTTCACTCTCATCGCTTACGCACAAAACCAGTGTGCAGGACACACATGCACAATGAGAGTATGAGAGGACCAATGAAGCATTAGGGACCCAGCTCATGCGAGAATGCAGACATGCTCCGAAAGTGGATATAAATAGCCAAAGAGAGAGACTGATACTGGTTTGATGGGGACGACTTGGCAGATTATTCACTAAGCCCTGAGTAATGGGTTGACCTTCTGTGACGAATGCATAAATACAGTTTATTGATGTTGTTATGTCAGATATCGTCAGTAAAACTGTAGTCCATTGTTTTAGCTCAGAGCATGATCTGAACAAATAAGGGACTCTGAATGGGGTGTCAGTATAACCCCCAATTTACATCAAAGCAGTAACAGCGTAGCGTACGCGTAGGAATTGCTTCTATTATAAACCGGCTATTATTAACAACCTTAATATTAAAAGCCTTATTTCTTTTAATAAGAAAAAATCTAAACCAGCCCATCAACACAGATACTGCATAGATCTAAACCTTCCAGCCTAAACTTAGAAAACGTGAGTGATTACATTACAAAATGTCAAAGTCAACTTTCCACAAATACTAAACATGAAATATTTATATACACTTCAACACACCATCATTTATCCCTCTTTTTTTACATCTTCTCCACACCAAGACTCATTTGTCTATTTGCCCAAAACAACCCGCAGCGCCACATTTATTTCAGTCCTGTTGAAAATTTCATCACTTTAACTAACAACTTGGGCTGATTCAATCCACAAACGACCGCTAATGGCCTTAAGAAACCCTTTTAGTCAAATCCTATTGCGAGCTAGACGTCTCAATCAGCGCTTGGACCTTTAAGCCTGCCTAACCACTCATTTTTCTCCCTCTGCTGCGTCGTACCACATCTGCTAATGTTTAAAGTGACTGTACCCGATTTTTCAGTATAGTTCAGTAAAATTTGTTTTGCCCCATTGCAGATGTATTATATAAGCAGCACGGAAGATGATGAGACCGCTGCATAGGGCTGCAAGATTAACAAATTGAATCAAAATCCCAAGTTGAATGGATGCAATAGGCAAATCGCTTAGTTTGCAGTCTTTATTCAGTCTTATTCTGCATAAAAATTGCTCTGTCAGATGTGTACAAACATATTCTGAAATGTGATTCTTGCATTAGTTTGTCAGGTCAGGTCATTTGAGTCTATTTTTCAATTCTTCTGAGCATGTTTAAAATGTGAACCTTGAACTAAATCCTATTAGTAAAACCTAAAATCAAAATGCCTCCAAACATTCTAACATGATGCAATGCAAAAATACAATCAGATATTTTTCAAAGCCTTCTCGATGTGAGCTGTCTTCATCTAGTTATGAAGTGCTCTATCCTTCGAGAATCAGGAAGTCCGTGGTTAGCATGAAAAAATGCGCTTATAAACGCTTTGTGGTGAATAATTAGGATGCTAGCATAAGATAAGTGAAGAAACTAAACAAACTAAAATTGTCTAGTTCTGTTTTTCACATTTGGAAAGCAATAAATATCTGATAAAGTGCTTTTAAAGTTCCTCCTTCATTACGTTGTCCCTCTTGGTAAAGCCTTGTACAGTGGCAGACAGGACAACAGATTCAGGGCTGGGAGGAGACAAACGTCTATATTTTTACCTCGCCGGCTGTGGAAAGCTGTCAGAATGATAAAGAGCGTGGGGCTGCGAGATTCAATTCGGGGCGCAAAAACTCTTATTTATCCTCGACAACTTGACTTCTTCTTAGATTCACTTCAATAGCTTATAGTTATCACAAACTGTCCCCAGCTGCTTTGAGAATGTTAAACTGTGAATCTGTGTACAGTAGAAAGAGATTTGTTGGTTTTCAAATAATTAATAATTCGTTTTAACTGAAAGTGGTGAAGTTAGCATAAATGTACTCAGAGCTCACTAAACTATGGAAGTAGTAGGGTTGTAAAGAAATACCCATATATAAATACTAAAACTAAACTAAAACTAGACTAGATACTCCTTTGAGCATGTTATATTTGAGTTATTTTAGTATCATGACTATATCTGTGCCCAAAGCTCTGTACTAATCATTATCCATAAAAAAAAAAATGTTGCATTGCCATTTTACCATAATAAAAACAAAATCTTCTATTTATATACTTTGTGGGATACCCCAAGGCACTATGTTGGTACCAATGTGGTTTTACAACATCCATTAAAATTATTACAATTTTCTAGAGGCTGAAATGATCTTTTGTTGTTTAGATTTTCTTGTCGACACCTAGATACACTTTTTGAAATCCCATATAGCGCCACAATCAAACAGAACATTACTCACATTTTCATCCAAAGTGTTAGCTTAGTCCTTAGCTTTTAACGTTGTAAATGTTGGCTTTTCTAACTTATCATCAGCCTGGGTAGAGCATTTCCATAGTTGCTAATCAGATGCATCTCTTTGAATACTAATCACCTACCAACAAATTGGTTTAATGTCAAAATCTGCATACCAAACACACATTTAAAACCTTTGGCTCAATCTTTCAAAATAAATAGATGCACTTCTGTTTATTTGAAAAACCAAAACAGGTAACTCAATATGTCCAGGTCACATTGACACAGGCTTGAATGTAATTTCCTCTTTCCTGCCAGGTCCAATCCCACTAAATGTCACTCTAATTGATGCAATAAACTGTGACGGTTATTGATGAAAATGAATGCGTCATCCAAGCGTTCTTTGTCAGGTTTAAAGCTTATTTAAAGATGTCATCACTCTGGCAGGCAGACAGTAACAGATTCTGATATTAGGAGTAGAACGCTCAATAAACACTGCATTAGATTAGAATCGGTAAACATTATGCTCTGTGGCGGGTGCTTAGTCGCACATTTTTCTTCCAGTAACAGCGGTGTATTTTTACAACTTGTGAAAATGTAACATTTGTTTGACTCCGCTGTGCAATCAGACACCTTTGTAACATGGGTATATTAGAGTTTCACCTGTTCCACCTCTGCAGATCTCAACTTGTTCTGGGAGCTATCTTGGCACCGTCAAAACAACAAAATCTAAAATAGCAGCCTTTTACAAAATCGCTCATCCAATGCCCATCTAGAAAAATGAGTGCCATCTGGTCAAGCATGGTGTCACAGTGTTTAAGCCTTTCGCCTCAAAGCTCCTGGGTTTGATTCCCATAGAGTTTGCATGTTCTAACTGTGTCTGTAGGTTTACTCCGGTTTCTCCTACATAGCATCCTGTTCAAAGTTCACATTTTAAACATGTCCAGAAAAATTAGCAAAAAATATGAACTGACAAACTATGTATTTGAGAATGTGTTTGTACAGATCTAAACTACAAGATTAGCAATTTTTTATGAATAAGTAAATCATGGTACTTCAAAAATTGCAGCCTCTGAGATTTGCTAATTGTGTCTATTCAAATTGCAACTTCGATACAATTAATCTTGCAGTCGTACCCAGCAGTAAGGAACTAAATCAAATTATTATTATTATTATTATGGGTTTCAGAATAATGAAAAATTTGGAACATTGCCATAGTGATTAATAAAATGAATAATAGTACATTTTCTTTGAGCCACCTTTCGAGACACTCAAGGTCACACAGCAATTTAAAATACAATACACAATAAAATCTAAATATATCTTTTGAATGGAAACACATCCTCAAAATGTTGCAGATAACAGGAGCCTTAAACCATCAACTCCCATTTACAGCATTTAGTAACAAGGACGACATCACTACTGTTACTTTTACTCACAGATTATAGTAACGTCTTTATCTTTTCTTAGGCTATAATATCCAATGCAGCCCACATTTATTATTGTGAATTCCACCAGTGTGGCACACAATCACCACCTTATACTCATCTTTGGCTGCATATTTGTCTGTGGCAAGTTGTGCCATCTCTTGTGGCAGCTGCACTTTCCTCCAAAAGTACACTGAGAGACTGGTTCTTTCACACGGGTTCTTTCACACACAGCCAGTTGTTGGGGGAGTACAAGTGACTACAGTTTGTTAGGAGAAAAAGATCCAAAATTCAGTTTTGACAAGAAACTGACCGATGTAGTTTTTTTTTTTTCCACGGTCGATGCCGATAAAGATTGTGTAGCAGAACCGATAAGCTCAGTCGATATATTTTTGGGTCGTACGTAGGGCAGAATTTGATTTTTCCCCAAATTATGTAATGTAAATTTACTCACCCACAACCCCTTTTTTAACAACAAACCTTTAAGAGTGGTGTAGTCACGTTTTCTACAGTTATCAATTTGCACTGAAATGTTAAAATAAAGCCTTGTGTGTACTCTTAAAGCAGCAGGTCAGACAAAACCAAACATTGGCCGGTGCTGGAGATATATATCGCCAAATGATCTTAATTTTGACACCATATTCTGAACAACCATTAAATGTTATATCTAAGCAGCAACAGGGAAATGTAATGTTCACCATCTCTCATGCAGGACTAAATCTTACAGGTGTTCGTGTTTGTTTGAAACTAACTGAGCAATTAAAGAAGTCTATCGGATTTTTCAGATTGTAGAATTTGTCAATGTAAGGTCAACTAAAGCAAGTCTTTCTCGACTAAAGTCCTGCTGATTGATTATTTCCCTACAGAGGGGACGTGGCAAAACTAAAAAAACTTGCGTATCTCTATGTATCTGACCCAAACAGCACTCACAAGACTACACCTGCACAAGAGTTCATGCAAAAACAACTATTTATGCAAACATATAACTGGAAACGATTATTTTTTTCTTAATACTAATCCATTATCCCAATATACTTATGTGCACAGTGGTACAATGGCAGAGTACCCTGATTTCTCCCATCAGCTCAAAACACAGACTACTCCTCCAGGGTGGTACTCCTGACACAACCAAGATCCAGATAGATGGAGATGGGTCCCCAGGCACTTACCGCTTACAAACAGATTGCCCCAACAGGATTGAAGAATGTATCAAATGCAGATGACATATTTTCCAATAGGACAATAAAGTACACCTTTCTTCAGAATATCAGCATAGTAGGGCAGTCAAAAGTATAGAAAATCGGTTACTAATTGATACTAAAACTAGTTCTGAAAATAGATACTGAAAAGCATGAACAGTTTTAAAGAAATCTTGAACTTTATCAACACCAGTCCAGAACGTCATGGTAATTTAAATAAAGCTCTATTATGTTGTGCTAAAAATTACATTCTATTGTTTAAGGCTTTTTGTTCATCATTGTGGTGTCAAATTGGTATAGAGTATCAAACCTTTTCCCTAGTATCTAAAACAAGTTTGAAATTTTAGTATCGTGACAACACAAAGAGTGTAATAGAAACACAAAAGAGCTATTGTGTGTGTTGTGATGTCATCTGAAAACCAGCGATTTCAACAACCCATTTGGCGCGGTAAATGTTTCCCCTTGTGTCACAGATCAGACACACTCATACTTGCTTGGTACATCTACAGAGCACAGAGCGACTCCATGCCTCTCTCCAGCTGTGCCCGGGAGCTCCGAACGCTGAATCCACATTGGAGCGAGAGGGTGTCATGGCCGACATTGTGCCTGTAATCTCCGGCGACAGCTTGTTAGGCCCGATGCAAAGTCACCTGGGGTTCCCTCTGAATCCTCCTATTTATCAAAGCAGTGGTTCGCTGTTAGCTCCTTTCAGGCTCGACTCCCCGGCTGCACTTTCCAACACATTTAGACAAGCGGCGGAGCTACACAAGCGCGGCCTTGTGAAGCTATCGCGCCAGCTGTCCCACTCAAGGTTAGAGTGGAGCTAGACACATTCACAGAGTCGTTAGGAAGCAGAGAGCGTCCGATGTGCTCAGGCATTCAGCGGGCCGTCCAGGAGAAGGTTTAGGGAGGTTCAATATTGACCTTGTGGATCTGTTTCCTCCAGGATTTCAGCTAAGAGAACAGAGCTAGGGAGGAGGTTGAAAAAGTACTTCGAAAATCGCATTGGTTAAATGGTGCAGGTTTGTTTTTTGATCTGTGAAAGTATTGCCATTAATACACAAGATAGTCTAAAATTTTACCCATATCTAAAAGCTATAAACTGACGTAATAAAATTAGTCTATTACCATAAATATATAAAAGGTAATACAATGGTCTTTTGTTTAAAGATTTAGGCGATATATGGCATTTATGCTCCACAAATTGCATGCAATGAAATGATTTAAATAAAAATAATTTAAGCCACTGTCTCAACAAAATCTATGGGAAGCACTGATGAAATACATTTTTTAGTGAAAGGGCTTTGGAAAATAAGGTGAACAACTGTAAAACACGCGAAGTTACAACACTGTATTTTGGCATGATAGTGGGCTCATAGTAGCTCATCTTGGAGTGCAAATTTAGAAACAGATTAAGTTAGGCATGTTTTTGTTGTTACTATATAGAGTGTTGCTAATTATTGGTACTGCGGAGCTCATGCTATGATTTTGCACAAGAACATCACAAGCTAAATGTATTTCATCTGACAGTTTTAATTCACAACTCCATTAACTATGCTAATGGATTTCAAACAGAGGTTCACACATATTTAAAGGTCTAATAGAAAACAACCATGAATGTCCTGCTCTTGAGAAAGTTTTACAATGCTCTCTTGCTACACCAAATCCTTTTTATGACAAAGTTGGCTGAGTTCAGCACCAGATGTTGCCCTTGCTGTGTAAAGCTTAAACTTGTTATGGCACATTGGCATCAAAGGTTCATTGCCTCACCATAACAGAGAAAGAAAAGAGTAATTCTGCATGTAATAAACTCATCTTGAGTGCAAAGTATTTATAATGATATAATTTTGCTCACAGACAGAGCCTTAGGGAAACAACTGTATGAAATCTCCATTGTATGAAAACCTGACCAGAAACTATATGTCATGGATATTTTTAAAAAGGGACTTATTAAACTTAACACTTAAAGTGTTTGTATGTGATGTATTACACCACAGTTAATGTGTTTCTTTGCTGTGCAGACATTTGTGGACAATAATCAGGCCAAAACATGTGATTAGACCTAAATACTATGATGACATACATGAATTTAAACAGAGTTACATCATTTGTGGATGAATCGAAACAGCATTTTAAATGTGCACAATTAGTGAATCACAAAGGTTGCTACTTTTAAAGTACCATTTTGTGAACAAACAACAAAATATTCTGTCCTACTCTGCAGTAAAACTGTTAAGAACTGCACAAACACGTAATAAAATATGATCCTTTGATTAGTTTATATTTCAGTCTCTGTCAATTCCACTGGACACATTTAAAATGTTTAATGCTAAACTTTGAACCAAATCCTATAATTAAAACATAAATCACAAATCTAATCACAATCACTATGCTTCTCAGAAAAATCACAACCAAATATTTTTCCCAATATATTTAGTCATTCAGCCCTTTTGTGGCGTAACAGATGTATAATGGCATAAAATAACCCATTCATGAACTCTCAAGGCTGTGAGGAGCACTGCTTTTACAAATCCAGTTAAATACATTAGCTCTTACAATACCATAAGAAGGCCCATTATCGTCCCATCTCTGTTTGTGAGCACAAATAGACATCTTCAGTTTGTCATGTATTAGCGTTGTTATGTTGTATTTAATGTTCAAAAGCTCAAACAGAACACAGCAGTGCCGACACTTTACCGTTATTGTGAGCCAAGAAAGAGCTCTGGGACTCTCTCCAACTCTATGAATCCACAATGATAAACACTCTTTCACACACACGCACACACCCAAACACACACACACATGTTTATGGAGCGTAGAGGGGATGCGCAAACAATACACTTTCCACAGATTGCACCAACCCCTCGAATGGTGAAGGACAGAATAATTCAGTGTGCTCAAAATGATGGCCATTATAAACAGTGAATCCGCATCTTTAACTGTCTGTGTGAACACGACAAGTTGCTTCGCGATAAATATTTTTGAATTGGCTTTGCAGTTTTGTTGGCGCTCTGATAAGCGATGACGGCGCCGTGGCATGAGAAGTTACGCAGACAACAATGAATTTTTAATGCATGAAAGATATTGCGTACAATAGAGAAATACAGAAATGGAATAGTCAAGAAGTCAGTGTCAACTCAAAAGACAACTTAAAAGTCAACAGCTTTGCATGCTGTCAGTAAGTGATATTAAAGGAGCTGTATTTGATTTTTGCTATCTTAAAAACGTGAAAAACAGACTATGTGTGTGTGTGTGTGAGTGTTTAATGGGACAGCTAAATTAAATGAGTGATTTATATGAGCTGGATTGGTCTTGTGCTTTACAGGCTTGACAAGCTTTTCTGCAGTAGGCCATTATTCATTCACTGCTTCATTTCCATGGAGATGTTATTGCATTGCCCGGAATGTGCCACAAAATGGCTTTAAACTTATCTGTCTCCATGGAGACAAGCAGGTGATGCAACCAAGTCAAGTTACAGGTCCGATCTGTGGAGAGGCAAGCCGGCTTACAGTAAGAATACAAGGTTTATCAAGGTGCTTTGTTAGCAATACAAAGATTGAATTATGGTATTATTTATCGATCCCAGTGGGGAAGTTTTTCATTGGGGCAGTGTGTGCCACAGCACAGCCCTCAGGGACCCATCTCCAGATCTGGAACTAGACTTGGTCAGAACCACTTCTGCTTGAGGATTGTGCCTATTTGTGCACGATTTAGTTTAATTGGCGAAACCTGAGTGCCTGGAGGAAACTAACAGACACAGGAAGAACAGGCAAAGTGCACACAGACTGGACCCTTGCTGACCAGGAATCCAACCTGGGACCTTCTGTCTGTGAAGCAAGAGTGCCAGACACTCAACAAGTTTAATGTCATACTGTTGAACATTCCAGGAAAAGCAATAACATCTCCATAGTGACAAGCAAGCGATGGACCCCTCGCCAGAAAAGTTACACAGTGCAACTTTAAGAATTATGCAAAGTGGCAAATGCTTATTTATCACTTGTCAGAGAAACAGGCCCTTTCAATTTCTCAGCTTTACACACTGTACGTAGAGCGCAATAATCCATCTTAACTAAAGATCTTAGTAAATACATATTATGTATTGAAATCCCTGGAGAGAGCATCTTTTTGTTCCACTGCACAGCAAAATAACAAAGTACCCGCTCCAAATGGCACAATAACACTACGACGCTCACAGAACAGGCTGAAGGGGGATCCGGTGAGTCAGACCAGTGAATGAACTAAAGAGCACGCTTTACGCCGGACCTGTGGGTTAGCCCTGACCTCTGCGGAGCTCGCTGTGGCATCATTTATCACTGCCCCCGTGGGCGTATCAATAGCTGCGTTAGCTAATCAATTTAGCTAATGAGACTGAGTGGCAGAGAGCACCCACACTGTCCATCTCCATTAGGCCACCAACACCAGTGCTAAGGAACTCAGGAGTTATTCCTCAAAACTGCAGGTAGTAATTTGTCTATACTTGGCTATGAGCAAATTGGCAAGACGACCACATAAAAAGAAATACTTTTTATGTGGTCATCTTTCTTTGTCACTACAATTTATTATGGAATTAATGTGAGGAGTAAGGCTTTGTGGCACAATGGATGGAGCGTTTACCCTTAACCAGAAGATGTCTGGTTTACATTCTGGTATATTGGGTTTATTATTATTGAAGATATAGCAGTGTGTAGTATAATATTCATGAACGCTGTTGCAGCCACATTAAACGTGCCATATATGCTACTTGGAGAACGTGCTTGTCTCTGTGCAGATGTGATTTTTTTTGCCTGGAAAGTTCCACAGTATGGCATTAAACTTATCTATCATGCAGTTAATCAGTTACAGGTGTTGCCTTTCCACAGATCTGACCGATCTTGACCTTGTACCGTCACCTTCTTGTCTTTACATAAATGTTCAGTGATATAATGTGGCACACGCTAAACATAGAAAACTATTTAAAAATGCTTAAGCAAAGCCATATGACATTTTTAGGGTTTCAAAGACTTGCATAGAAACCTTTTGTCCAGTCTCCTGATGGTGCTAGAGGCCTATCCGTAAAGGTCATTTGCATGTCTCGACTCAATATGTTGACACTGCGGGCAAGGATTAACCTACACCGGTTTCCAAGGGCGACGGGGGAACAGTGGGCCCCTTATGTGCCTCACTATCCGACAACACAACACGGTCTCCCAGACACAGTCATAAACATGTGCGGTTAGCATGCTCAAGGCTAGGGCTTGTTTAGGATGATGTATTGGGTGCTAAGTGAACCTTTGCGAGCTGCCTGTTTTTCATTAGTAGTCGCACCTGTAATGTGTTTATATTTAGAGTGGGGATGGGACATAATAACCATTGCAGTGCCTTGTGAAATCGGACACTTAAAGCTGCAACAGGAATGATTATGACCCCTATCTTGTCATTCTGCGCAGACGGCGCTCAATTGATGCGTCGTCCTCTAGGGGGAGCAAGGCCGAGATGATACTGCCAGCAGTGAAACAGCGCAGGTCTTGATCTAATAACGGGCTGAATGTACAACAGACGTGTTTTGCACCAGAGAGGCACTTTGTTCCATGTAGGCACAGCAGAAATACGGGTGTGAAAGAGAACCTTGTTCATTAATTGGCCTATAATATTTGTCTGGTTATCTAATTTATATGTAATTTATGCAAAATTACATTTTTTAAGAATGATTAATTATTTTAAACATAAATAAATTGCGCTCAATTGATAAACAACGGCTTCCACCCCCACACGTTGCGTAGTGCATCAGTGCTCTGAGGGGCATAATTTTGACCATGTTGTTTTGACATAATGGAGCCTATATTTGCACAGCAGCTGTTGTTCCTTCTGTAATTAAACAGGGAGCGTAAAGTAGGCCCACATTTAAGTCTTTACAATCTAAACTAGCTATAGGACTTTAGTCTGTGTCACTTCTCTCTCTCCGCAGCATGTTTAAGTTGCACAGAGCCACTATAGAAGTCACAGTTTAAACAGAAACAGACCGAGGGCACAGTTGGGAGCGGTTTTGATTCTACATTGTGTTATACAATCCACAAGGACTTGATTGTCTCTCTTTTTATATTAGAACCTCAGCGATTTATACAATAACCTGCATGGGGAGTGTTGCAAACTTGTTTACAGCCTATATTTCGTATTTTTCTCCATTCGATTTTCAATATAAAGAGCGGGAGTCCACTTACACAAAAGACCATTCTGCAAAAGCATTTCTGTGATGCGTGCTTTATGCGTGTGCCTGCACACTGCGCTGATGTGTGTGCTATAGAACAGACCATATGACCTAAACCCCTCTTTACACTGCACCTTGTCTACAGCTGCTCGCAAGATATGAACCATTATCTCTGAACAAGTTTGACTGCTTCTCATGATGGCAGCTGGGATAAAGTTTAATGGTGATTTACATGCCTTACACTTGTACAATTATGTTTTATTTGACAAAACTGTATGTAATAAACTGTAATATGGACCCATTTACAGACATTTTAAAAAACAAGACATAAGAGGTTTAAGGGAGAGTAGACAGACTGCTTTGGCGCTGCTGTGTGAAGTACTTAATACAAGTATAATGTTCATCTTTCCACTTTCCTTGTAAGGGCAGAGACAAGTTAAATTTTTCTACTTGTTGCATTGTTATTTTGAAATGGAACAGTTTCAATCAACTGCCATTTTAACCACAAAAAGGTTGAACATTCAAATTCTTGTTTTCGTGCATGTATTCCAGTAGTGTTATCATGATGCTAAAATATCAAACTCGATTTTAATACGGAAAAAAAGGCTTGATATTCAATACTGATTTCAATAGACAATAAAGAAATGCTTTCTTAAACAATATAATGTAATTTTCAACAAAATAAAACCTATTTTCAATTATTATTATTGTTATCATTATTATTATTATTATTATTATTATTATTATTATTATTATTATTATTATCCAATTTGTTTTAGCCTTAATACTTCAAATGTCTAGTCAAGATACCAATTTGAGCATTTATTATACTGTATGGGATTTGATCATTTTTGACCCTATACTCCAAACATTTTAACCTTACATAATTTTTATTGAATTCGACAATTCCTTTACTAAATCTTCAACTTAATATGAACTGCAAAATCTTTTTCCAACTTGTATTTACTACCACACACTGAACCAAGCTATCTGGATTACATTTGCAGCGTAGCCCCCGTGAAGTCGCTGGACCCCCTGTGTCTTATCCGCAGACAGAGGCAAACCAGGGCTGCCTCTCCACACTCAAGGGCACTGCGCAAATGTCACAGTCCCTCCAGGGAGCGCACACGGCATCAGCGCTAAATCTATTACCAATACATAAACACAGAAACACACACACAGGCTGTAGGGGACACGGGTGGAGGGGTACAGGCTCTGAATATAGTAAAAGGTTGAATGGTTAATTTGATATAACAGCAACATATACATGGCTTACAAGCATGTATTTTAGCCTCTGAACAGAATTAAAAAAAAGAAGCTTAACTAATCACCCAGTAAAGTTGTGTGTACCCTTTCTTTGTCATTACTTGGGCCAAACCAAACCGTCTGATGTAAGTGGGCACTTTTTTATATAGTGCTTTTCCACCTTCAAGGCACTCAAAGCACGTTACATCAAGGAAACACTCACCCATTCAATCGCAGTGTACGCAGACACTAGGGGACCAGTAGGTTAAGTGTCTTGCCCAAGGACACAATGACTGTATTCACCTATGGCCAACTTGTGGGTCGGTAGATCTGACCGCTCAACCAATGATGTTTATGTTAATAGCGGGATTCAAACCACCAACCTTCATATCGGTGGACAAATGCTCTACCAACTGAGCTACTGTCACCCTACTGGACTCTTGGAATATAAATTGTTTTATATTTAAAAAATCTCAAAAAATACTAGAAAACTAAGCAAAACTCCATGAAATAGTCCAACTTATGATATAAATTATGATATATTTAAACTGAGCACCACAGTGACCAGAACAAATAATAAACATGTTTAAAGTGTCAAATCAGCTTAATGAAAAATATGGCAAATTCTTGAGCGTTCCATAGTAAAAAAGGATTCAAAAAGTATTTTTCTGGACTGTAAGTTGTTTCTAGGAAAGGGGACAAAACATCTTCAATTCTTAATCTTTACTTTTTCAAACCTTTGTAACAAATGTTTTAAATTTCTAAATATAGTTGTAGTATGGCAATAATGTATGTTGAAAATGTAACATAAATCAATTAACCATGCCATTCCACTCAGTTAATACTACTAATACTGTTGTGTCTTTGGGCAAAGGGACCCATCTGAACCACATTTGAACCCAGCAACAATGAAAGAATGGAAATGATTTGTTCCCATTCACTACATCTTGAACCCATTTACAAATAAAGAGATTATAACCACCATATACTCCACAACCCTTCTGCCAGTAGCATTCTTGAAGCTATTACTAATCCAATTCTACCGGCATTCCAGGTTACAAGATTACCGGATTAACAATAGACGATACAGCATTTATCAACAAAGCTCCCAGCGAGATTTTTTTTCAGACTAGCTGCTGAGAAAGTGCTCTCAATGAACCTTAATGCTAAAAATGATCTATGTAAAATCTTTGGGTGTGACATTTAATATGGCCAGGTTGTTGATCTAACTTCAGATGAACTGTTCTTCTATTTGTTTGTATAATGTGCTGCTGTGTCAAATTGTCTAATGTTTCTGCTCCTTCCTTTTCCTGTAGATTCTTTGATTAACCTGCCAAAGGACTGAAGATGGAAATTAGCCACATTGCTATAATTTTCAGATACAAGTTGTCCCTTATAAAATAAATTCAAGTCTTCTTAAAATCTTAGAATCCAACCTCAAAGATCCAAGGCCTCAATAACACTGAGATGTTACGATGACATTGGTGGTTTGAAAGGACTGGAATGGGTTCACTTGTGCATTATCAGCCATCAGCAATTTTGGCAATTCTTGAACCTCGCCCTGGAGAGGTTTAACCAAGCTTGAAACTTGACCCTTGACCTTTGTCGCTGTTTCAAAGGAGGAAATGGCGTCCATGGTCGATGCTGGAATTTCAATGGTCTAATCTCGTTTAGAAAAGAGAGATGGCTGACAGCGATGTTCTGTGTGTAGATAAAGGGTCGTTATTGATTCTTTTCTGTAGAGAATAACAGTCTGATATCATAAGCAACAAAGCAGCTAAATGGGATTGAGATTATCTTCAATAAAATATTTCATTGCTTTGCCACTTTCCTAATGATAAATAAAAAATATATTCAGAATTGATTGTGACAGTGAGTGATGGGGCTGCACAATTTGAGTTGGCGAAAGTCTCAAAGGCAGTATTTTGATAGTATGGTACAATGTCCTTTAAATAAACTTAACGAGAAATTTTTATAGGAAAAAATGTGTTGTTCCTGTAATTTAGACCATGTTCTGAAATGCATATGATTCTAGTATTAGTTTTTCATATTTTAGTCTTCTTTCAACTGTTAATGTTTCTGAAGTTCTGAAGTACAATGTGAACTCAGAGCAGAATTGTACTTTTAAAAACAAATTGCAAAAATCTTACTTGTCAGAAAAATCGTAATAAGAGTTTCCCCCCCAAATTGTGTAGCCTTAGTGGTTGCTGAAAATTTTACTCCAAATAATACATGCAATAAAAATAATGAATTAAGGTTCAAGGTTTTTCTCCTTCTAAACTTTTTATTCCCAACTTGATACACTAACCAAAATTAGCACACGTAACTCAAAAGACCAGTCAAAAAGCCAGACCTTGTTAGCACATATCACGTTTTCAAAGCCTCGTCAACGTGTGCACATGAAGCAGCAATTCAGTGTCGCCGTTGTGAATGGGGCACTCCTCAAGGACGTGGCCCTAGAGCGGACGCATGAAAAGACTCAGAGAGGAGGTGACAGCCCGCAACCACCCGGATAAAAGCTCCATTGACTCCTTTGTTACGTCGAGTTAAAAAGCCCCTAAGTGTTAGCTTGCGCTTGGTTTCGTCCGCGGTCCACATGCTCTGGAGCGGCCGTCTGCTGGTAGGTACGACGCCCTTTGACCTTTGAATCAGCTCGAAGCCAATTCACTTTTCTTTTGTCTTTTCTGGGGGTAACCTAGCAACGCCCCGTCCCCGCTGCGACAAAGTGTGTGTGAGTTTGCGCTGCCGGACCAATTTCCATGGTAACGTTGCGTGTGTCCTACAATCGCCGACAGCACTTGTGAGAACACTTACCTGAGAAGAGTTTGGATGGAAGCTAAACAACAATAATAATACGCCATCTGATGTCATTGGAGGCTTTAATGGTGGACAAATAGAAGGAAGGTGCCCAATTAGTCTGGAGCAGAATGGAAATAGACTAGACTCTAGTACAATGCAGTTCAGGGACAAGCAAACTATTCAGACCTGAGGGACATCAACTACTACTGTGCCATTCAGTTATCTACAGGCCTTTATGGACAATGCCAGGAAAAATATAGATGTAACAACACAATCCTAACCAGATATCAATGCTACAACACATACATGTCTATATTTATAGTACTCTCTAACAAGCTGGTGACCATTACACGTAAGAAGATTTCAGGCTCCTAAAATACAAATTAATTCTAAAGTCATTGCAAAGTAATTCTTAATAACTGTCTAATTGTATGTTTAAGTACTTTCAAATTTCTTTTTTTTGTGCAAAACCTTTGTGGGAATTGAATCGTGATCTAATCACTGTGATGATCTGCAGTTTTGTTGGTATTGTCGTGTTGTGGGAATATTTCAGATTGGGACTCAATACGCTATAATTCCATAATTCATCCATAATTCAAAAGTTTATCATAAAAGGCACAATATATACGTTTCTAGAGGTATTACGTTACCTGCATGATTCCATGGAAGTAGAAAGTTAAAACCATACTTCGGAACATTCTCTATGGAGGTAGATATGCTTTATGCCAGGAGCAAAATTTCCATGAAAACAAGCAGGAGGAGGCCAACCAGGAGTCAGGTCTGCGGAGATGCAAACACGCTCACAATAAACATTGTTGTTTTTTGGGGGGTGTGGAGTCTTTTTATTTATTTATTAATTTGTTTTGCCAAAAAGTTACATACTGTGGTTAAAATAAGTAAGTTCAAACGAGAAATTTAAGTGCAGAAGAAATGAGAACGCCCATGACACAACAGGTCTACTATTTATAGAAATGGGGAACAAATTTGAACAGCAAAAGCAGAAATTGTATGCCTGGCCTTATAACCTTAAGTGTGTTTATGTCTGTGTAATCTCTCAGTCCTCCAGGTCTGATCCATAGTAAAAGACGAAGTAGAAGACGAAGACGAAGAAGAACTGAAGAAGCGGCTTGAATGAGTAGCAAAACGTCCTCACTCCTACAACGCTTTGTCCAGTTGACAGATTTAACTTTGACAGTTACATATGTGCATTTATTTACTGTAGTAAAATCTTTGTCATTAAATTTGCTTTGCATCACAATTCAATGGTCACCTCCTTCTCTTTTATTACACCTAATGATATCATATCTAAAATGAGCCGATGATTCAGTGCTAGTTGTCATCCTTCAATTATCTTCAACTATTTGTGAGTCACACTCCCAAAATACCCCTACAACAAAAATAAACACATCCTAACTACTATGAATAGCCTCCATAAGCAGTTAGCAGCCATTTGACTAGCCGTGTATTACTTTCACAGTTATGATTTGAGCTAATAATAGGTATAGCAGCAGTAGCATTTTGAATGGGCGACGGGAGGCAAATGTCTTTATGATAACCTTTAGCGGTGCAGTCGACATTAGCGGTCCCATTACGAGGCAGACGCTCTAATTCATTAACACACTGCACGGGCGCTAAGGAATATGGGCCATAAAACAGCAGCGATGGGCAAAATGAGAAAATAAACAAGAGAGAAGGCTGTTTCATTTCACAAGACTCACGGGGCCAATGGTTACTAAATCTGATGTAAACAGACAGGCGACTGTGCATGGTTGCCTTGTATTAGTTTTAAGAATATAATATGAAGGTGAACTGTTAGATGGATCAGAGTGTCAGTGTTTTAGCAAGTGCTGGTTTGATGAATGTCATGGTAAAGGCTGCAAGTAGTCAGCATTTACCATTATTTTAATCAAGATTGTTTGTTAAATCCAAAAATGCACATTATATTGGGTCATTTTCAATGCATTTACGCTCTGCGTGTGTCCAGATAACAAGTATTATTCAAAACTACTAAATAATTCACTGATTATTTCAGTTGTATATATGTGATTATTGTGTTTTGCACAGCAGCAGATTCATTGTTATATCATTGGCATTTAACGTGGTTTAGAGTCATATCCACTGTACGAATATACAATTAAATTTTACTTTTGGTTTTATATAATAATAAATACATTAAAACGTGAATTTAAACAAATCATTTTGTGAATTCATTTTCGAACGAATTAGTTCCATTAGATCATCATACATTGTTTGAACAGGTGCCGTAGTCCAAATCTGTGAAGGGTTGTCTCAGCATGTCCTAACTAAGATTCAGTTGTTTCAGTACAAAATTTAAACTCATCCAGGATCAACATTTGAGAGAAGACTGAAATAGGAATTGCTAAACAAATACAATACAGTGGTCCCTCGTTTATGGCGGGGGTTATGTTCTAAAAATAACCCGCAGTAGGCGTAATCTGAGAAGTAGTCAGCTTTACATTTTACAACTATTATATATGTTTTAAGGCCGTAAATCCCCTCACCACATGCTTTATACACTTTTCTCAGACAGACATTAATATTTTCTCACATTTCTCTCTTGTTTAATTAATAGTGACTCACATTTATTTCACAGTTCCTGTGACCGCGCTTCTTCGTCCTGGGTCCTGGCGCCGCTCCGCTGTAATGTCGATTGAACATTTATGTAAATTTGGCTGAATGCATTCTGTGCGGGCTGAGGACTGGTTTTGTGTTGTCCATTGGTGTTACTTGTGTATTTTTATTGAAGAGAAAATAACTTCCACTGGACTCCGATGTAGTAAAAGAGTTACAAAATTTTACACAGCTTTGCAAAATCCTTTTAACAGAAGTAATCAAACCAAGTTATTCTCTAAAATAAACAATACTATGGTAAGAAAACCATTTGGCTCTGTCTTTATGCGCTGCCTCAACTCAGCATGTTTCTCAAGCGTGTGCTCTTTTCCTCATGAGTGCTATCGCTCTTAAAGTGATGGTAACGTATTTACGTAAAACTTAAATAATAACAGTTCTAAGATATTTTAACATCAACATTGATACAATAAAATAAATGTAGCTTATGTATATAAATCAAACATTAAATCTTTCATCCATCCATCCATTTTCTTCCGCTTATCCGGGGCCGGGTCGCGGGGACAGCAGTCTAAGCAGGGACTCCCAGACTTCCCTCACCCCGGACACGTCCTCCAGCTCCTCCGGTGGGACCCCAAGGTGTTCCCAGGCCAGCCGAGAGACATAGTCCCTCCAGCGTGTCCTGGGTCTTCCCCGGGGCCTCCTCCCGGTGGGACATGCCCAGAACACCTCCCTAGGGAGGCGTCCAGGAGGCATCCTGAGCAGATGCCCGAGCCACCTCAACTTGTTCCTCTCGACGTGTAGGAGCAGTGGCTCTACTCCGAGCTCCTCCTGTGTGACCGAGCTCCTCACCCTATCCCTAAGAGTGCACCCGGCCACTCTGCGGAGGAAGCCCATTTCAGCCGCTTGTATCCGCGACCTTGTCCTTTCGGTCATTACCCAGAGCTCATGACCATAGGTGAGGGTAGGAACGTAGATTGACCGGTAAATCGAGAGCTTTACCTCAGGACTCAGCTCCTTCTTCACCACAACGGACCGATACAGCGACCGCATCACTGCAGATGCTGCACCGATCCGCCTATCAATCTCACGCTCCATCCTTCCCTCACTCGTGAACAAGACCCCGAGATACTTGAACTCCTCCTGGAGTGGAGGAGTTAAATCTTTCAATATGAAATTATTCATGTACACATAAAACAGCATTTAAAACAAGAGAGTATATTAGTCACAATAAAAAAAATGATCCCTATTATGATTAAAGTCCCTGTACCCAATTGTTCTCCATGTATTTCAGCAAAATGGATCTTGACCCAGTAAAGATATATGGGGTCAAATATATCAGCAGCATGCTGTAAACTGCTTTATAATTATATGGAGTAATTATGTAAAGCATTTTATATATAATTATGACCATGCAGTAGCAAAACAAACTACAAAAATATTTTCCCTGCTCTAAGCCAGGTGCCCTTTCTGAAGCTGCTCTCTCCATACATCCAAGCAAAGTGGACACTGGCTTGTGGTGAATATTGCTGAATGTCCATGAGTTGTCATGGTTCTTAATTTTCCAAACAACAAAGCAAGGCAAATATTAAGCTAATTCTATATTTCAGTTGTATTACTTTTGTCCTTTCTAAGTAAGCCACCAAAGCATCTGCACAATGAAGCAATGATATGTGTATCTTTTGAAATGGAACAAAAGAAAATGGATTAGCTGCTACCCCCAATTTTCACGGCATGGTTCTTGTAAGAATATGTGGCTATATAAGACGCAAGACAAATCTAGTGAGAGCAGATGGTTTGGAATAATTTGACATTGACTAATTCAGTGGCACAATGCATTACTTATTACAGTCTGTACAGTGTCTGGCGCTAATGCTTTTGCTAACGTCAACAAATCTTTAAAAATGACTTCCCTCTGCAAGAAATGTGTCCTATGAGTGAGCACACGAGATCACATTCTTTATTTCGTTATCTTTATTTATACAGGGGGACTCGATGCGAGCACTTGGGCTCTCTTTTTTATGGGCGCCCTGTTTAAAATACAATACAAACAAAACAAATAGGTCCATAAGTCCATATAAAACTTTAAAAATAGGAGCAGGTGTGGGTATTCAGTTTGTTACCAAATTATTAAATTGTGATTGTATCATGGCCAAAATAATTAACAATTATATCACGATAATTATGAAAGCTGCTGACAGTTTAAAATGTTCTGGATATGAATAATTATCCCTTTAATATTATGAACAGGTTCCATATTTAAACAGCTGGTTTAGTATTGTGCTTTGTTATAAGTGAACACAAGTATGATTTAGCAACGTCATGGAGAAGTAGTTTTTTCTGCACATTCTGGCTATATATTCTGGTTTATCTGTTGTCGATTAACACGATTATATAAAATGTCACACGAGCGATTAATGGCGACCTTTTTATCACAATAAAAAATATTATTGTTTATTGTCCCATCCCTAGTCACCAACATATCCAAATTTGGTTTTCCTTGGAGTGTTTTCCATTCTTGTGATGCAAAACAGCAAACGCCCTCTTTCCCGTCTCAGTTTTGGTGCGGCTCATCCTTAGCCTTATACAGTTATGTGATCTGGTATTAAATGTTCCGGTATCAATGATTAACAAGAAGGTGAGGTATTCAAGCCTCTGTATCCAAATTGTATGCTGCAGTTTTACTTTCTTTAAGTTATTTTGTAGCTGCTACAGTCATTTTGTCAAATCACTAGATGTATATTGTCTTGGGCCATTTTATTAAGTCACATTCAAACCAATGAGTGCTTGCAGTGCTCCCTATTATGATTAATCAGATACACAACCAACCAAATTTCACAATATATTAGTAAGAAGGAAGAAGAAAAACTCAATTTCGATATTAAGGAACAAACTTGATTACAATAGCACAATAAAGATTAAAAAATATGTTCCTTTTATAATAGCAGCTTGATTGTCATAGTAATAGTAACTTTCATGTACAAATACAAATATACAAAACAATAGTACTTTCTTTATCTTAGTATATGGTCTTATGTTCTGATAAAGACCAACATCACACTGAAACTGTTCAGGAAAGCAAAAATTTTGTCATGTGAATGTGACTTTTTTATTACCAATACCGAGGGCTGTGCCAAAAATTGACTGAAAAAGATCGATAGATAACAATCAAAATGTTGGTCGATCTCAATGATAAGGTAAGAGTATTTGAATCGACAGGTCTACAGCCAATCCTGAGCGTGTGGTACTTAAGAGGAGTTATGCTCTTTTGTTTAGGTGAAAGCTTTGAGTCAGGGCCACAGCGCGCCTCTTTATGTCTCCTCACGTGCCCTTGTGTTTCACAGATTTTGACTTAAATCTGCTCTTTGTGCAGTGCTGTCTGCTCCCCCCTCCCTCTCTCTGATTCAGCTCCTCACGTTCTCTGCTTTCTTTCTATCCTCTGGTGCTTCTTATCATTATAATCTAAGTTACGGAAAGTAAATGATTATTTTCTCACCATTTATGAGTGAAACTTAAGACCTCATTTACCTAATGCGTGCATGCTTTTAACCTTAATATATTAATATTAATATTGTACAAAAGCAATCCAAACTTTAAATTTGTATTTATCCATAATTATTGGTGATATTAACATAAAATAAAAAGAGATTGATCAACGTAGGGAAAAGGGAACTTTTTTCCTCATTTCGCCCTAGCTCTAATGATACCTCAAATGAGTATCTAGTTTTGATATTAATTTTAGTATTGATTAGTATCTGATTTTCAACACTTTTGACAACTCTACAATACAGTAATGAAAACAAAATATTTTCCCTGCATTAACCCAGATGACAAAAATGACTTCCCTTGGCAATAACTGTCCTATGAGTACACAGGATCACATTCAAGCCTCTGTATCTAAATAGTATGTTGCGTTCTTACTTTCTGTGAGTTACTCTGTACCTGTCACGGTCGCTAAATGGGGCAGAGGTGAAGGAGGGTGAACGTGGCTCGTGAAGTGTTGTCAGGGGGTTATTTTTGAAGTTTTGGAGTGAGGCGTTTGTCATGCGGTGATGTAAGTGTCTGTCATACGTGACATCTGTGCCGCAGAAGCTGGTGGAGACTGACAGCTCATGCGCAGCGGACAGACAAAGCATCAATCACAGGCTCTTCTCAGACGTGCTATTATGATGGGATCAAGTACGGCTAAGGTGCGTCTTCAAAAAGGGTGAAAAGCATCATTTCTTCAGCTTTATGTTTAAAGGCCCAGCACCCAATTATTTTTCCCGTGTTTGAGTAGAATTTGTGTCTTCTGTTAATGTATTTTAACAGACACATACCTATGAGAATGAAATTAAAGTAAACCTTGGTCTGAAAAAAATTATATATTAAAATAAAAAAGAAATAAAATTGTGTTGCCCTAGAACAGAAAGGTATATGTTGGTGCATTGCTAGTCGATAGCTTTACCGCGATGCAAAAGGTAAGTGAGGAATAACTTTGGACCACTGCAAACCATCTAGAGCAGGGGTCTCAAACTCAAATTAGCCGGGGGCCACAGGAGGCAGAGTCTGGTTGAGGCTGGGCTTATCAGGTATTTAAAATTTTCTCAAACGTCATCGCTGTTTTCAACATATATGAGGAAATATGCCAATTCTTGTGGATTTTATGGATATACATTTTATGGATATAACATACATTGTTATTTGTTGAATCTTTTGCGACGGGAGGACACAGCGCGAGTGACACATGGTAAAGCCACACTAACATTAAACTTTCATATTGTCCTGCGGGCCACAAAATATCCTCTCGCGGGCCACAATTGGCCCCCGGGCCGTGAGTTTGAGACCCCTGATCTAGAGTGAATTAGTTCTGTTTTTCATGTTTACAAGACAGTAAAAACAGGAACTTTAAGTAGGAGTGGTTACTTAAAGTAAGAGACTTTAAGTAACCAGGACCTGGTGATAGAAATTGTATCCATTTGACGATGTTTTATTTTGATGATTTTTTTTTTAAATATTGTTTCAGTTTTCAGATATGAGTGAGATGAGTTTGTTTCTATTTCATGCAGCTCTATGCTCAAACACAGACACTTCTCCACACTCTTTCTATTGATCACTCTGCTATGTTATGAGTGAGAGACAAGTGGATTTAGCCACTGTTTGAATTGTGATAAAATAGTGATCTTGGTTCTAGAAAATTGTGATAATTTATTTTTATTTTTTTTGTATCACCTAATCCTATATATAGGTGTGACTTTCTTGTTGTGAGCTAAATAAGACACTGTGCTGCTGGTTTTGAACAAGATCATGTTAGATCAAGATAGATTAATCTTAATGTAATGTCTATAAAAATATCGTATCTTAAAAAAGTTATTACCATATAATAATAAGAAAAAATAAACTTGACTTCATTTGTGATGGCTCAGATCTGGTTATTGTTACCAGGAGACTAAAAATACCAACTTTGTTCATATTACCTACTCTTATTTTGTTCTGTCCATCTCAAATTACACAGACTTTGTAACAATATTTTACTTCTAAGCATTCTACCTCAAACAACCTTTCCTTTTACTCTCCTATCAAGTATGCCTTTGAAAGTAAGTTTGAAGTATCATTGAACCGACATCCAAATCTAAAAATAATACAATGACCTCAAAGTGATTGCATAAGTACTTCGCTGCAGTTTTCATCCCTCGCTATAACTCCGCTAATCCCCACCACGCCACTGCTGAAATATGCCCCGACGCCTTGTAAGCGCCGCTCTGGGTAGCCACTTACAATCGTACCAACCTGTCTAAAATAATGTGGCGATCGCTTAATATCATAATGCGTATAGTGACTCCTAGCCTGCCTGTAAGCCCTGGCTATTCCATTACACATACAAGGTCGGGGAGACGTGCCGACTCAGCGTTGCCATTTTCAAAAGCTAGTGTCCTTTCTTCCTTGTTAGCGATTTTCCTTTCATTGCGTCTCATGGCTGTCGGGCCTTGGACACTTTCACGGAAATGAGCGCTATATTAAATGACGCTAGTGAGGAAGTCACTGTCAAAATTGGGACTTGGGTTACACAAAAGGGGGTTTCTAAGACGGGGAAAGGTTGACATGTCCATGCTAACTGAATGAAAATTGTCCGGGATCCGTGTGTAGCCGTAGCGTTCATCATGGCTACATTGATTAGCTTGCACTCACTGTATTGATTTTGCGTCACGAGTTCTATTGAGATGCGCGGCCATAGACTGCAATCACTCAAAAGGCAGAAGTGTTCGGTGTATCTGGAATTCACTCAATGATAGGGCCACGTATCTGCTTTGTGCTAAAATTAATACATGTTTTCAGGGCGATCCACGGCAAGTCGATTTGTGCTGCTCTGGACAGAAAAGGCTTCTTTCAGACAGTGTGCAACAACTAGTTTTTTGGTTTTTTTTTTTTATTTTTGATAGATTCTGTGGATTTGAGGGCTTAATGATTTGGGAAAACATAGTGATTAGATTTGGGATTTGTGTTCAAAGTTTACGTTTCAAACACATGCAGATGAACTGATGGAAAGACTGAAATATGAACCCGCAAACTAATACAAGAATCACTTCAGAACATGTTTGCACAGGTCCAAACTGCAGGGTTAGCCATTTTTGCAGAATAAGAATAATGGTGGTACTTGATTCAATTCGATTACGATTAATTGTGGAGCCCTAATGGGTTTTTTCCCCTCTTTTTCTTGAAATCTGTGAAGTAAGCGCAAGACGACAGTGATGTTAAGTTTTACCTTTGTCGGCAAGTAAACATAAACACTGCCTGGAGCTGAACTGAAAGCTTTTGACAAAACAAAATATAGTGAGACATAACAAGGAATTATGCTGCGTTTGGTGCTTAGAAACGTCAGTGATGCTATGAGAGGATGATGATTGTGGCAGAGTATGGTGGAGAGGAGGAGGAAATGGAGATGCTGAGGATGGTGATGGTTCTGCTGCTGTGGTAGATGGTTTTAAGCGCAAGGAAGAAAGTCTTGAGAGTGGGGAGAGCAATTGGGAGGTACTGGCTGTTTCAAGGTGAATAGGTGGGAAATAAATATACCTTATAGGCTTTTATGTATTGGTTGGTGGTTGTTAAGAGGAGGAAATGGACAGGTTGAGGTGGCTGATGGTTCTGCTGCTGCTGCGATGGAGATGGGTGGAGGCGCATGACGGCATAAATGGCGTAAATCTAAACTACGACTAGATTTATGCTTGCTGGCTTTGTTTGATCATTTGATAATTGCTTGATTTTGATTTGATTCCAATATATCGTGCAGCAGCGTCATTCTGATTGAATTTATGAGTTCAGGTTCTTCTTCTCAAACTTAGATATTCAGCCAACATACCATGCACCTTCTAGTCTTTTAAGTGTAATTTGTGTGCGTGATGTGTTATCATGGTTCTCCTTATGTCCTGGCATAGCTCTGGTAGCGTGGCAGCTGCCGTGGATTCATCACCTGAGTGAAATCAAAGACTGCAGGAAGCCGATCCTCTCTCTGTGTGCCGCTCTGGCCGTCCAACGATCCGCTCCCTGCCAAAGCCGTAATAGAATCTCACCGCAGCCCCAGACCATTTGTCCTGGTGCCAACCGGTTCCACTTTACCCTCACATGAGCCCACATGAAGGGGAAGTCGGGCACTGTTCCCCCAGTCAAGACCGCGGAGCAGGGGTGGGTGGAGTAGCCAGGATTTGCACTGTTAAGTTAACTCAAAAGTATTACTCGAGTGGAACTAAAAAGTAGTCCCTCATGAATACTCAAATAAGTCAAAAAAGGATCTTTTGTATATCAGCAGTGTTACAAAGAACATGAAAATAATGGTAACTTTTACAGTAAATATTTATTTTTAAAAAGCCTTCCTTAAAGCACCAATATTTTATCACAATACTGTTCCAAACGTTACGAAACTGAGCCAACAAGATCAGTAAATACTTGTATTATATTCATTGACTGGTTGAACCAATATTTTAGAACCAGCCACTACTTTTCTATTTTAAAATGTGTTCATGTTGCCTCATATTTTGGCAAAGTCTTAAATAGTCTTAAAATCTTAAATCAACTTTTTGGATTGTAATCATTGCTTTTTCCTCCATCATGTACTAAAAAGTTGTTTACAATCTACTCTTCAATCACAATTATTCAGAAACAAAAAGCTCATAATAACTGTCCATTCTACCCAGTACACAGCACTAGCCTGATTTACGTTTAGCCATTAGCCACTCTTAAAACAGCATTAGAGCCTTTTCCCCCTGCTGCACGGCCTTGAAAGTAAAAGAGGAGACACCCCCTATTAAGAAGAAAGTGATAGCTGTTGAAAGGCGACCACAAAAGGGCGCATTAAGTATTCAGCAGCCACATCAGCCGGAAAAACCAACTGAGCCATGGATGAAGATAATTAACCGGAGATTTACCATCCTAGAGCTATGCCTCTCTTCCACATATGAATTCCGAGAGCTGGGGTGATTAATGGCGGCGCGGGGCTCGGCTGGAGCAGGGGATAGTGGGAGGAGAGTCAAGGCCGGTAGTGGAAATGGTTCCCCCAGGCGCTATGGTACATCTGGTGCACAGGTGACCTACACGGGGGTACGTTCAGGACGATACCGTACAGTCCGATCTGAACGCTGAATGGATAATTAATCTTATCAAGGGCAGAAGTGAGCAAGCAGGAAAAGTAAAGTGAATGAGGATACAATAGCGCATATAGACGAGGGATGCAAGATTAATTGATATCGTCTAAAAAATTGGAAACTGGAATGGGAAATCGCAATGGAAGCAATTATGTTGGTAATATGTTTTGCGTAGAAGTTAATATCACTATGGAGGTCTTAGTATAGTATGTCAAATCTGGTTTGTACCAGGTTCTCAATCAACTAGGCCTATGACAATAATTATATTGACTTTTGATTGTTGTTTATTATATGAAAGTAGGAACAATATTTTTTTGGTGGTCAGTATTTATTGTGTGTACATTTTCTTTGCACTACTGGGAAAGTTTTGGTTATTGTTTGGCTATAAAATAAGATTTAAGCCATAAAAGGTTAAATTAATAGTTTACATGTGAAATGAGTCATAGAAATTCAGTACTAAAGTGTTTCTTTATGCTGTTTATTTATTGAAACTCATAATTTTTTAAAATCTGCTCTTGGGTTAACTGCTCTTGGGCGTAACATAAACTAGTTGCAATATTATTGCAATATTATATATATATTTATTGTCTATATTTACTTCAGCAATGAAACGCATTTCAATTTTTTTTTATCATGACCATGCCTACAGTCAACCTCTCTACACAAGTTAAGATTCAATTACTAAATTCAAAAAGGCAAAGTCATCATTGTTGCATTTTAAAGTAGCAGTGTTAGAAATGTTGAAATCCTGGTCAGTTGCTATATATTAAGTCTTTTAAGTTTTTTTCTTCTCTCTCTTCTCTTCTTCTTGTTGATTTTCCATCCATCATACTGCACTGATGTGTCTCTAAGCGGTTGCCGATGGATCAATAGAGAAGGGCTGCTGTAGTCTTCACTTTAGCCTCTTTAAAATCAGCCCGTAATGGCCTCACTCACCAGCTGCGTGGGAATGCTCTTTTTCTTTTACTATTTGGAGATCCGGGTCTTTGAAGCTGCTCCAAGTACATTAATATCCAAAAAAAGGTCCAGAATTGAGTCATGTAAATAATTCTCCCATGTCAACTGCCTAGTATTGACATCAAAGACGGCGATTTTTTGGAAAGATGTGAAAGCAGCGTGGTGTCGGAAAAGACAATTTTCTGAGCAGGAATTTTCACATCTACGTTTACTATTCAGGGTTTAACACAATGGTTTAAATGTCAGCTCTGTTTACTTTTTCCTAGTGGTGGAAAAAACGTCTGATTCTGACTACACTTTCAAACTGTGTGACATAAAAGTACAAAATACAAAATGATGTTAATCTCTGGCAAATAAATAAATAAAAAAAAATTTGCATCTACATAACAGCACATATTGCGGCACTTCTCTATGACAGCAGCAGAACAGTTAGCCTCCTCAGCATCTCCATCATTGCTTACTCCTCACTAACAATATGGTGCTAAAAATGAATCCTGATCAGATCCCCGTGGCAATTTTGATCATTGGACAAACACCTCTCTATCCACTCTCCCTATTGGACAGTCAGGGTTGGCAGGTGGAGTTAACTAGGGTTTGTCATATATTGCTGTTAATACTGGAATCAGATATATCAGGGGATGAGTTCATATATCAGTATCAGTTTTTCTACAGATTTACACAATTATCTTGTCTGGAATTCAGAATACACATTTCTTGGTCTTGGTCTCTGAATCTCCCCGTTTTCAAATGGCCGTGATTGACAGATTGACATTAGCCAATCGGGGACAGGCATGGTCCATCCGTAATAATAAAGGGGGAAAAATATCATAGGAGGCTGAAAAACATTGCGGATTTCTGCAGAATCGATGAGCAAAGCACTAAACTGTTAATATGAGGTGAGATCAATTAGATTTTATTTGGAAATCATAGGTGACCAATGAGCTCCTTCATTTCACATGTGTCACTGAAATAAACAAATCTGATA
Organism: Periophthalmus magnuspinnatus; assembly: GCF_009829125.3. Classification (NCBI taxonomy): domain Eukaryota; kingdom Metazoa; phylum Chordata; class Actinopteri; order Gobiiformes; family Gobiidae; genus Periophthalmus; species Periophthalmus magnuspinnatus. The sequence goes on from NC_047136.2 coordinate 25,006,421, forward strand.
ATACAAATACAAAGGGAACGCTAATTTATAAACTTATTGGTCACTACAGCAAATACCAGATATCAGCTTAAAAATCCCTACAGTGAAGTGTGAACTCTTAGAAGCAGATGACAGACTGGTTACCTCTTAAAGACTATATTACAAGAGTGTCCATGAATTGTGAGATTAAAATTGCAATATGAATCTTGTGAAATATCACTCACTACTAATCATATAAGAAACTACTTTCTCATCTGTGTGTTAATCTTGGGTAAAAACTCTTACCACGTTATCGTAAGAGTAGTTATTTACCCAACAGTCTATGCTACATTCCTCTGGGGTCAGGGAGTCCCACAGGCTCCTCACTTAGGTGGCAGGAGCGGTTGACCTTTGACCTCATTAGGCATTAGCGTGTACAGTTGTGTGTTTTCCGCTGGGAGCCCTTGGTATGCACGATTAGCCCTGTCACCTTATCTGCAGCTTGCACCACAGCCGGCCTCAGTTTAGCTGCTACAACAAGGACAGATAATGCAGGGGACAGGAGGCTGCAGTGTCTCCGTGAGATGTGGACTTTATCAGCGATGTGACAGGCTAACGCTAGTGCACAAATCTGACGCCAAGCTGTGGATTACTGACAACAGAAGAGAAAGTTAACAACAGTTAACAAAATTAAAGCAATGCAACTCAATATGACAGTATATAAAAAGGAGAAACCCATTATTATCCTCCAAACATGGGTATAAGGTGATACTTTGGTACTTTAAAGTTGAGTTATAAGTTTAATATTGTGCAACACTGGATTACCATAACTTGCACATTTATTAAAGCTTGCAAAAGATGTTTAAAACCACACAGTGTACTTGTCTCAAAATGTTGATACAAAATGTTGGAGAAAGAGAAGACACTTTTTCAATCTATTAAATGTATTTGAAGATTTTGAATAACTGGCTAAGGCCTTTTGAGGCTAAATTAATCTGTCTGTCAAAGATAGTTAAATGTCTTGTTA